>NC_066579.1:43329961-43649825 GCF_024323335.1 Lathyrus oleraceus | reverse complement strand
GATCCTCGAAGAACATGCATTTTAGAGAGAGAGAAGTCCAGAGGATTTATTTTCCTCTAGTATCCCTCAGTTTTCTGGTGCTTGGAAGAAGATCGTCGATCAGCTCGCCACCGAGAAAGCTCATATGAAGACCGCCTATGAATCAGAGATCAGACGCATTCGAAATAAGTACATGCCCATAGCCAGTTCATTAGATTCAGTAGCTAGGGATCCTTAGGATGTTATTTTCCTTTTCTCTTGCATTTGTATTTTGGTTTCTAAAATTGTACTCAGTGTAATCCTTCAAATATTATGAATAAAAATGAGATTTTATGGTCAATTCAAATTGTTATTATTATTTTTGAAATATTTGCTAATAAGGCTTTGTATGTTCTTTGAAAATAATAATAGAACATTGCATTCATGCATCATTTGCATCGCAGGTTTCTTGCATTCTAGCCCTTCAGCCAAGTGTCTCATGATCTTCATCTTTGTATCAGTCAAGCTGACACATCAGTACAACACTCATGCTAATCATCAACGCAAGATGGATCCACTGAAGTAAGAAAATTATGAACTAAAAGAAGAGGTTGCAATACTTACTACTCTTACGGAATCTCTAACCACAACTCAGAGTCAAGCGACTCAAGTTCCTGCAACTCCGCAACAACGGACAATTATCTCCAAGATTACCTCAACGCACATGTCTGTGGCTCCAGCTAACCAGCCTACGCACTCTATGCCTTCCAGATTCCCTTGGGCAATGCCTCAAAACTTTGTACCTGGGGGTTATGCTTCTACCATTGCTCATATGTCAGCATCTCACTCAGTCATGTCTACTCCTTCTCTTGTTGTGCATGTCATGCCTCGTGTTGAAGAGACTATCTACCATTCTGAGCCGTCTGAAGGTCCAGATATGTATGAAAATATGGATGAAATGAAGGATCAGTTTCAAGAGTTGAAGAAGGAACTGAAGACCCCGAGGGGGAAAGTTTTGTTTGGGAAGAGCGCTTCTGAGCTCTGCTTGGTGCCCAATGTGAAGATCCCTATTAAATTCAAGGTCCTTGACTTTGAGAAATATAGGGGGAGCACTTGCCTTATAAGTCATATTGTGATGTATGCCCGTAAGATGTCATCCCAAACAGACAATGACTAGTTGCTCATTCATTATTCCAGGATAGCTTGACCGGTGCCGCTCTTTGTTGGTACATGGGTCTGGACAATGGTAGCATTCGTACTTTCAACGACTTAGGAGAGGCCTTTTTTAAGCAATATAAGTACAATGTGGATATGGAGCTTGATCGTGACCAACTTCGGTCTATGTCTCAGAGAGACAAAGAGACATTTAAAGAATATGTGCAAAGATGGAGTGAGCTAGCCGTTCAGATCAGTCCTCCGTTGGAAGAAAAATAAATGACAAAGATCTTTCTTAAGACTTTGAGTTCATTTTACTATGACCGTATGATTGCTAGCTCTCCCAATGATTTCATCGAGATGGTGAACATGGGGATGCGTCTAGAGGAAGATGTCCGTGAGGGCAGATTGTCTAGAGAATAAGCGTGAACCGGTAAGAAGTATGGGAGTGTTTTCTCGAAAAAGAAGGATGGAGAAACTAATTCAGTGACTTTGGATAGGCGAAGGAAGCCTTATGTGAAGAAGAGTTCCAGATCTTATCAACAGTATCATCAAGTGTCTTCTGTTATTCCAATGTTTGCCAATAATTCTGTCGTTCAATCAGCAACAGTTCAACCTCAACAACAACAACAACAACAACACACACATAACAACAATCACAACAATAATTAGTATAACAACTATGATAGGGAGAAGGTCACATTTGACCCTATTAAGATGTCCTATGCCGAATTATATCCGTCTCTTATTGTCAAGAATCTGGTTTAGCCAAAAAGTCCTCCGCCTATGCCTGAACCTCTGTTGTGGTGGTATAAGCCTGATCATCATTATGCCTATCATCAAGGGGCACCAGACCATGATACAAAGAACTGTTATCCGTTGAAATACGAGGTTCAACGATTGGTAAGAAATGGGATGGTGTCCTTTGAGGACTGTGCGCCGAATGTTAAATCCAATCCGTTACCCGCTCATGGTAACTTCTCTGTAATTATGGTGGACGGTTGTCCCGGTGAGTACAAAGTTTATGATGTTAGATATATCCGAAGATCATTGGTAGAGCTTCACAAGACTTTGTGTCAGATTAGTGAATGCGAGCATGATCATGATGGTTGTATCATTTGTAGTGTCATTCCACATGGGTGCGTGATTGTGAAGAGGGATGTTCAAAGGTTAATGGATGAAGGTATGATTCACATCCATCAATCTAGAAATCCGGATGATGACGTGAATATGATTGTTCCAGTTTTCAAAACTCCTGAGCGAGTGGTGATTTAGTATGATAGCAGTAGGAGAAATAATAGATGGGTATCATCGTTAGTGATACGGTTGGCGGGCCCAGTCCCGTACATATCTGATAAAGTTGTGCCTTACAAGTACAATGCTACTATGATCAAAGACGGGAAAGAGGTTCCTCTACCCGCAGCTACTTCAGTAGTAAGCATTACTGACGTTGTCAAGGTGACCCGAAGGGGTCGAGTGTTCAATCCGGTATTCCCGAAGGCTGTTGAGAATGTTGTAGTTGAAAGAAGGTCGAGGAGGTTGTTCCTTTTCTTGATCCTATTAACACTCCAATCTTCCAGTCGGGTGAGTCCATAAGTTTGAAGAATAAGGATGATAATGATGAAGTACTCAGTTTGATAAAGAAGAGCGAGTTTAACGTCATGGAACAACTACTCCAGACGCCCTCCAAGATTTCTGTTTTATCTCTATTAATGAATTCTGAAGCACACTGTGAGGCTTTGCAAAAAGTACCTGAGCAAGCCTATGTTGAACATGATGTTAAGGTTGATCAGTTTGATCACATCGTTGCTAACATTACTTCATGCAATAATATGTGTTTTTGTGATGAGGAGCTTCTAGAAGAAGACATGAATCATAATCTAGCTCTCCACATATCTATGAACTGTAAGGAGGATGCCTTGTCCAACGTCTTGGTAGAAACTGGTTCATCTTTGAAAATTCTAACCAAGTCTACCTTGGCTAGGCTATCTTATCAAGGAGCACCTATGAGATATAGTGGTGTGATTGTGAAGGCGTTTGACAGTTCTCGCAAAACCGTCACTGAAGAAGTTGACCTCCCAATTAAGATTGGTCCGAGCGATTTCCAAATTACTTTCCAGGTAATGGATATCCACCCGGCCTATAGCTGCTTATTGGGTAGGCCATGGATTCATGAAGCAAGTGTTGTCACGTCAACTCTACGCCAAAAGCTCAAATTTGTCAATAATGGGAAACTTGTTATCGTTGGAGGTGAGAAGGCACTGTTGGTGAGCCACTTATCATCTTTTACGTATGTTGAAGCCAAGGAAGTTGTTGGAACTCCGTTCCAATCTTTGTTTATGGTTAATGTGATTCAGAAGACAGGGGCATCCATGTCTTCTTTTAAAGATGCAAAAGAGATTGTTCAGGCTGGTGACACAGACAATTGGGGCCGTGTCGTGGAAGTGGTTGAGAACAAGAATCGATTCGGTTTGGGATTCGAGAAAGGGTCGTTCAAGAAGGAAGTCAAGGGTATGCAACAAATTTTCCATAGCGAAGGGTTCATCCACAAAGAAGAACAACACTCAGCTGCGATCCTTCATAAAGATGAAGATAAAGAAGAAGACGGTGCCAACTTTGTAACGCATGGACAGATTTGCAGCAATTGGGTTGCTGTTGATGTTCCTGTTATAATTCATCGTTCAAAGTAATATACCTTATTGTTTAAAGAAAAATTTGTCTCTTATGCCTAAGGGAGAAGTGAAAACATTATCAGGAATTTTCAATTATCATCAATAAAATGAGATTTTATTCATACACATTTATGTTGTTTTTAGTTTTTGCTTTTTTCTAAAAATGGCAATCACAAAAAAAATAAACAGACGATAACACATTAAGGTTTTATTTGTAAAGAAACTAAAAGGTAAACAAAAAGGTCCAGTGGAGAAAAATAGTTGGAAAAAGAGGTCGGTGTTCTTTGATAATCCATACTGGTCTAGTCTTGATGTAAGGAATTGTCTTGAATTGATGCATGTGGAGAAAATGTATGTGCTAGTTTGATTGGAACACTTCTCAACATTAAAGGCAATACAAAAGACACTAAGAAATATCGTGAAGATATGGTGGTGATGGGTATACGACAAGAGTTAGCCCCAAAAGAAATATGAAATAGAACATATTTGCCCCCAGCTTGTCACACTCTGTCTAAAAAAGGAAAAAAAGTTTTTGTAATTGTTTGCAGGGTGTCAAAGTTCCCCAAGGGTACTAACCAAATGTGAAGAAACTTGTGCCAGAGAATGATCACAAATTAGTTGGGTTAAAATATCATGATTGTCATGTATTAATGCAACAACTTCTACTAGTGACTATCCATGACATTTTACCAAGGAATGTAAGGGTAACTATAACCAGATTATGATTATTCGTTAATGCTATATGTAGTAAATTCATTGATCCTGGAAATTTAGACGAGCTAGAACACGAGGCTGCATTTATGTTGTGTCAATTAGAGATGTTTTTCCCTCCAACATTCTTTGACATTATAGTTCCCTTAGTTGTTCATCTAGTAAGGGAGATTAGAATTGGTGGTCCAGTTTATTTACGGTGGATGTATCCTGTAGAGTGTTACATGAAGATCTTCAAAGGGTATACAAAGAATTATCACCGTATGGAAGCTTCGATTGTTGAATGGTACATCACATAATAAGCTATTGAGTTTTTTATAATGTATTTGTCAGAAGCTAACTCTATTGGAATTCCCGAGTCTCATTATGAGGGAAGAATGATGATGGATGTACTCAAGATTTAAATGTTAAAACTTTTAGTCAAGATGTAGTTCTTCAAGCACATTTATATATATTGAATAACCTGGATGAAGTTCAACCTTACTTGACGTTCACAAAAGTATTATAAAGGAAAAATACCTCCGGATGAATGAAAAATGGTTGTTAATAGAGCATAACAAAACCTTTATAACTTGGTTTAATGAAAGTGTTTATAAAGAGATTACTTGTGCATTAGAGACAATTAAATGGTTGTCACGTATGCCTAAGTTTAATGTAATTACTTGGAATGCATACAACATTACTAGATATTTATTCTATTCAAAATCAAAGGATGATCATAGTACCACACAAAATAGTGGGTTATTGGTTGAAGATGAATCCATGTACTTCTCTAGCGTCAAAGATTATGGAGATTATGGAGATTGATTATGTTTCTTTTAAAGTGGGCTATTGGTTGAAGCTGAATCTAGAGCGTACTTTGGATTCATTGAGGAGATTATGGAGATTGATTATGTTTCTTTTAAAGTGTATTTATTTAAGTGAAAGTGGATTAACAATAATACTGGTGTAGAAACTGATGAATTAAGATTCCCACTGGTTGATCTTCGAAAGACAACTTATAAGAATGAATCATTCATCATGGCAACCCAAGCAAAACAAGTTTTTTATGTCACTGATCCTCCTAACACTAGATGGTCAATTGTACTTCAGTGAAAATATCTTCCTGATGAATATCAAGATTTTGACTACGATACCCCTTGTTTCGCAACACATGTACGTTAATCATCTGAAGAAAATGATTCAGATGATGTGCATGCTATTCGTCGTGATCATAAAGAGGGAATATGGGAAAACGAGTAAGTATATGTTTTATATCACTTAATAGTATATAATTATTCATTTTACTCTTTTTTATTCCTTTTACTAAAGATTTAATGTTATTGTTGATTACCCTAATTGGTTTAAATTGTTGTTCAAATTCTAGGTATTTAACGATCAATGATAAATTTTAGCATAGAACTTTTGGAAAAACTACAAGAATTTCCATTTTGGTAATTTTTGTTGTTGTTTAATCATTTGATTTAGTTTTGTTGAAAGTTATAAGGTTTGTCCAATTTTGGCTTTGAACTTGTTGTAAACTATTGTTCTTCCGTGATATGGTTCTGTAATGCAGGTTCAATATTTATGTTTTAGAAATCTGTAAAATATGGTTATGTATTTTGTGATATGGTTATGCAGGTTCAAACGAAAATATATATAAAAAAATTCAGTCCTCGATTTTTAATTAAAATTGACGTAATAATATAGGGCTATTACCTCATTTTTTAAATAAAACCGAGATGTTATATTGGGCACACCATCCAACTTTGTAAATAATAAAAATAAAGATGTTGGGGTTCGAGTTCATGATCAGATAACTCACCCCTCAAGTTTTCATTAACCGAGGTGTTAAGTGACATCTTTTCATGTCACCCTTCGTTACGTCGCCTCGGTAGCCGAGGTTATATCTCTTTTGCATGTGGCGTTAAAAGTGTTATTTGTAGTGGTGAGTAATGGGTTGTATGCATCCATGTATGCTCGACTGATGATGTTCACTCTTGTTAGTTGATATCTTAAGATGTAGAAACCACCTTGCATCTCTTGATGTGTGCTACTTCTGTTGCTGAATGTTGTTCTGATGTGGTGTGTTATTTGTTCTATGTTTGAATAGTTGTTTGCTCATATGTCGAAGCATCTAACCTGACATCTGGCCTTCAACTATATGAGCATGTTTGTGTATGAGCACGTATGTATGTCTCTCCCTTTTGCTGTTTGTTGTTGTTGTGTGTGTGCTATGATAAGTGGGAATTCTCCCGAATGAGAATTGTTTTGATTTGCTCCTACACAAATTGTTGAAAGGTTTTAAGTTTTTTTAGCCAAAAAAATTCAAAGGGGGAGCTGGTATTTCCTTTGGTTGGCTACATTTGGTAAAACAACATGGGTAATACAAGATGTATTTTTGGTGAAAATGCAACATGTGGGATAATATGTTCCAGCATATGTGCAACATTTGGCCTCAGGCCAAGGTTGTGAGTAAATCTGTATGTATTTTTTTTGATTCCTGAAAGATTTGGTGTTTATGATTTGTACGTTTTAGCAATATGTTATTTAGTAAGATTTGCTAAAAGACTTATTCAGGCCAAATAAATTTAAATGAAGATCAAATCAAATATAATCTTCATCCAAATCAAATATGTTGTCATCAACTCAAATTCCCATTGGAGAAAAGTCCAGCAAATGAATTGTTATATAAAAACTCTTCCCATCAACAAAGAACGTGAATCAAGCATTAAAGATCTAGTGTGATAGGGTTTTTATTCTCGAGTTTTTGTATTCTTACGTTTGTTGTAAACCTCTAAAGAAGGCTAAACTGAATATTCAAGGCATATAGATGGATTGTTAGTTGAGTTGTAAATCAACATATGTAATCTTTTGAAAGCATTGATCACTAGGGTTGTGATTGAGACAAAGTGTGAGAGGTTCTCATATTTAAAGGGAGTCCTAAATAGAAAGACATGAGTAGTAATAGAAAGTAGGCATTAAACAAGAGTTGTTCATCTAAGACTAATTATACTAAAACTATTGAGAGTAGATTTCCTTTCTTGAGTTGGAAGCCCCCAAATGGAGGTGATGTTGTACTGAATTGAGTTAACAATTTTCTTGTATTCTTTATTGCTTTCCGCATTTAATTCCTTAGTATTTGTGATAATCTGTCGATCTGATTTAACATGTGATACACGTTGTCTCAAACATTTGTCCAACGTATGTCCCTTAAGAACATAATTTCAGAATGAGTGAAGGAAAATCTCAAATAATAGATATTCGAGAATGACCTACAGCGCGATATCTTCTATCAACAAGAGTCATCGGTAGTTTCTTGACATTATTAAAAATGATTTAATGGAATGAAAAAAATAATAATAAAACTTTAAACATGCTTAGGAGTTTAAATTGGATAGTGGATATCCATAATCCATGCATTAATCAATGTATAATACAAATACGTAATCTATATGCGAGAAAAAGAATTTATCTTTCAATAGAATGACGCATTACTTTTTCTTTTATATTGACTCTGTTCCTTTGTGTTAATGATTTGCCTTGCATTAGATGGTCAAGGAAATGATGGGGAAAGAAACTCTAAATAGAAAACGCATAACAAGCTTGTTGTTAGGTTCTTTTAGTTTGTGAAATTTAAATTCGACTATAAGTAAAGGATCTCAATACATGGTAGCTCCTGAGTTTTGGGCATATGAGCTAATTTGGAGTAGACATTTTGTTAATACTAATACTAGAAGTAATGTAAGCTAGTACTCAAGAGTTTATGCAGCTGGAGCATAGTCATAACCACCATCATCGTCATCATCACCTTCTCTGTATGCATTTAGTTCGGAACCTCCATCCTTATTGTTATAATCTTCTTCAATGCAAGCTTCCGATGTATAACAAATCCATCCATCTTCATTGTATGACTTGTTAATGCTCCTTGTAGTGATGATGGCCAATGAAATGTGTGTCATTTTGACTAAGAATGAAGAAATTAAAGTGAGTGTTCTGAAATGTAAGTTGAAAAGAAATGATAAATTTAAGTTAGTTATGAGATGGTAATTAAGCTTGTAGTAGTGCGAGTTGTGTTTATGTTAAGTTTCTAGAGTTGGTGTGTTTATATAACAAGAAGACAAGTTGTTGGAGTTGTTTTCCCACAAGCAAAACTACCCCAGGAGTGTGGATTTAGAATTAACGTGTGAGCAACGCATGGTGGCTGCATGTGCGAACCAGTCTTGTTCGGCGATATTGCCAATTGTCTTTACAAATCAGCATGGAATCAAGATTGACAAGATAGAAAGTTTGAGTGGATGCATAATGGTTGATACATATAGAGTGGGACGCCAAGTTGTTCCATTCATTTTTTTTAGTCAATGCTCTTTATGTTGTCATTTCTTCTGTTATTCGAATCTAGAAACCAATGACGCGGAAACTAGAAACCAGTGAAGTTTTATGTGTATAGGGGTGGACTAAAGAACATATGTGTTTGGAACTTGTTTACAGGGATTCTTGGGTATGATATATCAATCAAATGAAAAATAAATATCCTTCAAACAAAATTTACTTGGATGCTCCGTAAGTTAGAGAGAATTTGACAGTTAAGATTTTTTCGTTGAGGATTGAAGATTGTGCAGTGAAGCACTTTCAAGGCAATGACCGTGAGAGTTGTTTGGGGAGGTCTTGTTAGTGGCAGTGTGGCGTGGCAACTTGAGAGTCAGATAAGAGAGTCTTATCCAAAACTTTTTGTATTATGATTTTCGAGTACGAAAACTCATTAAGTGGAGAAAGTTGTAACATCCAGATTTAATTAATCGTCATTTATTTATTTATTTATTTGATTTAATTGATTAAATTATTTAAATAATTGTTTTAAGTTATTTATGACGCGTTTGGCTAATGTTGGCATTTGTGCTTAATTAATTAAGTTTTGATGAGATTTAATTAATAAATTAATAGAAAATATGTAGAAATGTAGACTTGAACAAATTTTGTAAATTGCGAGATTTAAGTGGTGAAGGGCAAAAAAACTTTTTTTAGACTAAATTTGTGAATTGTCGATAAAAAAAGTGTAAAAGTTTGTGCGATTTATAGTTGAAAATTAGGTCAAGAAATTGAATGAAATTTGTCTATTTTTGGAATGATTTCATTTAATTTCTTAAAGGTCAAGTCAATGAATCTGGATGGATTCATGACCTTGGTGAAATGTAACAACAATTGTTTTTTTTTAATTTTGATAAATAGTAATAATAATAAAAATATTGAAAAAATAATGTAATAAATGTAACAACACAAAGACTTTGATTTTTTTATATATATATTCTTTTATTTTTAGACTAAAATACATGAAAAATCAATAATATAATAATTATTAAAAATAAAACAATTAAAAAATAAAAAATAAATAACTAAAAAAATAAAAAGGTGCAATTTTTAATTAAAATAATATAAATTAAGAACACAAAAAGAGAAAAGACTCTAAAAGTGGGGAAAACGGAAATCAAACTCATGACCTCATGCGTGTACCTTCTTGAATTCTCACTTCACTACCAAATGTGCTATCTCATTCATTTGAGATAAAATGCAACTAAAACACATATATTATCAAAATTTCTAGACAAAATTAGGATATGATAAGGCCAAGAATGAAAAGAGATGTTGCACAATTTGTATAGTCATGTCTGACTTGCCAGAAGTCAAAGATTGAGCACCAGAAACCGTCTGGGCTGATGCAGCCATTGGATATTCTCGAATGAAGATGGGACAATATATCAATGTATTTTGTTACTGGGTTGCCGAATACTCCTAGAGGGTTTGGTGTGATTTGGGTGATTGTGGACAAGTTAGCTAAATCGACACACTTTATTCCGATTAAGATTGGTTTTCCATTGTAGGAGTTGGCTTAAATTTATATTGTTGTAATTGCGAAGCTTCATGGTGTTACATCAAGTATTGTATCGGATAGAGATCCGAGATTCACATTCAGTTTTTGGGAGAGCTTACAGGAAGCTATGGGTACTAAGATGAATTCGACTTCTGTTTCTCATCCACAAACCGATGGTCAGACTGAGAGGACCATTCAGTCTTTGAAGGATCTTTTAAGGGCTTGTGTCTTAGAGCAGGGAGGTGTTTGGGATGGTTTTCTTCCATTGATCGAGTTTACATATAACAACAGATATCATCGAGTATTGGAATTACAATGTTTGAATCGTTGTATGAGAGGGGGTGTAAGACTTCTCTGTGTTTGTATCAGTCTGAAGAGAGTGTTGTACTTGGACCAACGATTGTGCAACAGACTATAGAGAAAGTGAAAATGATCCAAGAGAAGATGAAGGTATCTCAGAGTAGGTAGAAGAGTTATCACGATAAGAGGAAGAAGGCACTTGAATTCTAAGAGGGTGGTCATGTGTTTTTGAATGTCACACATGTGATTGGTGTTTGAAGGGATTTGGAGTCTAAGAAGCCTACTCCTTGTTTTATTGGTCTGTATCAGATTTCATAGAAAATTGGAGTTGTTTCCTACAGGATGACCTTGTCATCGTCTCTTTAGAATCTGCATGATGTTTTCCAAGTGTCTCAACTTCGGAAATGCATTCCCGATATGTCGTATATATTCCAGATGGACGATGTGCAAGTGATAGAGAATTTGACTATTGAAGCATTATCCATAAGGATCGAAGATCGATAAGTGAAACATCTCAAAGGGAAGGAGATTGCTTTAGTGAAAGTGGTCTAGGGAGGACCTGTTGGAGGGAGTCTGACATGGGAGCTAGAGAGCCGGATGAACAAATCTTATCCAGATTTGTTTTCGTAAGGTAATTTTTGAGGGGGAAAATCGTTTTAAGTGGGGGGGGGGGGGGGGGGGAGTTGTAACACCCTTACTTTTAAATAAAGCATTTTATTTAATTGCTAGTGTGATTCATTCATTATATTTGAAGTTTGATAGTTTTTAGAGTGTAGGTGTATTTAGTAATTTAATAATTACCAAGGTTAAGAGGTTTGAGAGCAGATAAATAAAATATTATTGAAATTATTCCAGATAATTAGACATATTAATTATTTTGTAGTGAGATAAAATAATATAAAATATAGGAATCCTGATTTAATTGTTATTTGAATTAAATATTTATTTAAGTTAAATATTAATTTAAATAAATAAATAGAGAATTGAGTCATTTATGTGAATGGATGAGAGTATGAGGTGAAATGAGAGAAGTTAAGAGTAAGTGGACAAAAAATGTAATTTTGAAAAATAAAATCCATATAAATTCTAAAATGTTAGGAGAAGGTAAGTTAGAGAGTTCTGATAGTACGTGAAAGAATAGGCAGACGAAAAAATGGATTTTGGGAAGGATAGCAAAATTTGAGAGAAGGAGTTGAAAAAGTTGCTGGAATCATCATCCTTGCTGGAAATCTAAGGTAAGGGAGGGGGGGGGGGACTATTTTGCTTATGGATGATTTTAGATAGCCATGATAATGACTGTTCCTTACCCTTCTATCAGCGTTTTGGGGTTATATGTTTCCTCCTTAATATTTTTCCCTTTATCCTACGATTTGTGTGAATTAACCAAATAAGGTTTGAGAAAAACCTTATTGTTTCAATGGTTGAGAATAATTTTGTGTAAGATTATAAATGTTATTGTTTGTAGGGTTATAACCTTGTATTGATGATAGATCTGATCGTATGTATTCATATGCTTTTTGGTTGATTGTTGTTGAGTTGAGATTTTGCCCCCGGGAATTTGAACGAATCTATTTGGATTGTTATATTTTCCTAATTTTTTTATATATTGATTAATATTTTGGAAATTTGCGAGATACATAAAAACCTTAATTTAACTTATTTCATGAAAAATAAATTTTTTGGCGGAAACAAAATAAACTGGAAAAATTATTTTTGAGAAATCAAATTTTGGGAAAAGTCGAAAAATCGATTGGGGGGGTGGGGACGGTCGGGCTGCGTCAGAAAGACGTCGGTCAACGATCTTTGCGATTTTTGAGTTTCACGACCAGGGGGCGGCTCCGCCGTCGAGTGGGCTGTGTGGCGGCGGTTCCGCGGTGGCGGTCTGGCGGCTGTTGACCGATTTTTCCGGCGTCAATTTTGAGTTTCGAGCATTTTTCGAGTTTAAGGTGTTTTCAGCAGTTTTTCGAGTTTGGGAGTCATGCAGGGATATTTTTTGAGTAAATTTTGTTATTATAGTCAATTTGGTGACCTTAGGGTCACTTTTGAGTTAATTGAGGAAAAACTATATGTTCCTTATCCTAATAGAGTGATCGATATGAACCTTCTCTAAGAGCGTTTGGGTACTTTAGAATACTTTTGGGGTACTCGCAGATTATTTTAAGAATTACAATTTTTTAGACATTTTGAGTTCCTTGAGTATGTTGATGAGTTGAGGTTTAGGGTAATAACATGACTTTACCCTTTTTGATGAAAGAATAATAATTAAAATTATTTTAAAAATATATTATGAGTATAGTAATCCAGAGGGATTATAGTGATTACCTTAATTGACGATTTTAAGTATAGTAATCCAGAGGGATTATATTGAGGCATGTGATTGGAAACTTATAAGTTCAAGAGTAGAACCTTTTTGAGATTTTTTTGAGATTTGTGATTTTATAATGCTACGATGTTGAGGATGTTGTATCTTTACATTGTTATGACCACACATTCATTTATTTTGGAGTTAGGTAGGACTTCAGTCTAGTGATGTCATGCTTCAAAGAGGAACTATGACAGTCTCAGGTCTAGAGAGGGATACGATTCAGAGAGGAACCCAATACATAGGAAAAGCAATAATATACCTATGATCCTAGAGATTTGGTACCACATACATTTTAAGAAGGAGTTGGTGGCATCAACATTTTCATCACATTGTTATCTATTTGATTGTGTTTTAGGGTGTGAATGATGTATGTTATAACTCGTTATTACTATCTTGATGTTCTATTTCACCGTTAGCATTTGTTAGATGTATTCTCACCCCCCTCCTATTTGTTATTGTGGCGTTTGTGCTCTCCGGGAATACAGACAGTCAGGTACATGAGTAGCCGCTTGAGTTAGAGGATGGCTCTGATGCCCATTTTGTTTTTATCATTGGGTATTAGAGGAGTCACTATGATATGTAGCATTGGGGATGGGATATTCATTCTTTATTTGTGTTATGCTTTCCTATGTTGGATTTTTTGGTTGTTGAGACTTAGATGTCGAACTTTGATGATTTTCGCTGCTTATTTTCATATGACTATTTTGTGTTTTGATGTTTTATGCTATGGTGAAGAATGCATCACACTCTAATTGTGGAATTTCATTTGAATTATTTTACTAATTGTGAATTCGGGGATTAAGGTGTTAGAGTCTTCACCGACAATCATAGTATTAAAAACTATTATAATCTCTTATGAAGAATATATTTCACTTGAAGATAAACCACTTCAAGAATTTCATATTGTCATCACCGAAAATCATATACTTTATCGTGAAAAATAAATTTTACTTGAAGCTAAACCATTCCAAGAATTTCAAATTGTCTTCATCGACAATCATAGTTTTAAAAAACTATCATACTCCACCTAAAGAAGAGTATACTTCACTTGAAGCTAAACCACTTTAAGAATTTTCACATGTCAAAAACCAGGTTGAAACATTATGGTGCAAGTTCCTTGTTGGTGGGAAGCTATTCAACCACCGACAAAATCTTGCACCTTGTGTAATCTTGATTGTATCAACATATCTTTGTCTTAAACGTTCCACAAGTCAAAAACAAATTCTTCCGTCAAATTTTTATAGCCCAAACTGCACAGCGGATTTTTTTACTACAACTCAACAACTCTTTCACAAAACTACCCTTGTTTTCTTATGTGAAAGATCAGATGAAACTTCAACCACATAGCATAATAAGAACACTTATCCCTAGATCGAACCAAAATCTATGATACTGTTGGGGAGTCCAGGGAAGGCGGGAGCACCAATGGCACCAATGCTCCAGGACTACAAGAGAGGGAGACACTGCATCTCAACCCCAAACCTTAAGGTGTTAGTAAAATGGGTCATCTCTTTCATAAATCCAATATTCCACCTATTCATAGGCGATGTGGGACTTTAACCACTCACACTTGTACCCAACATTCTCCCTTACAAGTGTGAGTCTCCCGTATCTTATAACTGGATCCAACACCGGATCCAACTCCCGCTCCCCTACAATGCCGAACCATACTCTAATACCAATTGTTGAAAAAAAAAACAAATAAAGCATATAGGAAAAAGAAAAACACAATCACAACACAAGAAGATAACATAGAAACTCAGAAACCGGGGAAAAAACCACGACCGTTGTCAAAAGACAACTAGAGAATAACACTATGTTAAAATTGTTACAACATATAATATACCGTCAACTAACCCAGGCCCCCAGTACACTACACCTTCAGAAACAAATAGTTAACTACATCTCATAACGCTCTAGGACAAGAGTACAAGAGAGCAAAGAAAGTCAAATACAAGCTTAAAGTGCTTTTGATTGGTGCATCATGGAATGAAGAACTTGAATACTATATATAGCCTTGAACTCCCTCTTCCTTCACAAAACTAAGCGATGTGGTACTTCAAATAACTTGTATCCTATATATAGCCTTGGACAATCTGTTCATTCACAAAACTAAGCGATGTGGGACTTCTTCAACATGTATATTTTCAACCAACCCCAACACAATGTTGTTTCCTTTATATAATCTCTTCATTTGTAATTTCTAAAATTATTTTCTTCAACACATGCTTGTAAAAAATGTTTAATGTTGATAGGAAAGCATGAATGTAGTAGTTGTTGTTGAGTTTTAATATTTCTAAAAACAACAACAACAACAACAACAACAACAACCATAATAACAACAACAAAAACAACAAGTGAAGGTAGAGAAAAACAAGAAAGGATGGTTTGAATTGTTTTCACAAGAATTAAAAGATTTTTGCAACAACACACACAAAATAAATAATAACAACACAAACTATTTATCATGGTTCGCTTGAAATTCAAAGCTACTTCAGTCCACCCGGCCAAAGTGATTTCTCCTTCAGTAAGGACTTAATCCAGTAATCTCAACAGATTACAAAGTTCATCTAAGAGTTCAACAACCTCTTATCCCTCTCAAGTCTACAGACCTAAAGAAGTCACTTGAGGAATCACAAACAATTACAAGAATTACAAAGTTTTTCGCTAGATGCTTCTAGATAAGCAATAAAGACACAATTTAAGAATAGTGAGAGATAACCATACAATATTGAGCAGCAACTCTTGTATGGAAACTATTCCTTACAACAATAGTGGTGAATGAGTAATTAGAGTATAATAATGTTGTTGTATCAAGGTTGTGTATTTCAGCAAGTTATGAGGGGGGCCCTTATATAGCACTTGAGATGATTTCGTTGGGTGAAATCAATAAAGATTTTGTGCCAGCTGTGGGAGATGAATGTAGTAAATTTCTTGTCCTTTCCATAGAGTCTTGGAGCATAATCAAATGTTTCCTTAAAAGGATTGTGCTACAATTTGAATGCTTCCAGCTTAAGTTTATGACCATGTGACATCTGATGGCGTGTTTCTGAGCATGTGTCAGAGTGATGTGAGCATGATCAGAGTCTTCAGAGTTAGAGTCTTGAGATATCTCTTGCAGAGTCTTCAGATAGAGTTTTTGAGATATCTTTTGCAGAGTGTTCAGATAGAGTTCTTAGAATCAGATCATCAGAGCTTGAACTTCAGAGTCAGATTCTTTAGATGATTGCTCCTCAGATGTATTCTGTTCAAAGTCAGATGTAATCTCTCTTTGTACTTGGTTAGCTCTTATGGACTAAATCAGATGCCAAATATTCATATCTTAATATTCAGAAGGTGACTTATCAGAGTCATTTTAACTTAGAATCCTGCACACTTAAGAAAATTGTTTCATTCTTTGTTATCTTCAAAATTTAGAGATATATTGCAGAATCAAAATCTTATTCTAACAACAACAACAACAAAAACAACAACAACAACAACATTGCTAAGTTGCATCCTTGCTTCCTCTAACTAACATCAAACATTTTAAACACGCATTCACTTAAGATTTTTTTTTGTAAATTACAGGAGAAGATACATTAAGGAACCAACCATGAGTTATTTCTCTTATATGAAATCCATCCCTAGGATTATTGTTGTACATGATTTAATGCTTTCATCATTAGTGTAAGTTTTCATTATCAATAGTGTTTGCATTTCAGCACTCAACACTCTACATTTCAAGATAAATGGTTATGGTATTTACATTTTAATATTATGGTTCGTATGGGTTTCATATGGATTGATTAGTTGGACACATATTGACCGTTCTTACTTTCACAACTTCAAAAAGTACAACTACAACGCCCATTTCACCACATGTTTATTGAAGGACCGTAGTGACATCTTGAAAATTTAACGCCATCACTTTCTTTATTTTTTAATTAAAAATAATTTACATTTTACACAATTAGATAAAGAAACCCTGGTGAAATCTTATAAAGTTCATGGGTTTCGAATCCTAGCACCAACGAGTGAAAATTTCAACTATGGTGATATGTTTTCATTTTTTTAATTTTTAAATGGTTAAAAATCGGAGCTTTGATAAAATTAAGTTAAATAAATGGGATATCAAGATGTTTGGTTTATCTAACTATGGTAATATGTTATATTCTTATTCAAGAAACACACCCTCGCTTGTCATGTCTATTTAAGTTCCATTGCCTTACGAAACGAAAAACACATTCAGCGCTTAGGAAACCACTCAAACCCCTAACAAGTTTTTCATTTCCATTAATAAAGAGAACAATAATAATGTTTCATATCCAACTTGTTCAACATAATTTATTTACCATCAATATCTCTTCAACCTATTTCTTCAGTAAATATGGAAAAACTCCATAAATATTACTTCATTAAGCGTACAAAACAACGAAAAAACGAAGGAAAAACTCGAAGGAGGAACACGAGTATACTTGCAAGAAGGAAGGAAAAAAATTCACATTGATTATCCCTTTGGAATTCTTTATCACGTTTCAGGTACATAAAATATCTTTACCATGAATGTAAGATTAATGTTGTTGAGATATGTTGGTTTTATGTTGATGTTGTTGTAGTGTTATTGAGATATTATAGCTTTTTATATTCATGCTTTTGTGTTATTAAGATATTATAGGTTTTGGTATTGAGATATTTTTGTTGTTGTTATTGAGATGTGGATGGTTTTGGTATTGATGTTGTTGTGATTATGTTGTTATTTTTGTTGTTTTTTAGTGCGTAAACTCTAAAGTTTTATTTGTTGTTGGTGGTGGTTGCTGAGAATGTTAATGAATGTTTAGTGCATATATTGTTGTTAATATTTAGCGCATAAATTCTAAAGGTTTAACTGTTGTTGTTTGTGAGAATGTTAATGAAGTTATCTTATTTATTTTATTGAGATATGTTGTGATTATGAGGTTGTTGTTGTTGTTGTTGTTGTTGTTGTTTAATGCCTAAATCATAAAGGTATATTTTTTGTTGTTGGATAGAATGTTAATGAAGGTTTTTATCTTATTTTGTTTGTTAAGATATGTTGTGATTATGTTGTTATTGTTGTTTTTAACATTTAATTATAAGTTTATTGTTGTTGTTATTGTTGAGTAAAATGATGGTTTAATTTAGTATTGTTGTTGTTATTGAGTTATTGATGGTTGTGTTATTGAGATGTTCTAGGTTTGTCATTATTAGATAATGAAGGTTTAGTGCAGGTTTTTTAGTTACGTTATTCCATGAATTATTGAGGATGATGTTAGTTTTGTTGTTGTTGTTGTTGTTGTTAATACTGGTTTAATGTTATATTATTTTTTTTCTTTTGTTGTTGTTTTGAACATAGATAGACTATTCATCTAAAAACAAAACTCATAAAATGAATGTTCTACTATAGAGGGAACATAAAAAAGAAAATTTAGAGGTGTTACATTAACAAAAGTCTACAACTTGGTTGACATATTGTCAATCAAATTTAATGATAAAATTTGGACTTATTATGGTATGTAGTTTCCCTTTTTATGAGTTATGTTGCGTTCCTTCGACATAACAAAGTGAGTATTTTGATAAATGATTAGACCTAGTTATCAGAAGATTTGAAAGAAAGCATATGAAAAAAGTGGATCTTTTATGCTACTGAGCATTAGAGAAGTTTTAAGTCACATCTCATGCGTGATAAACCTAAGTTTGATCTTGAGCATCCAACTACGAATATAATATTGAGAAGCATGTTTGGGAGAAATTTGTCAAGTCTCATATTTCTACTGACTTCTTGGTTAATAGTAATCTTATTTTCTGAATAGTAATTTTATTCTAATATTTTTAGATACAACCATATGAATTAATATTTTCATTGTGTTTATAATAGGTTAAAAGTGAATTAGGAAAGCTAAATAAGGAGAAAAAAATAAATAACCCCATAGATTGTCTCGTGGGGGGTTACATGAAACTTGAGGAAGTATCGATTAATAAAAAAACAACTGGGAGATGAGGACTTAATAAGTTGTGATCACAATCCACTTTTACCATCATGACATGAGAAGTGGAAGAGGGCCTGAAAAGACCAACTGGAGAGTTCACTTTAAATGTTTCATGTGAAGTCATTGAAAAGTTTGTAAGTAGATTCTTTTGTCAATTATAATATTAAATCTAGGCTTTATTGTGTGTAATTTACACCGCTTTGTTAATGATATCTTATTGATATTTGATAGGCTGCAAGTATATGATTATACCAATGTAGTATAAAAGATATTGTGTCCACGTAGACCAATTAACATTTACCGTTATCTATTGTTCCTATATTTATCTAAGGCTATGAAAAAAATACTTGTTTTTGTGGAAAAAAGGAAATACTAGATTTAATTCAATAATAATAACGAGAGACTTGAACAATGATTTCCGTCTACCTATGTCACTCATACAATTTACAACAATTAATCATATCTAGGATTTTATTCTTGTAGAAAATACTAAATTAGAGGTACCACCCACTTTTGTTAGTGCATTACCGGTCTTCAAACCCCTAGTTGTCTACTTTCATATTTTGATACTACAAGTTTAAAGATCCTTTTTTAAATACAGAAATCTCTAAATTAACTAAAAAAATGCTTTCATGGTTCAGAAATCAAAAATCTGAATTTTCTAAGTCAAAATATGGTTTTCTCTATTTCGACACATAAATGGTATTTCGGTGTTCTACTTTCATTGCAAAGCTTTTATTTTAAAAACATAATTTCTAGAACAATATTTTCATTCTCGTTACAAATAAGTAATTATGTAACTTGTACTTGTTTCCTCGATATGACAGTCCTCACGTTTCAAACTCAAATATGACTACTAAGACATATCAGATAAACATACACATAATAATTTTGATGAATTCTTAATAATATGACAATAAAGAAATAGAACATGTTGTCATATCCCAATTTTGACCCCGAATCATTGAATCAATACATTTATCATATCATTCACATCATCTGCATATCATAACATGCATTTCATATTACATAATACCTGAAATGTCAACTAGAATAAATTTTCGAATTTACAAATAGACCGGTTGAAATGATCCTCAAATGTATGTAAAATTAGCGGGCTAAAATTTTCAAGATCGATCTTACAGACGTTAATTTTATTAATCTACAATTCGCATTGTTTAACCTGGTGTGCTCGTTTTAATTTTTCGACTACTTTTTCAGCCGCATTTCGGTCAGTCTGAGCCTTTTAACCGATCTAATTTTATTTCAAAATTTGCTCAAACACTGTATATTTCCGAGAGGTTTATTTTGCGCTGATCATTTTGGTGTAGTCAGTTTAATTTTTCGAGCATTTTCATGCCCGAATTTTATTCATCTTGGGTGACTTTATTTTTATTTCTTTGTCAAAAAATTCATAATAATTAATTAGAATTTTTTATGTTTTGATTCCAATTTAATTTAATTTATTTATATTAGTATTATTTTTATTTAATCTAATTTGTTTACAATTATTTTTATATTAACAACACTCTAAAGGACATTGTTGGTATTAAATAAAGTTCCAATCCTAAAACTCATGTTATATATTGCTTCATTGGAAAGTGTAAGGAAAAAAAACCTAGACCACAAACAGTACCCCATGCGGCGCCCCATCCTCAATGTTTTCTCTCTATTTGAAAATGAGATAAAAAGGGTCAGCTGAAGGCAAGTACGAGACACCGACGAAATATATCCCATCATTATGTAAGAACAAATTTAGTTTTACAATGTATCTCTAAGATTTTGATGATAACAAAGGATGAAACAAAAAAAATAATACCTTAACAAAATTTTTCTAAGTATGCAGGACTCTAATCAAAACAGTCAGATAGACACTCTTCAGATACAAAATTAAGTTATGAGATACCACTTAGAAGATACGCAAGCAGAAGCTCTGACTCTAATTGATGCAAGCGTAAACTAAACAAGAGACATCAGACACTCTGAAGTGGAAGAATGACTCTAAAATCTGAAGTCTTGCGCTCTAATGAAATCAAGTGAAAATAATCTCTGAAGACAATCAACAACAAGCATCTATCTGAGGATACTCTTCTGAATAGAGACTCTGAAGTTCGATCCATCTAATTCAGAATACTTAGCTATGAAGGAACTCACTTATGGAAAGAATCTAATTCAGGAAGAAGTTTATGATGCCCCAAAATTGTTTTGGAAAGAACCCAGAGATTAATGACAGTAATCATCCATCATTGCCCAAGATTTTGACATGAACATTCTTCAACGGTCCTCTCATCACTCCTATATAAACGATGGAACACTTCTTAAAGAAGACACCAGAAAACACACGAATACAACACTCCTATTATATTCACTCTTTATTCTCTCACACAAGCTGTTGCTCTAACGTGTGAACAATTCTTTGCTTTTACATTGTGTAATTTCTGCTTATCTAGAAGCACTAATCATTACTGTAATTCTATTCAATTGTTGAAAACTTCCTCAAGTGACTTGTGAAGTCTGTAAACTTGAGAGGGCTAAGAGATCTTTATTCTTTTAGACGAATATTTGTGTAATATTTCAAGATTAGTGGATTAAGTCCTTGTTAAAGGCGAAACCACCTTGGCCGGATGGACTAGAGTAGCTTTGAATTTCAAGCGAACCAGTATAAAATTCGGTGTTGAATTTATTTGTTTCTGCGTGTGTTTAAATTCCAAAAAGTTTTATATTCTCAAAACAATTCAAACCCCCCTTTCTTGTTTTTCTCTACCTTCAATTGGTATCAGAGCTTCGGCTCTGTTATTGATTTTCTAATCAAACACTTAACAGTGTAGAGAGATCCAGCGTGAGAAAAACACTATGGCCAACACCAATGAAAGAGATAGTTATAATGCTAAACCTCCAATCTTTGATGGAGAAAAATTTGATTACTGAAAAGACAGAATTGAAAGTTTCTTTCTGGGTTATGATGCTGATCTGTGGGACATAGTTACTATAGGATAAGTACCTCATGTATATGATGCTGGCGTTGCCATTGCTAGAAACAAGATGACAGATGATCAGAAGCACGACTTCAAAAACCATCACAAATCTAGAACAATATTGTTGAATTCCATTTCCTACAATGAATATGAAAAGATCACCAACAGGGAAACCGCTAAAGAAATACTTGACTCCCTGAGGATGACTCACGAAGGAAATTCACAAGTCAAAGAGACAAAGGCTCTGGCTCTAATTCAGAAATACGAAGCTTTCAAGATGGAGGACGATGAAGCTATAGAGGTAATGTTTTCTAGATTTCAAACCTTAATTGCAGGACTCAAGGTTCTAGACAAAGGCTACACAACTGCAAATCATGTCAAAAAGATCGTCAGAAGCTTATCGAAGAAGTTGAGACCCATGGTCACCATATTAAAATTGTCAAAGGATCTGAACAACATCAGCCTTGAAGAACTCGTTAGCTCCCTCAGAAGTCACGAGATAGAACTTGAGGAAGATGAGCCTTAAAGGAAGATCAAATCCGTAACACTAAAGTCCAAATCAGAGAGACACAAACCAAAAAGGAACAAAGCCTTCCAAGCTGAAGAGGAAGACAATGACGACCCTGAAAAAGAAGACTCTGACGAGGAAAAAGAGTTATCCCTTTTAACCAGAAGAGTAAAACAACTCTGGAGAAAAAGGAATAATAACTTCAGAAGACCAAGACCCAAGGGAGATCGCTCAGAATCAACTTCAAAAAGAAAATTAAACAAAGAGGTAACATGCTATGAATGTAAGGAAACAAGTCATTACAGAAACTAAGGCCCAAAGCTGAAGAAAGAAAGCTCCAGAAGAGAAAGTTTCAAGAAAAGCTCCTTTAAAAACAAGAAGGGACTCATGGCGACCTGGGACGACAGTGGATCTGATTCCTTTGAATCAGACTCTGAAGAACAGGAAAATGTTGCATTCATGGATACCACTTCTAGAAGCACATCAGATAGAGAGTCTGATCCTTAAGAGGTATTTTATGATCTTTCTCGCCCTGACCTCAAATCATGCCTTTCTGAATCCTTAAACTCATATCAGAAACTTAAACAAAAATTTAAAGCACTAAAAAAGGTTCTTGAAGGAGCCATCGAAGAATGCGATAAGCTTGAGATAACAATTTCAGAATTAAAAGATGAAATCTAACCCTGACAAAAGAAAGAGACTCCAAAAATAAACAATGTTTAAAACTTGAAGAAGCTTTACCTCAAGCCCCACAAACTTCTAACACAATGATATATAAATATGAAAAATCTTTTCAAAAGTTTCTGAAAAATGGGATAGAAAGAAGCAGAATGACATCCATAATTTATGGAGTTAGTCAAAATAATAAAAGAGGAATATTGTATGATCCTAGTGAAGATAAATCTTCTACAGATGACAAACCCAAATCTCCTTTTTCTTATCACTACACTCATGCACAAACACAACGTTTTACTAATGCTAGAAAACCTAAAGTTCTAAGAAACTCTAGGAAAACTAATCACAAAGGCCCTAAAAGATTTTGGGTACCAAAGGATAAGATTGTTTATGTTACAAATATCTTATGCAGCAAAGTTAAGACACCGGTCATGGTACCTGGACTCTGGATGCTCGCGACACATGTCGGGAAGAAAGCATATGTTCCAAAGCCTGGAACTTAAAGATGTTGGCTATGTAGGCTTCAGAGGAAATCAGAGAGGAAGAATCAGAGGCTCCAGAATTATTGGTAATGGATCTCTTCCCTCTATATATGATGTTCTCTATGTAGAAGGATTAATGCATAACTTGTTATTAATAAGCCAATTAAGTGATAGCGGTTATGATATAATCTTCAATCAAAAAACATGTAAAGTAATTAATCAGAATAATGGAACGGTTCTATTCACTGGCAAGAGGAAAAACAACATTTACAAAATAAATCTTTCAGATCTAAAAGATCAAATGTAAAATGTTTGATGTCTGTTCACGAAGAGCAATGAGTATGGCATAGACGCTTAGGCCACATTAGCATGAGAAAACTCTCAGCTAAATAAACTCGAGTTAGTCAAAGGTCTACCTACGCTGAAGTTCTCTTCAGATGCTCTTTGTGAGGAATGTCAAAAAGGAAAATTTTCTAAACATCTTTTAAAAAGAAAAATGTTGTTTCCACCTCTAAGCCTCTAGAACTTCTTCATATTGACCTTTTTGGGCTTGTTAAGACAGCATCAGTCAATGGGAAGAAGTATGGACTGGTCATTGTTGATGATTTTAGTTGCTGGACATGGGTAAAATTTCTAAAGCACAAGAGTGAGTCTCACTTTGTATTCACTAGCTTCAGTTCTGAAGCGCAAAACGAATTTGACTCTAAAATCATCAGAGTCAGAAGTGATCATGGTGGCGAATTCGAAAATAAGTTCTTTGAAGAACTGTTTGATTCTAATGGAATATCCCATGATTTCTCCTGCCCTAGAACTCCACAACAAAATGGAGTTGTAGAAAGGAAGAATAGGACACTCCAAGAAATGTCCAGAATCATGATCAATGAAACAAATGTGGCTAATCACTTTTGGGCTGAAGTAGTAAATAGAACATGTTATATTCAGAATAGAATCTCTATAAGACCTATTCTCGAGAAGACTCCCTATGAACTATGCAAGGGAAGAAAACCCAACATTTCTTACTTCCATCCTTTTGGATGCTCGTGTTTTATTCTTAACACTAAAGAACATCTGAACAAGTTTGATTCAAAGGCACAAAAAGGTATTATGTTAGGATACTTAGAACACTCTAAAGGCTACAGAGTATACAACACAAAAACCAAAATTGTGAAGGAATCAATACATGTTAGATTTGATGATAAGCTTGACCCTGAAAAGTCAAAGCTAGTTGAGAAACTTGCAGATTTGGAGATAACTCTTGCAGACTTTGATGAAAAGACTAAAGCATCATAAGAAACTGAGAAACAAAGTCCAGATGCAACTAAAATCTCAACTATCCAGAAAAGATCAAGAAATCTCCCTAACATCTCTGAAGATTTGATTATGGGAAACAAGGATGAACCTGTCAGAACTAGGTCAACATTCAAAGTATCTGAAGAAACTCCTCTAGGATTAGTATCTCTGATTGAGGCTACTTCCTATGATGAAGCACTTCAAGACAATGACTGGGATCTGGAAATGAAAGAAGAACTAGATCAATTCTCAAAGAATGACGCCTGGGATCTTGTCCCAAAGCTTAAAGGAACTCGTATTATTGGAACAAGATGGATATTCAAAAACAAATTGAACGAAAAAGGAGAAGTAGTCAGAAATAAAGCACGACTAGTGGCACAAGGTTACAGTCAACGAGAAGGCATTGACTACAATGAAACCTTTGCTCCAGTCGCCAGGTTAGAATCCATTCGTTTACTTGTTTCATTTGCTCTAAATCATTCCGTTAAATTATATCAGATGGATGTCAAGAGCGCATTTCTTAATGGTTATATATCAGAAGAAGTGTACATTCATCAACGCCCAGGTTTTGAAAATTCTAAATGTCCAGAACACGTTTTTAAACTGAAAAAATCATTGTATGGTCTAAAACAAGCTCCTAGAGCTTGGTATGAAAGATAAAGCAACTTTCTCCTGGAACATGACTTTATTAGAGGAAAGGTTGACTCTACACTCTTCTGTAAAAACATTAGAAATGATCTCATGATATGCCAAATATATGTTGATGATATTATTTTTGGTTCAGCTAACCCCTCTGTGTGTCAAGAATTCTCTGAGCTAACGCAGGAAGAATTTGAAATGACCTTAATGCAAGAACTAAAGTTCTTTCTGGAAATTCAAATCAATCAAGCTTCAGAAGCTACTCATGTATATCAAAGTAAATACATAAAAGACATTCTGAAGAAATTCAAAATGGCAGAATGCAAACCTGCCAAGACACCCATGCATTCAACCTGAATTCTGGAGAAAGAAGAAGTTAGACAAAAGGTTTGTTAGAAGCTCTATCGTGGTATGATAGGCCATCTTCTCTACCTGACGGCTACACGTCCCGACATTCTTTTCAGTGTATGTCTTTGTGCCAGATTCCAATCAGATCCTAGGGAATCTCATTTAATAGCTGTTAAAAGAATCTTAAGGTATTTGAAAGGAACCCCTAACGTTGGCTAGATGTATGAGAAAACATTAGAGTATAGGCTCTCTGGTTATTACGATGCAAATTATGCAAGGGATAGAATGGAACGTAAACGTACATCTGGGAACTGTCAGTTCTTGGGAAATAATCTCATATCGTGGGCCAACAAAAGATAGTCAACCATCGCTCTGTCTACTACAGAAGCAAAATACATATCAACTTCATTATGCACTACTCAGATGCTCTGGATGAAAAATCAATGGAAGACCTTCATATTTTTGAGAGTAACGTCCCTATCTTCTTTGATAATATTGTTGCCATATGTTTAAGTAAGAACCCTATCTTGCATTCCAGAGCTAAGCACACAGAAATAAAACATCATTTTATAAGAGACTATGTTTATAAAGGGGTAATATCCTTAAAATTTATTGATACAGACCATCAATGGGCTGATATTTTCACTAAACCCCTCGTTGAATACATCTTCTCATTTATTCTGAAACATTTAAAAATTGAAATTTTCCCAGAATAAACCAAATGTGTTTCTCTGAAATTGTGAGATAAGGCTCTGAAATAAACATCTGGTATCTGGATCTGACTCTGATACTTCTACTAGTTATGAGTCATCTGAATCAGAAATCCTCAAAATCGAATCCCTTGGTATTCTTGAAGATCTTATATATCAACACGTGGGGCATCATGCATCTGACCTTAGATCTTTTAGACAACTGTCTAGCAGAAATCAAGAGACAGACCTTTGAGATCTCCTCGAACAGTTTGCTGACTTGGGATTAGACTTCCATCATGGGTTGTAATCATGACTCCCCTAAGCGTGTCAACTTGGTTTATGTGCATCATTAATTTCCTAAACTTCTCAACTTCCTCTAACACTATCGTTTTGCATGCATCTCTTTGTGTATTTATAATTTTCACTTATCATAATCTCACACTTTTACACTCACGCCTTACATAAAACCCTTTTCTCTCTCAAGTTCATCATCTTCATCAGTTCATCATCATCTCAGCAAAGCTCTTCATTTTTCCAACAAGTTCATCAAAAGTTCTTCATGGATGCTCAACAACATTCCGTCTACAATTATTCAATGCAAATGGAATCAACGGATCAAACGCCCATTTCTTCTCAACAAAAAACTGCTACAACTGGCGTTGTCTCTACCCCAATCTACAAAAAACCACATATTCTAGACCGTGAACCTCATATTCATCTTGCCACGCCCTTTGACAAGCTTGAAGTACTGTGCGAATCACTGGTAGATTTTGACAACATGAAGTGCAATGGCATAGACCTCACTAAGGAACTAAGAATGCAAGGGTGGGAAACCTATTCCCAGAGACTCTACGGTCCTGTCTATACCTATCTGGTAAAGGGGTTCTGGCATTTCGTAGACTCAGATGACCACTACATCGTCTGTCATGTTTTGGGAGTCAAAATAGTCATCACTGAGAAGTCAATTGCCTCCCTTCTAAACATGGAGAAGACATGGGGAAGAAGAATCTACAATATCAACCCTAAGGAAAAGTACTTATCCCAGGAAATTTCCCCAACCATCTTTCAATAGAATCATGAAGGCAAACAATCCAAGAACAAGGAACTTCACCAGAACCTCCGAGTCTGGATGAAGATCATCCTGGGTACCATCCATCATCGCCCTGCCTCCAACTCTTCTGACTACATCAATACGGATCAGAAGTGCATCCTCTACTGCATCAAATACCTTAGAGCCTCTGTCAAGGATACCAGAAACAACATGAAGCCTAGAACCTACATTCTTCTAGGAAGACTCATCTCCGATGTTCTGATCGAGAATGGGCTGGTGGATCGCCGGATCCATCACAATCTAATGGTGGATGTCACTTTTGACATTGGAAGGCCTCTGAATGCTTGCAATCTGAAGAGTATGGGGGTGATTGAGAAAATCATAGCTATACCCACATTAGATACCTCTTGGGAAGCAATCAAGGATCAGAGGAAGATTCCCAATGGCCTCTACCTCTTCTCCAAGATTGATCCTCCAGAAGTGGTGGCTCATTATCTGTAAGACCTTTCAAGCCAAGGAGTTGACATCTCCAAGTTTTCCATGGACTGGCTACCTGAGTATCCACCTAACTTCATGAAGAGACAACGGGAGCCATCTAAGAAGTCCAAGAAGGCAAAGAAGGCAAAACTGGGAGAAACCTCTAGGTCAAGACCTCCAGTCCCTCTGGTTGATTCACTAAGTAAGCCTCTGCCTCCCTCTCGCTCTGTAAATTTAAAATAAATTTCTTCTTCTCTTCCCTAAACCACTCCATCTGCACCCAATCTGAAACCCCACCCTCTACCACTAAACCCTCTAACCCACCATCTCAAGAATTCAATCTCTCCACCACTACCTTACTTGTTTCTGTAGCAGAAATGCTTAACGAAACCACCTCACCTTCATCCTCTACACCTTCCTCTCCACCATACTTCATTCTCTCCTTAGACTCAGAACCCTCTAACCCCCAATCCCCTACACTAGCCCAACTTCAGGCATGTACTCTTGCCTCACAACAACAACCACAACTTGAACCAGAAGCCACCACTCCACCTCTTGACCAACAAAATCCACCTCCATTTGAACTACCACAAACACCACCTCCTGAACAACCACCAAGTCCACCATCTGAACAAACAAACCACCATCCTCTAATATCCCCACCATACCACCCTCTGAGGACATCATTATCACTACTCCTCAAACTCCCGCTGACGCCACTCAAATACCACCCTCATCTCCATCCCCCAACCAAGAACTAGAACCTGCCTTCCCCACCTTAGAAGAAGAAATTACGTTATTTGCAGAGTCTTCAGTGGAGAAGATCAAGTCTCTGTCTACAAACTCTGGCATCAGTGATGATTCCTTTGCAGTGAGGATTCACTAGAACAGAGTAATCAGATGGATGACCTCTAAAGCCTTCGAACTAAAAGGCCTCTCTGAACAAGTCTACAACGACTTTGTCAGAGATGATGGAGTAAGGCTACAAGCTCACTTGGTCAGAGAGGTTGAGGAAAAGGCCAGCAAGGAAGCAGAAGAGAAAGCTCGCCTGTAAGAGGAGTAATGAATCAGAGAAGCTGAAGAGATCACTGCTGCTGGAGCCACTGCTGTTGTGGCTGCTGCTAAAGCTGAGGTAAAAGCAAAACCTGAAGCTGAAGAAGCAACATGCATTGCTGCAGAGGAAGATGCAAAGGCTAATGTTGACGCTCTGACTCAGGGGGAGCAATCTAACTATGGATTTTCCCCTCTGGTATTGGAAACTCTAGAGGAAATGCAGAAGGGGCAACAAGTTGTGAGAGCAAGATTGGATCACCAGAACTCCGTCAACAACAACATTCAGAATCTACTAACTCAACTGCTCCAAAGGATTCCTCCACCCCCAAACCCCTAGGCACTTAGGCTCCCTTGTTGTTTTCTGATTTTTTGCTTTCCTTCTGAATTGCTGCATATTTGTACCAATTTTTCTCATATATGAATATCTGTTTCTTGCTTTACTTTCTATGTCTTTTTTAGTCTGACAAAAAGGGGGAGAACTAATACAACTCTGATGAAAATACACATCTAAACCTCTTAATGCACTGCGGACATTAATATCTTAATGATTTATGAGAACTAAAGTTATGCAGGATAACAACTAAGGTACAAACCAGCTACCACACAAGGAAGGTCTGATAAGAACTTCTAAGAAACCTGATGATTCAACTCAGGGGGAGTCCCTTGCCTTTATCTGATTCTGAGATATTATTTACTGTTTCATCATCACTCAGACTGGTTTTGTCATCATCAAAAAGGGGGAGATTGTAAGAACAAATTTAGTTCTACAAGTAATCTCTAAGATTTTGATGATAACAACGGATGAAACAAAAAAAATAGTACCCTAACAAATTTTTTCTAAGTATGCAGGACTCTAATCAAAACAGTCAGATAAACACTCATCAGATACAAAATCAAGTTATGAGATACCACTTAGAAAATACGCAAGCAGAAGCTCTGACTCTGATCAACGCAAGCATAAAGTAAACAAGAGACATCATACACTCTGAAGCAAAAGAATGACTCTAAAATTTGAAGTCTTGCGCTCTGATGAAATCAAGAGAAAAGAAGCTCTAAAGACAATCAGCAACAAGCATCTATCTGAGGATACTCTTCTGAATAGAGACTCCGAATTTCGATCCATCTAATTCAAAATACTTAGCTATGAAGGAACTCACTTATGGAAAGAATGTAATTCAGGAAGAAGTTTATGGCGCCCCAAAATTATTTTGGAAAGGACCCAGAGATTAATGACATTAATCATCCATCATTGCCCAAGATTCTGACATTAACATCCTTCAACGGTCCTCTTATCACTCCTATATAAAGGATGGAACGCTTCTCAAAGAAGACACCAGAAAACACACGAATACAACAATCCTATTATATTCACTCTTTATTCTCTCACACAAGCTGCTGCTCTAACGTGTGAACAATTCTTTACTTTTATATTGTGTAATTTCTGCTTATCTAGAAGCACTAATCATTACTGTAATTCTATTCAATTGTTGAAAATTTCCTCAAGTAACTTGTGAAGTCTATAAACTTGAGAGGGCTAAGAGATCTTTATTCTTTTAGACGATTGTTTATGTAATCTTTCAAGATTAGTGGATTAAGTCCTTGTTAAAATCGAAATCACCTTGGCCAGGTGGACTGGAGTAGCTTTGAATTTCTAGCGAACGAGTATAAAACTTTGTGTTGAATTTATTTGTTTCTGCGTGTGTTTAAATTCCAAAAAGTTTTATATTCTAAAAAGAATTCAAACCCCTCTTTCTTGTTTTTCTCTACCCTCACATTATTCATGCGTTTATTTAGAACAAGGATAAACATTTTTTATCCAGGACTTCAATATATACACCTCCATTTTTCTACTAAAAAATCCACCTCTACTAGGGTATACAGGTTTCACCTTCCAATCTCTAAACTTTTCACCTTTTTTCCTTCATTTAATAAACCATAAACTATCCATACTTCAAAAAAAAAGCTTTAAAAAATATCACTCTTCAATTATCTCGCAATATGAAAAAATACGAAGGATGAAGTTAGAGAACTTATTTTTTCTTTGTAGAAACCATTCACCTTAAAATTATTATCTCCCTTTTCCATTTAAAAAAAATTCAAACACCACCATTTTCATTTTTAGCATAGCCATGTAAACACACATATTTCATCCTTCACATTTTAATAACACTATCCCACAAACTCTTCCAATTTACCTTATGTTTATCTTCAAATCCATAACTCTTCTTCATATTATTCATATATTCCTCATACTCTTAACTCACACTACACAACCTTAACTTATCACTTGCTTTCTTCAAAAACCACCCTTCAACATTACACAACACCAACTCCCCATATTATCTCCATCTTCCATACTTGTTTCATTTTTAAAACACCACATACAACAAACCATAAAAAATGTGAAACAACTATATCAATCAAACTCCTTCGAAAACAGACAGTTGCTCCATACAACACTCATAACAACAACACACACCAACCAACAACATAACCATCGGAAGTTAACCACGACTCGCCAGAAGCAACATCGGAACATCATAAGCTACAACCACCGTCTCAACTTGCTACACCTTTGGTAGGTTCTTTTTGTAGTTTCTATTAATGTATTGATGTGTGTTTGGATGGAGTGATTTGTTTGTTTCTTTTAAAGGAATTGAAAGTTGTAGAGGGAGAAAGATTTTTTGAAGAGAGAGAATGTTGTTGTTGTGAAAATGGAATGAGATTTATTTATTTTTTAATTTTTTTTTCTAAGTGAAAGCCATGTCATGTGTTAGGTATTAATGATTAGTGTTGATTTAAAAGAAAAGGATGTAATGATACAGTAAAGAAAAGCATGAAGCATTTATTTTTTATTTATGATTTGTTCTTTTCTTTTTTCTGTTTTAATATTAGGGAGCAATGCCAAGTGTCACAGAGGGGTTTGTTATTTTCAATTCTTTGAAAATTTTGTTGGTCCATAAGTCCGAAGAGACGCTGACACCTCTGGCTTGCTTTTTTTATTTTAAAAATTTATTTTATTTATTTATTATCTATTATTATTATTATTATTATTGAATTAGGATAGTATTGGTGTTGGGTTAGGCCCAAATTATTTTGATGTTTGCACCATGGCCCAATCATTTCTACACTCCTTTTGTTTTATTGTATCTTTTTGCTATTTTTCTTAATTAATTAATTTATTTAGATTAATAATTAATTGATTTATTAAATATCTATTTGATTAATTGATTAGATTCTTTTTTTTAATTATTAAGTGTATTTGTTTGATTATTTGTCTAATTGATTGCATTGTGTTTAGTCGATTAATTAGATAATCATTATTCATATGTGTGCACATGTAAATAATCATACTCACTAACTTCACTAACATTTCAATTTCAACTTCAAACCATTTTCACAACCAAGTCAAACTATTTTTACAAACCATTTTTTCACTAACATGAATCAAACCTCGATCACATATCGAGTGACTTTTCTTAAAACCAAATGTAATATTCAGACTTTTTCATAACAAACATGAAAGAAGAGGACCGTTGGAATCTAACATTTTGGTGGAACCCTCGAATGATCGATCCCGAGCCACGCGTATTGGATTAATCATTCATTCTTTTCTTTCATTCTTAAAATAGTTAAAGTAACTTGGACAAATAAGGACCATTGGGATCAAGCGTCCCAACTTAACTCTTTGAACAATTGATTATTATCAAACGTTCATTGTCCATCAAACATTTTATTAATTAATCTTGAATGAAAAAGGACCATTGAAATCTAGCATTCTGGTGGGAACCCTCGAATGATTGGTCCCTACCCTCGCGTTTTGGATTAACTATTCATTCTTTTCTTTCATCCCTAAAACACTTTAATTAACTTGGATAAAATAAGGGCCGTTGGGATCAAGCATTCTGGCGCAACTCTTTCAACAATTAATTCTTATCAAGCGTTTGTTGTCCATCAAACAATTTTCTCAATTAATTTAAATGAAAAAGGACCATTGAAATGTGGCATTCTGGTGGAACCTCGAATGATTGATCCCGAGGCTTATGCCTCGTTCTCATCAAACGTTCGTCATTCACTTATAAAATGCATTCAACCAATCAAATTATTTTCTCTCCTCCGTGCGATTAATCCTCAAAACCTTTTCATAAATGAAAGACATCTTGTCTTAAGATGATGCAAAACAATGCTTCGTCCATAATTGTTGAGTTGAGGTAAGTGATATTTTTCCGAATATTGATTCATAAATCCATTTGATGTGATGTATATCTCCACTCCTCATCTATTTTTGGTAAAACAATGTTTCTCATCGATTAATATGAGATAACTTTCACTAAAATCGACCAGCAAACAAACATTTTCTATCCAGAACTACGTAAGCCTTGAATTCTCTATTGCACTCGGAGATACGTAGAAGCAGGATTGCGAAATCTTGTCAGGCCCATTAATAAAAAAAATTAGTCCTTTGACCCCCTAAGAATAAAAACCTCTTTAGGTTCTTTCTCATTAACAAAATTCAAAAACATTTCTCTTCTCTCTTTTTCTATCCCAAATAAGTAGAAGATCACAAACTGACATAAGCTAACATTCAAATCAAAACTAACTAAGCGGTTCCCGTTGAGTACAATAGACGTGATGGGTGCTAATACCTTCCCCTTGCGTAATTGACTCTCGAATCCTGATATTGGTTGCGATGACCATATATTATCCTTTCTTTTTAGGGGTTTTATCGATATTTTACCTTTCCCTCTTCGGTGGTGGCGACTCTGTTCAGTCCATCCCGCGAGCGTGCGATTACGCTTAACGAGCGTCGTGTTCTCATTTTGTAAGGTACGACACATGTAAATAATTGAAAATGAACTTTATATTAAATATGATCCAAAGGAATACTTTGATCCAAAATACACCAGTTCGGAAATGTAAACAACACCAGAAAAATAACTTCAAAATGTATATAAAACTAAAATTGCATAAAAACTCTAATGCATAATTTTAATGCTGGAATTAAATTGAATTTAGTACAAAAATGCTTGGATTCCTATTACATGAGTTAAAAGGGTATTTATATGCATTTTTTCGGTCTCGGAGGAAAGCTCCATTCTTACTCATTCTCCACTACTTAAGGCTCGTGACGCACAATTCTAATGGTATTTTTTATAGTCTTTTTGAGTTTGATTAAAAAAATGTCACTTGACGTTGGATCAAGGGTTTATTGCTTATTGTTTTTGAATGGTGATATACATGGATGTTTACAAAGTAACAAAGCAAGAAATAAATGGTCTCATTGTAAGGTAGCCCAAGAGAAAACCTTGTGTGTGCAACGTGACCTATGCTAACAAGTGGATAATGGGCTTAAAAGCATGTCTCCCTAGGGTAGTTCCATGAATGTCATTCTTAAAATAAAATATTACAAGTTACAGATGAAAATCCAAGTCACAACAATGGCTCAAGAGTTAGGTCAAGGTCCAACGCAAGGGTCCTAATGAAATCCTTTAAGTCTAACAGTTGGTTACAGATGAATGCATCTTTTTTCGTCTTTTGATTTTATCATGTTTTTGTACTTTTTGATTATATGATGATAATAAGTAAATGAAAAATGATAAATATGTATGAGAGATATATGTACAATGATGATAAGTATGAGCATAAAGTAAATGACAATATAATAAGTTGACAAGAAAACAAATCACAAGATAATAAGTTAAGTCAACAATACTAATGGTTAGTGATGAATAGTAAGTGGTTAGTAATCAGTTTGCACAAGGTAACTACCTAGAGATTATCTATCCACAAGTCAAAGGACTCAAAATATGGTGCATCAAGGGATAACTTATCATTGATACAAATTATTGAAGATGATACATGATCATCTATAAATAGATTTGAATCAAAAAAGGTTATACAACCCCCAAGTCCATCTATGAATAATTTAAAGAGTGGAAGATTGTATCACTCAGATAATTACAAGTTTAAGAGTTAAATAATGTACAATTTAAACATTCAAGTCCAAGTGTTAATGGTTAGTGGTCAATAGATATAATACATCCAAATAGAATCAACAAGTGAGGGTCTCATCTATGCATCAAATGGTTTAAACATGTTCAAATAGGGTTAATCTATCAACACCTCAAAGTTTCATGAATGATCCATTGATCATTCATTAACATGTTTAAAATGTTGAAGATTAGGTCAACCATAAAATCAAGTACCATGATCAATAGATTTGTCATCAACCATAATCAAACACAAGGGTATAAATATCCAATGGAAAATATAAAAAAAAAACGATTAATGGATAAAATAAAACAAAAGTTTGATGAAAAGTGTGTACAAAAATATTTGATTAAAAAGAAATAAATGATAAAGGGAAACAGAAAGAAAATGGAAAGAAAATAAATAAATAAAATACAATAAAATGAAAATAAGAAATAAAAGGGAAAATAAAGAAATTAGAACAATGGGGGGCACTAGGGGTTGAACCCCTGATCTTGAGATCATGGGTCAACCCCCTTTCCACTGGGCCACACGCCCTTGGTGTAAATTAGCTCTCTTCATGAAAATAATAAATAAACTCCATACAGAAATGACAAATGGGCCAAGCTCATCCCTTGGATCTAGTCACTTAATGAAAGTAAATAAGATGGATGGTCAGATCATGAGGCACACACACGCACACATTGATTAAGATACACTCAAACACTCATAAGCCAAGTTAACTCCTTCAACCAATGGAAACGAGACAACATAAACTTTTGAATTTAAAACAAAATAGAAACACACGCGAAGCAACGAACAAGTTCATTTTCAACCTTGGGATTTTTGGATTTTGAACCTCTGCAACTCACATTTTTAAGTGGAATCAACCATGGATTCCACTCAACCTATGTTCATCGTTTCCTTCTCCATACTCATGAGAGATTGACTGGCTCTAAGTATGGAGTATTTCACATAAACACAAACGATATCATAAACTTAAAAATTAAATTAAATGGTGTATACTCAATGATTGAAGCTCATATCTTGGCGCTTAACATAAATGGATCATAGAGAATGGAATGGTAACTTATTTGGATGTAAACAAAGAGGTTAACCACCTGGTCAGAATCAGTTTTAGTTGGTGGCTCTGATGGATTCAAACAACTCAGGTGAGGTGATTTCAATCACTACTAAGGTTCTAGTTAGCTTCAGGGATGTTAAGTGAAGGTGTTTGAATGATTTTGTTATGATGGAAATGGTTCAAAGATGGAAATCGATAACTCTGTTTTTGAAGGAGGTGGAGGGTAATCTCAGAAGGGTTTTTCTTGCTTGGAAGCGTGGGAAATGAAAGGAACATGGTCCTCTATTTATAGGGAAGGTGATGGAATGGTTTGGTGGGAGTTTTGTGAAGGTGTGAAAAACATAAGAAAGGGAGGGGGTTGAATTGAGTTTTGAATCCAAAAGCTTTTTCCAAAATAAAAACTATATAACAAGTTGAATAATGAAGAGATAAAAACACAATGATTTTTATCCTGGTTCGCTTGAAACTTAAAGGTAATCCAGTCCACCCTCCAAGGTGATTTGCATTATCCACAGTGACTTAATCCACTATAATCAACACATTACAATAAACATAAATAATACCCTTCTTTGTCTTCTCAAGGATCCAACTAAATCTTAGTCTCCTAAAGGATTACAAAGAATAACTTTCTTTGTCTTCTCAAGGATAACCTCCTTAGGGAATCAAACAAATAGTTTGAATAAAAATTTATGCGTTACAAGGTGCTTCTTCACAAGAAGATTTACACAAATGAATAATAAATACTTAAAGAACACTGTATACAAAAGATGATAGCTTTTCACACAAAAAGTTAGCTTGTCAAAAACTTGTATAGATCAGCAGTGAGAGAGCGGGAGTTCTTCAACTCTCTAATGCATGGTTATATAGTATAAGCATGTGAAAGTTGGAGGTAAAAATAAGGAAAGCTCGTTGAGCGGCTGTCCACTCTTGGGTGAGAAAGGAATGATACCACGTACGTCCTTTCTCCCATATATTCAGTGACAGGTGTGACGAATAGTACAGTCCTTGCCCACAAAATCAAGTAGTGGAAAGGTTGTTTGATTTATAATATGTACTATTTGATCACGTTCCCATTTGACCTTATCTTCATATTCATTGGCTTCTGACAAAAGATGATTGAAGCATGAAGTGAAGAAATGGAGAGTTGGATTCAGAAACTTCAAAACCTTGAGTCAGAACCTTGACAGCGTCAGTAGTCTGGCTTGAGTTCTTCAGTGTCTTCAGAATCTCTAGAGTTTTCAAAAAACTCAATCAGAACCTTGATAACTTCTATCGTCTGTCTTGAGATCTTCAGACATTTGATGAGGTGGTTTTGTCTTGTTTCTATTTTGGGAAAGTTTGATTTTTGGACATTTCGGTTTGGACTTGCTATGTGCTTTTGCTACATTCTTATTTGGCTTGCATTTTAGTCTCACACATGTTTGCATCATACTATTGGCCCAAAAGGAAGTGAAACAACAAGGATTAGAGGCTTGAGACATGAATTGGCATGGTTTGGATGAACTAGTCTTCTACATGCACCAATGGTGGAACTTGAACTTTGCACTTGGTCCACTTAAAATTGGCTCGTACATTTTGGATAAATATTGGGCCAATTGAACCTTGTCATACCCTTAACACATTGCAAAAAGTATAAGGAAAAAGGAGTTGTGATGTGGAAATCCCAATGGTTCAAAGCGGGGGTCATGAACATGATTTTAGGCCTGACTAGGCAACTTGACCAGCTTGGCCAATCCATAATTTGAGGTCATTATGCATTGAATTAGGTATTAGGCCTTGAAACAAAGTTGGAGAGGGATTAATTTAGGACATTTGGATCTAAGTAGATCCTTAAAAGGTTAAAAGATGAAAATGTTATGGGGTTTAGACCAAATGGTAGGCCAAACTTGCTAAAACTTGACCAACCAACATGCCATAAAAATGTAATTTTGAAGTTTTCTTGAAATCCAAGGCACCATGATGATTGTTTTAAGTTAAAATGAATAAATCTTGATAGAAGCCAAGCCTTTATGCTTTGTGGGATGATTATAGGCCATGATTATGCATGAAACCAATGATTTTAAAGTTCAAAGTTCAAAACCAAACCTTCACTTGTATCATGGATGTATGTTTGGTGGATGATGGTTGAATTTAGCTTAAATTAGATATGAATGGACTAAGGGGTGATGAGGTGATCAAGAAAATAAAGAAATAGAAGCAAATGGGGCACATATTAGAGTTTGTTGGATTACAAGGTTCCTCAAAGGCCAAGATCAAACAACCTAGGGTTTGGATGCATGTGAGGTTCCTTAGTGTGATATCACAAGGTTGATGCATAGCCAAGGTTTGGATATTTGGGTTCCCAAAGGTAAAGGACAAAGCATAAGGTCACATGATAACTTATACAAGCCACCAAGGATCAAAGAACTAGGGTTGAGGTCCATGGATGACAAGATGAATAAGCAAGACTCCCAATCAAGGGTCACGAACCGCAAGTAAGGTTTTAGAGATGAATGGAATGACTTGTGTGGTTTCACAATGTAAAGGAGTGTTTCAAGAAGAAATTAGGATTTAGGGTGGCTTGGTCACACCCCCTCATGATCAAGAGATCTTGGTAGTTCTCATATATGAACACACTGCCTTGAGTTTATGTTTCCTTTTGTTATGGGTGTAAATGCAAATGAGATGATGAGATCATGAATGTATGCTAATGCATTAGAGTTATAAATATGATATGAAGGTAGGGTAAATTTGGGGTATGACAGGTACCACATGCATAGTGGCACATTATGTCTTGAGTCGCATTACATGTATTTGCATATTGTTGTGAACGAAAGTGAGATCATGGTGATGTTGGTTATGTATTGAATGTATGATATGTTGTATGATTTTCTACCTTTGTATTCTTTACACCGTTTATGTCGAAGTTTATTTCTTACCCATTTGCTCTATATTGTCCACTATGGACATCTTGTAGATAATCAAGAGTAAATTTGTTGATGTGCATGGAAGGTGGTTTGTTAGAGCTATTCTCAGTTTATTTATTGATTTATCACAATTTAGTGGTTTTACTGATATGATCTTATAACACTGGGAAAATGTGTTTTACTATGTTTTGAGTTAATGTTGATCTATGTTGATTGAATTTGAATACTTTATTTATGAAGTTTAAGATGAAGTTGCCATGATATCATTTTCCGCTGTAAGTTGATAAACGTTTTGAAAGTTATTGTTAGGTTGTCTAGGTGACACCTTACATTGTCGAGTAGTTCTTTTTATATACGTTTCGGGGTTTAGAGTGTTTCATTAGTGGCATCATAGAAGAATGGTCAATCCAACAATGTTTTGCAATGTTATTTGTTCCCTAGTATGCGACTAGTGTATTAACATTGTTGATGTAATGTTTCTTCTAATAGTTGTTTACTGGTGTGCAGAAATATGGAAGGATGAAGAAACGATCGAGCGATCATTGATGCTTTGGAGGCGATGGCTCAGGCGCTGCAGGGTCAGTAGAATCAAGTTGATGATAGGGTTTGTAGATTTAGGAAGTTTTAGAGAAATAATATGTCAACCTTCAAGGGAACATATGTTTTAGACGGTGCATAGACATGGCTCAGAGAGATTGAGAAGATCTTTTGAGTGATGGCTTGCACTGAAATTCAGAAGGTATAGTTTGGTACTCATATGTTGTTAGAGGAGGCCGAAGATTGGTGGTATAATGCAAGTTAGAGACTGGAGACAATTGGTGCTAAGATTACTTGGGTTTGTTCATGATTGGATTTTTAGAGAAGTACTTTCCAGAGGACATGCGTAGCAAGAAAGAAATTGAGTTCCTTGAGCTAAAGCAAGGAAATATGAAAGTTGTTAAGTATGCCACTAAGTTCTAAGAACTTGTGTAAAAAAATTTCTACACTATAATGATGAGGCAGCTTAAGGGTCAAAGTGTGTCAAGTTTGAAATCGGTTTATGTCCCGAGATCAAGCAGAGTTTTGGGTATCATGAGATTCACCGGTTTCCTATGCTGGTTAATAAGTGTAGGATATATGATGAGGATAAAAAGCCCGTTCTACTTACTATAAGAGTCTTAGTGAGAGGAAAGAGAACAATCAGAATAATTGGAAACTGTATAATGCTCCAGCTGACAAGGGGAAGCAGAAGGCTTCAGGTGAGAGTAGGCTAAGTGGGGGTGAGACTCCCGCCTCTATCAAGTGCTTTAAGTTTGGGACCACAGGTCATCATGCCAACGATTGAAAGAGTTTTGAGAAGAGATGCTTCAAGTGTCGAAAAACCAAAGAACTTATCATTGATGTAAAAGTAGCTCGCTGACTTGCATCAATTATGGTGAACCAAATCACATTAAAAACCAAAGAAGGTTCAGTCTGGAGAGAATTTTTTTTTCTTTGACTGGGTCATAGACTACTAGCACAAATAGATTTATTCGAGGTACGTGTTTTATTAATGGTATTTCGCTGATTTCTATTATTGAAACGGGTGCACCACATTCTATTATTTCGCTTGATTGTGTTCAGAGGTTGGATTTAAAGTTGTCTTCTATGGTTGGGAGTATAATTATCGATACTCCAACTAATGGTTTGGTGACTACTTTGTGGGTGTGTTTGAATTTTCCACTGACTATGACCTAGTTTGTCTACCATTGAATCAACTCGATGTGATCGTTGAAATGAACTGGTTGGAGTTTAACCATGTTTATGTTAACTATTTCAAATAGTCGATGTCATTTCAATAATTTGATGCAAGCGACAAGTTATTTATGTCTACTAAGAAAGTGGATGACTTTGTGAAGAATGATTCTAAGGTGTTTATGATATAATATTCTATGAAGGCTGAAAGAAAAGCTAAGATTGGTGAGTTAACAATAGTGTGAGATTTTCCAGAAGTGTTTCTAGATGACATCAATTATTTTCTGTCGGAGCACAAAGTTGAGTTTGTTATAGGCTTAGTACCTGGTACTAGTCCTATGTCGATGGCGCCGTATATGATGTCTATTTTAGATTTGAGTGAGCTGAAGAAGCAATTGGAACAGTTGCTTGAGAAGAAGTTTGCTCGATTGAGTGTTTCGTCATGTGGAGCGCTAGTGTTGTTAGTGAAGAAGAAAGATGGTAGCATAAGGTTGTGTGTTGATTATCAAAAACTTAATAAAGTGACTATAAAAAATAAGTATCCTCTTATGAGAATTGACAATTTAATGGATCAGTTGGTTGGCGCTTGGGTGTTCTGTAAGATTGATTTGCGGTCGGGTTATCATCAGATTCATGTGAAACCAGAAGATACCCCGAAGATTGCGTTCATGACAAGATATGGTCACTATGAGTTTTCTCTGATTTCTTTTGGTGTGACTAATGCGCCTGGAGTTTTTATGGAATATATGAATATGATTTTCAATCCTTATCTAGACCAGTTTGTGGTTGTGTTCATCAATAATATTTTATATATTTTAAGTCTAATGAAGAGCACGCAAAACATCTGAGAGTTGCGCTACAGGCCTTGTAAGATAATAAGTTGTATTTGAAGTTGCCCAAGTGCGAGTTCTGATTGCGTGAAGTGAGTTTCCTTGGTCACATGATTTCTAGTGGTGGTATTGTTGTTGATGCATCAAAGATAGATGTTGTGTTGCACTGGGAGACTTTGAAGTCTGTTACTGAGATCAGAAACCACAAACTTCATTTTTTGTACAAGGTGATGGCATGTTTTGAATAGATTTGACCTTGTTAGGATAAACCTCTATACCTCGTCGCCTACGATGAACCCTAGCAGCTTCCTAGACCTGACACCAAAAGTGCACTTAGTAGGATTCAAGCGTTGTATTTACTTTCTAAATCTTGCAAACAACTTCTTTAAATGAAGAATGTGTTCTTCCTCAGTCTGAGACTTAACAATCATGTCATCCACATATAATTCTATCTCTTTATGCATCATGGCATGAAAGAGAGTTACCATGGCTCTTTGATAGGTTGTCCCAATGTTTTCTAGGCTGAAATGCATCACTTTGTAATAGAAAGTTCCCCATGGTGTAATGAAAGTTATTTTCTCCATATCTTAGAGAGACATCTTGATTTGATTATATCCTGAGAATCCATCCATGAAGGAGAATACAGAGAACTGAGCTGTATTATCTACCAATACATCGATGTGAGGTCAAGGCAAATAATCTTTTGGACTAGCTCTATTCAGATATTTGTAGTCTACACACATTGGCACATCCTTTTTTGGAACTAGCACGATATTAACAACCCACTATGTAAATATTGCCACAACTAGAAAACCGATATTGAAATGCTTCTTGACTTCTTCTATGATCTTAACAGATATGTATGGTTGAGTTCTTCTCTACTTCTGCTTGACTGGCGAGCATTCTGGCTTCAACGGATATTTATGCACCACTATGTCTATGTCGAGTCATGGCATATCCTAATACGACCAATCAAACACATCCACATACTCTCATAACAGCTTGACCAGCTCTTCCTTTACGCTCTACTCTAAGGCAACTCTGACCTTGAATTCCTTTCGATCCTCTTTAGTCCCTAGATTGATCAAATCCAATGGTTCTTGATCAGGTTATATTCTCCTATTGCTTCAACAGACTAGCTAACTCTTCTGAGAGTTTGCAGTCTTTCTCACCATCCTCTTTAACATGGTTAATCGGGAAGTCAGAGTCATAGGGAATTATAGCAGTGTTGTTTTCAATGGGTTCAGTTATTAATGATCTGCATGAAAATATTTTTTCTTTTCTTTTTAGAGGAAGTAAATTGAAAAAGTGAAAGTGATGTGGAATAAAAATTATCATCTTAATTTTTATTTTGCAAGAATTGAAAAAAAATGAAAGTTAGAGATCTCAATTGAATACAAAAATGAATTTTTATTGATGTTAAAATCATTCAGTAAAACAAAGCTATCCATATACCTTTGGTAGAGCATACTATTTTTTTTTTATGAAAATAAGAAATTACTTTGAACATGAAATAATCTTTGAAATCTCTATTTCTTTCCAGTTTGTAAGAGCAGCATACAAAGGTCCACAAAAGACCATCTTGGGAATTCCCTCGTCTTCATCTTCAATAACATTCACTTGATCATCACTTCGAAGTCCAGCTTTAGCAAACACTTCTTCAATGCTAGGAACTTTCTTTTGATCGACCCTCCGATCTCTAGTCCATTCAAAAGACAATTGATACCTCAATCCATCATCCTTCTTCTATTGAAAGTCAATCATTATGCCCTAGCCTTCAGGGCGGCCAATTTGCATCTCCGTTTTCACATTCTTCCATGAGGACATGCCCATCTTGGGTTCTCCTACAATCTTCGACTTAGTATGCCCCATGCTCACCACTTCCAGGGCCTGGAGACGCATTTCCATAATTTTTTCACCTATTTCAATGGTTTTGAATGAAGATAGGTGGCTGACAATAATATTTTCCTCTCCGGATATTGAGACCAGTTTTCCAAAAGTGACAAATTTCAACTTCTGGTGGAGCGCCTAGGTGCCAGCTCTGACAGCGTAGATCCAAGGTCTTCCCAAGAGACAACTGTAGCCAAGCCTAATATTCATTACCTGGAAAGTGATTTCAAAGTTTTATAGGCCAATCAGGATTGGGAGATCAATTACTCCAATAACTATTCGTTTAGACTCATCAAAAGCCTTCACCACAAGTGCACTAAGCCTCATTTGTACTTCCTCCATATTGAGTTGTGCTAGAGTAGCCTTTAGTAACACGTTTAGATATGAAACTGTATTCACTAGTACTCGAGAAAGAGTAAATTCTTCATAATTAATGGAGATTTGGCGCGCCATATTGTATTCATGTCCATTAGGTGGCAAATTATCATTGGTAAACATCAAGCAATTTCCTGCACTGAGATTGGAAACCACATTGTCAAACTGGTTGATCCGATGTCTTCCATCACATAATCCTCATTTAAGTAATTTAGAACAACTGTCCTATGTGCCTTAGAACTCATAAGTAAAGATAAAATTGAGATCTTCGATGAAGTCTGGTTGAGCTGATCTATAACCTTGTAGTCGCTCTTTTTGATAATCTTCAAGAAGTCACTATCATCTTCTGCATACACTTCCTTCTTAGACGAGCTTTCTCCTACTTTTGGAAGGGCTACCTCCTTCCCCTTGGGTGGTTTGACTATTGTTTCATTAGTTTTGTTCTGGAGTACTTCAGGAGGGAATATTCTTCCACTTCGCGTGATCCCACTAGTTCCAACACTATTGGTCATGTCACGCACTTTCAGGAACATTGGTTTATCACCCACATAAACTGCAACATCATATTTCCAAGGCACTGCTCTTGTACTATCAAATGATAATGGAGTTGGAACACAGATACCCATCGGCTTGATTTTCTTCACTACTGATGTATTGGTATTCCTTGGACAAGAAATCACTAATGACTTCAGAAGTCTCTCATTGTCAAATATAGGCACAATCACATAAGCACTTTCATCATTACTTATTTTGGTAAATTGGACCACATGTTGATCCATCAGACATTAAAGACAAGCTTTGAATTCACCATATTGGCCTTGCGCAGAAAAACACACTTTGCATTGGTCATGCACCCCTTTGATCAAATATGTCTCATCCAACTTGGCATAAACTACTACAAATGAAGATTTTACTTCGGACACATCCTTTATCAAGCGTCCATCATTAAATATTCTTACAACATTAACGCTTGGACCACCATGTACGGGAAACGGATTGTTCCCTACATTTGGGATGTCTGTAAAAGAAAGAAATTTTTATTTATTAACTTTTGTACTCTGAGCTTTAATTTATGGCAATTTTCTGTAGTATGACCTTCAGAGTTAGCATGATAAGCACACTAGGAGTTCTCGTCATACCAAGGCTTGTGTGGCTTTGGCATGGGTGGTAACGCTCTGGGTATCACCATTCCATATTGGATAAAATAAGGTAACAATTAAGTATACATCATAGGATATGATCCACATCCACATCGTTGTATGGTCGGTAAGGCCTTTGTTGATTTGGTCGTTGTTACTGACCCTGGCACTGCTGATCATTTTGTTGCTGATTTCTTTGCTGATATTGAGGTGATGGAGCCTGGTGCTAAGGCATTTGAGCTAGAACAGTTTGTTGATAAGATATAGGAGAATATTGTGCAGCTGTAACATACGGGTATTGGAAATAAGGTATTAGAGATGGTGCCCTCTATTGTGCTTTCCCCTTTTGAAAGGAGATAAAGTTTTTTTCGCGATCCTTCTTCTTTTCTCCATTGAAAGGCTTCTTTATCCCAGCCTGGCTGCTAGAACCTCCCTGAATTTTCCCACTTTTTAAACCTTCGCCCATTCTCTCGCCAAAACTTACCATTTCAAAGAAGCCTGACGACACACTGCTGATAAGATTTTCATAGTACTTCCCCTGCAAATTTCTCATGAAGATCTCAATCAATTCACGGTGTATAGGTTGCAGATCCACTCTTGTATCCAATTCCCTCCAATGGTGTACATATTCTTTAAAGGATTAATTATCCTTCTAAGCCATACTCAGGAGTTGAATATGATTTAGAGCAAGGTCGATATTGTACTTGTATTTTTTAGCAAAAGCTTCATCAAGCTCATCCCAAGTATGTACGTTGCTATGCTTCAACTGCATGTACCATTATAGAGACGCTCCATCCAGGCTATCCTAGAAGCAATAAATCATAAGCTTGTCATCCTTAGCATAAGCAACCATCTTTTGGCATTACATCTTCAAATGGGTATTAGGACAACTGAGGCCTTTATACTTCTCAAATTCTAGTGCCTTGAACTTAGGGGAAACCACCATATATGTTACCAGACAGATATCTAAGGCACTCAAGCTGGTTGAGTTGCGCCTCTCCATGACCCTTAGTTATTCCTCCAAAGCACAACACATCTGGATGGTATCCGGAGCAGCAACAAGATTGACTATTGGGACTGCCACATGAAAAATTTGCATTTTGTACTCATCTTAAAGCTCCTCATCAGTAAGAGGAATATGAATCTAATTAACAGGAGACATTCCTTGTGCGGTAACTCCATCGATGACCATAAAAGCATGCCTTGGTTGAGTAACCACTCCCTCAAATTGAGGAGTATAGCCCGAAGGTAGTCTATAGACCACAGGATTGGGAACATGGACTGCAAGTCTTGAATGTGAAGTACACCCTTGAACAACAACCTCATTCCTTGTAGCATCATTGTTACAAAACTCTTTTTCTCTTATGGCCATAACCAACATGGTTTCCAGAATATAATCAATGTTTACCTTGATGGAGTCGATCTCCTTTCGCATATCATCTTGTTCTTGTTGAACTTGGTCCATCATTCTTCTAGTATTGGCGCAGGTTGCTTACTGGTGTCGCTGGATCAACTTGATTTTCTAGAGACGAGGAGAGATGGAATGAGTTTTTTGTTTTTGAAATGAAATGCATGATGCATATTGGATGCATGTGGATGAAAAATGTTTTGTATGTTCAATTTTTTGTTTCAAAGAACCTTTAGACGTGTTTTTATTAGCATTTAAAAGTAACATGAGTAGATTAAAAGATAAAACCATACACTGATGAAAAAGTCAACATTTCATTCATTTAACTGAAACAAGGTATATAATCCAAGCATACTAAGTACAAATAGAAAAAGGAGTACAATAAAACTGAATTGAATACATTGATTAGTACAAAACAATAAACAAAGGGTTCACCTTGCTCTGATTTTCTTTAGCTTATTTAACTCGCCCTTGAACCTCTGCATCATTCTCTCGCAAAGAAGGAAAATATGGTGTGCAGAAGGATAAGTATTGTTCTCATCTATGTTTTCTAAAGCATTATCCAACCTCCATGGAAAATCTCTATCCAACCCATTGCATAATTTTATTAGGTTGGCGAACCTTATATGATACTTATCAACAGCTGGCTTAAGGACGTTGAGAGTTTTCTCATAGTATCTAACACCTCATTCAAGTTTCACCTTTCATTCAATCATCCCATTCTTTGGCTCTTCAAAGACTCATATTTCTCCTTCCAATGGTGTGCTAATCCCTTGTTTTTTATAAGTTCTTCGCACTTCTCTCTCTAAATCTTGGGAGTAATTCGAGCAACTCACAATGCCTATTCTTTGCGGCGACGATCTTTCTTTACTCTAGCATCATAATTCTGGAGACATTCATCGAGGTTTCGGATTTGAGCTTCAAGACCCTTCCTTATTTCTTTCTTCTTTTTTGTTTCAAGAGTCCACCAATGCTTCCACTCTTGCCTTTCCTTATTAGCTCTCTCTAACTGTTCATGAAGTGACCCCAACCCACCATCATCTTCAGCTAGGCACTCATGGACTCTCTCTTTAAGATCTTATTTAAACTTGGTCTTCTTTTGGCTTTCATCCAGTAAATCCCTCTCTATGTCATTATTCCTCTTCAATACCATGTTTTCACTAGTTAATTTGTTGAGCCTGATTGCAACTCCTCATTGTATTTTATTAGTCTTGCAATTGTGGCCTTCAAGTCACCAACTTCTTCAATGGAGACAAGAATAAGAATAGGTATAACAGGCTGGGCATGAGCTTTAATCATGAATGAAAGCTTAACTTCTTTCACTCTTTCCTTTACCCAGAGATCATAAGACTCTTTTATTGTGACATCATTCCTTCAGAAATCAACCCCTTTGACATTAACCTTATTCCAAGCTTTGCTGATCTTGTGCAATAATGATGGATCCCCTGCCCCCATATTGAGTAGGATCATCTCTTACTACTCTTCGTCATTTGGTTTATTGCATATGGGATATCCAAATTTTTGCAAAGCTAAAGTAGGATTATAGTTTATGCAACCTATGGATCCAATCAAGGGCATATTAAGGAAACTGTAACAACTAAAGATGATTTCCTGAACATTATCTTCCGTGCATACCAAGTAATGGAATTTCCAATTTGCAAAACCAAAGTTTGGGCCCACTCTTCACTAGTCATTTCATTGATAGGAGCATTGGGTTTGAACACATGAGAGATAAGCCAATTGTAGAGTAATGGAAAATAACACAAAGGAGTGCCACTTTTCTTCTCATTGCAAACATGCAACATGCAAAAGATATCAGCTAGGAATGGATAAGTTGGACTTTCTTTTTCTTTCCAAATAACCCAAAAGATATTGATGGCAACTAAGTCTATAAAGTCTTCAAAGGATGGAAAACTCACTAGCCCATATATAAGGAGAGCTAGTACATTTCCAAGCGCCTCCCAATGTTGTTCCATAAATAACTTCTCAACTTCTTCTTCCAAGTAAACTCTCTAAAACCCCCTGAAGTCCTCCCTTTTCTTCCTATTAGCCACTTCACTTGAGATAGAAATTTGGAGTGCAAGAGAGAATTCTTCCACATTAGGTATTTGACTAATCCTAGTGTTTGTCATCCCCCCTTTCATAGAAAACCCCAAGAGTCCTTCAAATCACTCAAAAGTCGGAGTCAATTGAAAATCCTGGAATAAGAAACTTCGAAGCGGAGGATCATAAAATTGGGCCAAGGCGGTGATAAATGGTATTTGGACCTTGACTGTGAGGAGATCTAGAATCATTCCAAATCTTCCTTTTAGCATAACCTTGAAACATGGATGAAGCTCATTTAGGAGTTTCAGTAGAATGCATGTCTAACATCTTGGCCTTGAGTTGTAAAGTTTTTCTCTTATCTGAACCCAACACAACTTTGAATGCTAACATATGCGTATACAAATATTCCCTAAAAAAAATTATGAGTGTCATGATGTTTATACAAATAATCATGAATGCATGGTATTTGGATCTGGGATATCATAATTAACTCAAAACACCTTATTAGGTAGGATTTATAATGGGTAGTTATGGACTCTTCTACCCAAAAAAAATACTCACAAGCTAGATTCTAAGGTGATGGATAAGGTTCCCAAAGTCATGGACCTTTATCGTATCAATATCCTGCAACATGATAGCTATTTTATGATGAGAGTGATGAAAGGGTATATTCTGGGCAGGGACTTCGTATTAGGCACATAAGGAATGGTCCTTGGAGACCAATTCTACACAACCACCATTATAGAAACCGGTTCTAAAGAGAGGTCCTTATAGTCATGTATCCTTCATGAATCAATGTTATGCGAGAGGCTACTTGTCTTATAACGAGATCTACAATCAGGTATACTCTAGGTGAAGCCTTTATGCTAGGCACACAAGGAGCGATCCTTGTGGACTAACACTACACAACTTCCATTCTAAACTTATGTGTTCTCTTTTCTTTTTCCAAAGCTCAGATGTATAGCTTTGCTCATGATATCATCCCAAGATCCACAGGCAATTATGATAATGAGCATATAAAAAAATAAAGCATAAAGAAAACAGATAAGCAAGCAAGCATGAAGGGAATAATTAAGTAAAACCAACTTTTATCACAAACTTAACTAAATTAGGTTTGACTCTCTCTTTCTTAGAGCATTTTTACCCTAGTAGAGTCGCCAGCTAGCGCTCTTGAAAAAATATAATCCTTCCCAAAGGCGTTCGCGCGCTCGCGGAAAATTGATTCGAACAGATTCGTAACCAAAATTTATTTATTTCAAAAGAGGAAAGGGAAAATATCGATAAAACCCTTTAAAAAATTGATTGTCGCAACCAAATTCAGGTTTGGGAGTCCATTATGCAAGGGGAAGGTATTAGCAACCCTCACGTCCGTTGTGCTAAATGGGAACCTTTTAGTTAACTTACGATTGGATGTTAGCTTATGTAATTGTTTTCTTATACTTATTGAAAGTATGAAAAGGAAAGAAAAGGGAGTGCAAAATGTTTTTATTTGAGCGTGTGATGAGATTGCAGGTCTCACTCCTATGTATCCTGAGGTACAATGAGGAGTTCAAAGCTACATAGTTATGTGTAAAAAACCACGCCTTGGTGGATTGCTTTTAAGAGTGTTGCTTTAGACATTTCGAGTGATTAAACCTTTGCTTGTTGCTCGCTCTTGGAGACTGAAGCCTTTGTTTGTTTCACATCTAAATGGATAAAGCATACTCATTTCTGAAAAGAAAGTTCTAATTCGTAGATTTGTTTTACTGACAAGTTCTTAGATCGCGTTCCAATGGTTAAACACGAGATTACATACTCTCGGAGGAGACTTAAGCGCTAATTTGTACACACGTTGGGTCGGACTAAACAATTCCTTTTTGAAAAGATTTTCAATCGCACGAGGGTGAGAAAAAAAGGTGTGATGTGTTAGGTTTTTTTAGGTGAATGACGAGTGCTTGGTGAGAACAAGACGTGAGCCTCGAGACCAATTACTCGGGGCTTACTAGAATTCTAGACTCCAACAAACCTTTTTCATTCAATGTATTTATGAAAATTGTTTGATGGACAATGAACGTTCCATAAGAACGAGACGTGTGTCTTAGAATTTATTGTTCAAAGGTTCTACTAGAATGCTAGACTTCAACGGTCCCTCTTTTTTTTTCAAATTTGTATGAAGTGTTTTTTGAAACGAAAGAAAGAATAAACGACTAGCCTAAGATGTGTGCCTCGGGACGGATCATTAGAAGATTCAAGGAATGCGAGACTACAAGGATCCTCTTTCTTTCGTGTTTGTTTAGAAAAATATTTTCAATATTTTGCCTAACTGGGAAAAGATTTGAATCACATTGATATGAATCTAATCGGGCTTGAAAGGAGCACTTGGTGTTGGACCAAGGTTTTAGAAAATCCTACTTGGTATTGGACAAAGGATATTAGTCTTTTTGAAAAAGGATTATTTTATGTTAGTCTTGATTAATTCTTGAATTAATAAGCGAAAAAATAGTAAAGATCATTATCAACCATGAAGGAGGGATACGTTAGGAATATTATGATTAATAAAGAAAACATAGTAAAAATCCATACAAAAGTCTATGGTTTGGTAAGAGAAAAAAACAAACAATTATGTTCATCTAATTAAGTAAATATAAGTAAAATAGATTAATTAAGTTAATAAGAACTAATTAATAGAGATATTCGATTTACTCATTAATTAACTAAATTAATTAATGATAATTAACAAAATTAATTTATTGGATTATATTCTAAGAATTAGATTAAAATAAATAAAAAATAAGAAAATAAAACAATAAAGGAAAACTAAAAAAACAAAAGGTGGAAAAGCAAATGGGTAAAAACAAACAAAAAGGCCCAGTAGGGGGGCACTGGGCAAGTCCAACAGGGGTGCCATCATCAATTTGGGCGCACACCTAGTGATGGAAGGCTCAGTTGAGGGTCAACCAGCTTAACTCCAAACTGGCCACATATTAGGAATACTTGGAGGTGGTCAAACAGATCATATGGTCCAGATAGAGAGAGCACAATAGGCCTTATGGACATGAACACGCTATAAAGGGAACATGTGTATTCCTGCATGCAAGACAAGTGGTATAGAAAAGCCACTTGTCACAACCAAGGCACAATCAACAAAAGTAGTGGGAAGAGACTAAATTCCCTTCATTACTTCTATTCCTCTCTCTCTCTCCCTCTCTCTCTCTCTTAACCTTTCCACCCTAACTTTTATCTCTCTCTACTATGAAAATCTCAACCTTCTTTCTTCATCTTCTCCGACCATCCTCGACAAAGAGAGATGACGGCCAGACGCGACACCATCATCTTCTTTGGCGAGCCCTTCCCTATAACACCAAAATGTCTAAATAGCCCCTCTTAAAATTCAACCCTCATTCAAAATCCAACATTATTTTTTGCAAACTCCTTCCCATATGTCCAGATCGGAGACCTCAATAACCCAAACCCTAAGCTCTTCTAAACTTAACAAAACCCCAAACCTCCAACATAAAATATGTTTTCCTTAAATCCTCAATCACAAACCCTAAGACAAAACCCCTAACAAACAAAACACAAGTCCATATCGGAGCAAAAACAAATAGGCCAAATGCTTCAAATAAAAACTTCAAACGATCAAGAGAAATTCAAGCAAGCAGGAGGAATTCAAGCAACAAATTAAAACAAGAGAAGTACCATCAACAATTTAAAAAGCTCAAAAGGTCAAAATCTTAGCTACAAAGTGTTCAAAGGTGTACCTATCAGAGTCTCTCCTATGGAACTTCTAAAGGGTAACTGTGTTCTCTTCTTTTTTCTACTTCAGTAAAATCCTCTTCTCCTCATTCTTTCCTTATGTTGATGGACTTAGTAATGTTTTATTATTTGGTATTCTTGTGTAGTGATTGGGGTTAAGCTCTTCCTACTTAGAATTTCAATGTGAAATTCAGAGTAAAATTAGTGTCTAGTTTGAGCTCTTAGTGTAGGTAGTGAGGAAATTAGGTCTAGCAACTCAACAGAAACTATGTAGCTCTAAGCTGATGTAGAGTAATTTAATATTTGAAATTACTCTATAAGCCAACCAATCAAATGAAATTTCTACAGAGTGATTCTAATGGATGATTCACCAAGTGTGTGAGTTTGTTATCAAGGACGAAAAGATGAAGGTGAATTTTGGTGAAGCTTGTGTGACTTGTGGTCCCCAATTTCATGTATGGATGATTTAGAATATGTGTGTATGTATGTTTCTCGTTCATTCTGCTTGGATAATTATGTCATGTATGTGATGTATATGTATGCTATCATATATGATTGAGTCGTTATGCTAACTTTCCTTTCTTTTGTGTTTTTTTCTTCATTTGGACGATGAAATATGGGGAATATGGCAACATGGTGATGTTGACTATCGCTACCGGGGTAACAAAATTCAGGGACTATTGAACTGAATTAAAAGAGTCACCATCGAATTTTATTTATGTGCCTCCGTCAGAGAGGCGAGGGGAAATAATCGATAAAACTCTCGGAAAAGATAAGCGCTTGGGAAGCGCTATAAAAAGAATAAGGTATTAGTCTCGCAACCGAGATTAGGGTTCGAGATTCGGTTACGCAAGGGGAAGGTATTAACACCCCTCATGTCCATGGTATTCCATGGAAACCATTTAGGTTGTTTTACGTATGTGGGGATTTATCAATCATTGTTTTATTTTCAAAAGAATGTGTGAAAGAGGGGGTGTTTTTTATTATTATAGTGCTCGTCAAGGATTGGGGCCTACGTGCCTACATATCACTCATTCGGGGATGAGGAGTCAGAGCTCCGAAGTTCAGAGTAGAAAAGGTTTGTGTGTTGATTGATTTTACCTTTGAGAAAAGGGTTTTTAGGTTGGTGCCCTAAGGCAAACAAATAAGATTTAATGGGTTGTATTGATTTTACATAAAACAAGGGTTTATGAAAAGAGTTTATGATTAGATTGCACCAAAATAAAAAAGGCGAGGGTAAGAATACTCTATTCTCACTCATTATCCATCACTTAAGGCTCGTGGCGCAAAATACTAATTGTAGTAATTAAGTATTTTGAGTTTGATTATGAAAAATCTGTTTGACGTTGGATCAAGGGTTTATTTATTTGATTAAAAAATGTGGCTTACGCAACATGAATGTAGAGTAACCAACAAATAAATAAAGGGGTATCATTGTAAGGTAGCCAAAGATAAAGCCTTGTGCGTGCAAACGTGTGACCTATGCTAAACAAAGGATAATGGTCTTACAAACATGTCCCCCTAAGGCGGTGCGATGATATCATTCTTACAACCAGAATGTAAGTTATAGATGAAACCCAAGTGTTTACAAAGTATCACAAAAAGAGTAACGAAAGGCCTCCAAGCAAAGGTCCTAAATGGAACCCTCTAAGTCCAAGTGATTAAGTATTTTTGGTCTTTTAATTTTATCATGTTTTGGTTGTTTTTAAATGATGACAATAATAAAGAACCATAGTAAAATGTGTATGATGCATTTGTACAATGGTGTGGTTATGAATACTTAAATGTAAATGACATAATAAGTAAAGAACAATAACAACAATGATAATAAGAATAACAATAGGTTAGTAGTAATCAAATTAAAAAAAGTCAAAGTTAGGGTTATGGACAACTTTTAGGGTCTTTAGGTCAATAGATTCAAAATATGACGCATCGAGGGATAACTTATCACTGATGCAAAGTAAGGAAGATGATCAATGGATCAACTTACCCTAGATTTGAAACAATGAATTTTGTTCAACCTCAAGTCCGTCTATCAATAGATTGATAAAAAGAAGACTATACAACCCAAAAATGAAAGTTATATGAACCAGATGAAATATTAACAAGTTATAAGGCAAACTTAACAAGTTAGATGGTTAGTATAAACAAGTCAAAATGATAAATAAACAAAGTATAGAAGGGTTAGTGAGGTAGTATAAACCAAATGAAAAGTAAATGTATCAGATGAATCCATAACATAACAAAATTGAACTTCAACCACAAGTTAAATGACCAAGTTTCTTGAAATAGGGGCAACCTATCCATGCTTCAAAGTGCCATGGATGAACTCATGGTCATATAATGGTAGGTTTGAAGTATGGAAGGTTTTTATCAACCATAAACCAAGCATATCATGACGTAAGTGATTTTCATTAGTCTTTCATTTCAAAACTCCAAAAGTCTATAATAAATGATCCAAATAGAATAAATAAAATCACAATTAAATTTTGGGGCAAAATATTAAAAATAAGAGGGTAAAAAAAATCAAAAGAGAAAAATAAAATAAATAAAATAAATAAAAGTCACAAAGTGAAAAAGGAAAATGGTCAGGGTGCACAAGCATGGCTCGAGTGAAGTTTATTGACGGTTTCTGAGTGGTTATTTAGGATTGAAACACTTGGAAACTCAGAAACACGATCTATGTTATGGAGGTTTTGGTTCAAATATGGAATGAGTGTTTGAGGCCCTTTTCAGCGTGGAAAATTAATGGGACACCTTCCCTTATTTATAGGGAAGGTGTGTGGATGGTTTGGAGGGAAAGAGATTGAGGTTTGCTTATAAAGTAGGTGAGGGTCAAAGCATGCCTTGGATGATCAACGGGGGACAAAGGTGCCTATTGTATGAGCTTTCTTGCACCTCAGACCACTTTTTCTTAGTCCCTTGCATCAATTAGGATTAGACATGGGCAAAGAAATGGCCTGCTATGCTAATTGCTTTTTTCCATATTAGGAAAAGTCAGCATTTGCACATGGGGTCAATTTTTGCAATGTGAGGAGTTTATTATTCTAATTTGACTTCCTACTACATCACACTAATATATGTAACATGTTTGGGGACCATTTGAATCATATTAAGATGGTCTGGACTTTTGGTGCAAGTTATTTCAAATTCTGACTGACTTGTTCTAGTATGCTGATCAGGATGGACACCCATGTTTGACCTAAAGCCAAATGAAAATGGCTTATGAATTTTGCTTCAATTTTGGCCCATTTGTTATTTTCCATGATCTTAATTGAATTAAAAAAGAACCAGGTTAAAAGGGCTTGTGGTTTGGAAATGGAAACATGTCAAAGTAGTGGTCATGACATGATTTTAGGGCATGGTAGGAATGTTGGACCAGCTTTTCCAATAGAAAAATTGAACCCTTTACTCAATGAATTAGGTATTATACCTTTAAACAAAACTAATACCACTTTTCTTGGTCCCTTGCATCAATTAGGAGCAGACATGGGCAAAGAAGTGACCTGCTATGCAAATTGCTTTTTGCCATTTTAGGAAAAGGCAACATTTGCACATGGGGTCGATATTTGCAATGTGAGAAGTTTTTTATTCCAATTTGACTTCATACTATACCATAATAACATATTTAACATGTTTTGGGACCATTGGAATCAAATTGAGATGGTTTGGACACTTGGTGCAAGGTTTTGCGAATTCTGTCTGACTTGTTTTGGTATGTTGATCAGGATGGACACCCATGTTTGAACCAAATCCAAATTAAATTGGTTCATGAATTTTGCTTAAATTTCTGTCTATTTGTTCTTTGCCTTGAGCTTTATTAAATGAGAAAAGAACCAGGTCAAAAGGGCTTGTGGTTTGAAAATGGCAACATATCAAAGTAGTGATCATGACATGATTTTAGGGCATGGTAGGCATGTTGGACCAACTTGGCCAATAGAAAGATTGAACCCCTTCCTCAATGAATTAGGTATTGGACATTGAAACAAACCTCATACCACTTTGTCTCGGTCCCTTGCATGAATTAGGAATAGACATAGGAAAAGAAGTGGTCTGCTATGCAAATTGCTTTTTTCCATTTTAGGAAAAGTCAGCATTTGCACATGAGGGTCGATTTTTGCAATGTGAGGAGTTTTTTCTTCCAAGTTAACTTCCTAATACACCAAAATAACATATGTAACATGTTTGGGTACCATTATAATCAAATTGATATGGTTTAGACACTTGGTGAAATGTTTTGCAAATTCTGACTGACTTGTTCTGGTATACTGATCAGGATGGACACCCATGTTTGAACCAAAACCAAATGAATTTTTCTTGTTAATTTTGTTTCAATTTTGGGACATTTTTTCTTTCCCATGATATTTATTGAATGAAAAAAGAAACAGGTCAAAAGGGCTCGTGGTTTGGAAATAGTAACATGTTAAAGTAATGGTCATGACATGATTTTAGGGCATGGTAGGCCAGCTTGGCCAATAGCAAATTTGAACTCCTTCCTCAATGAATTAGGTCTTGAAACTTGAAATAAAGTTGGATATGAAGTTATTTAGGACATTTTTATATAAGTGGAATTTAAAAACCTTAAAAAATGAAGAAGTTATGGTCTTTAGAACTTTCCATTGGTCATTATTGCCAAAATGTGACCAAGTAATGTGACCTAGTTTTAGGGTTTTTGTGATCTCTTGCTTTTAAAGCCATAATGATAGATGTTTTGAAATAAAATGATAATATCATTATGGGAAATTAAGTTTGGACATTTTTGAAATTATTTTAGGTTAAATTGGTGGGTGGATCAAGTCATGGAAAGTTGAAAAATCAGGTATGAACCAACTACTTGCAACATGGATTGAATGGATGTTTAAATGGTTTATTTGGATTTTAATTAACATGAAAGGATGTTTAATGAGTGTTAGGGTGATTAGATGGAAAAAAATACTTAAACTCAATGGTCAAGAAGCCCCTAAATTAGGGTTTCTTGAGCCACGGGTTTCATCAAGAACCATGGTCAGATGAATTAGAGTTTGAATTGTAGGGATCCAATTGAGATGTTTAAAGGTCATGGGGCATGAACAAACTTTAGATTTGAGGGATTCTTAATAGAATGGTTAAGATCCATGGTGGATCATGAGTTGTACAAGCCAAAAAGGGGGGTCAAGAGCTAGGGTTTGGTCCTTGGGTGACCAGATGAATCTTGAAGCGTCTTCAAAGGGGACTCACCATCCAAATTGGACTTAGGGGATGAGTGAGATGTGTTGAATGATCCTTCAAACTTTGTGGGATGCTTGAGGATGAGATTAAGGTTAAGGTGATATGAGGATTCTGAGGTTTTGCAGATGAATTTCATGCCTTTGGCTTATGGATCATTGTTACCATTGATTAAAAATGCATATGAGATGATATGTATGTTTAAAGTTTAGGGATCAAGAAGATGATATGGGGTAGGGCAAGTTTGACGGTATGACATTGATGATGCATAAAGAAAAAGGCATGAGCAGGGCATGCATCTGCAACAAGATGGATTTCTTCCCCTTTTTTATATGTAATAAAAATCCATATTTTGTACTAATTTTGTCTTTTCCAATTTGATGATATATTGAATAATGTAAACATACTATACTTTTGTACTTTTCTTTTGTTATTCACACTATATATATATATATGTATAATTGAATAAAAAATATAAATATTTAATTTAAATATGATTAAACACAATAATATTTTTAACACTAACGATGACGATCAATTTGGTCATACATGTCGGTGGTTCCACATCCCTTAGGTACACTTGCTTGTACTAGTCTATCTTAATTCACCTTAGGTGTTTGATATGAGGTCCCGAAAACACCACCATCACCAAATTACCTAATAAGTTCTAGCATTTCTAAGTAGTCTTGTGGATGCATTGACGCGTTCCATAACTTAGTTCGCGACACATGTTAGTGTAGTTGGGTTGTGATGATTGAGTTTTTGGTGAGCAACATGGTCGATTGAATGGCGACATTGATGTGAATGATTCGTTAGAGAATTGAAGAAATGATTGTTGTCGCGTTTGATAGGAATATGTTTGTTGTCTGTTTTGGTGTGTGATTTTTGGTCTTTTTCGATATGGTAAGAGGAAGTGTTAGTGTTATATTTTTCTTGCGTATTTTAGTTATTGTAAAATGATGTGTTGAAGGCATATGAATGTTGAGTGATTTGATAATAAATATGTTGTTGGTGGTATGAGGTATACTCTTTATTTTTGCCATCGATTGGTAATTTTATTGGGTTGAAGGTTGTGAATAAGTGGTCCAATAACTATTTATATTCAACCATGTTTTAGACTATAAAAGAGTTTCCAAAAGTAAAAACCATTGACTATAAAGGTGTTTTTGGGTTGTTGTAATGAAGGTTTGATGTGTACATGTATTCATCTATTCCTAGCTTCATAAGTATTGAGCGAACCGAACTGAGAATGTATGGAAGGACTAAAGTCTTTCAAGCCAATTAGATTAAAATAATGGCTAAAATTATTAGAACCACAATCATTATAAAATAGCATACATGATAGAAAAGGGTTGTCTTGAGGTTACACTTACAATAGATGAATAGTAGAATGGAACTGTTGGTTACAGACAATTTTGTCATTTCACCGTTAAGATTATAAAGGAGTTTTCAAAATTAAAAAGCATCGACTAATAATACTCCATTAACCAGCGGAGAAACAAAGATTCCAAGCTACATTTCATGTTCAGAAGATTCCTGTATGCACTTTCCACCGTGTAGGCTGAATTGTAAAGATATGCAAAGCAGCAGCAACACAAAATCGCATTACACATGCAAGCAAGGTGTGATGCTCACAGCGTCAGCCCTTAAAGGAAATATACACACTCCAATGGAAGACATTCTTGTGTCACAACCACTCCAATAACTTTCCATCTTGATATATAAACACCAACTACTCTCTAATCCCATCTCAACTCACAACAACTTTATCATCTTCTTGGCGTTTCATTTTCCTGTGACCATTTTAGAAAAGAATGACATCATCAATTTCCCTTGACCTAAACAGTGAAGCTTACGGTGATTGGTTTGGTAAGGCATCTAGAACTTGCAATTTTAATGAAAAAGATTATCACAGTGGGAACTCTAAATCTGGATTAGCTCAAATTGCATACAGGGAAGGAGACGATGACGATGACGATGATGACGGTGGTTATGACTATGCTCCCGCTGCATAAACTAATTGTAAACATTAATCTGCAAGCTAATATGAAGTATTAACAAAACGTTTAGTCATGGTTTTGGGGTCTCACTCCTTTTGTAAGCAAAGGCTAACTAGTTATTTTATGCTCATGAATGTATATTGTTGACCAAGAACAAGAAAGAATCATGTATTGATCCTTCCGTTACTTAACATGCATTAATGACTTCATCTATTTCCACTAAAATATAGATCATAGTGTACAATTTTTTTTTGCAACGCGAGTCAAATGTGTTCAGTTTTCTTTCTCCGTCACGTTTTCAAATTAGAACACTTACTTGACCATCAAATTCAAGGCACGCCATAAAATTCAAAGCATGTTATTAAAATTGTTTGGCTATTTTTCTTACACAAGTTATTAAGCAAGATGTATTAAATTATTGTGAGACATCTTATATGACTGTGGTGCCAGTGATCTCTGAGTCACTTTAGCAATTATGTAAGATATATTTATGCTATAATTCTTCTAAAAGTATACAAAGTTAGAAGAAATATTTTAAATTAAATCAATTTGAAGAAGATTTTAATAAATCATATATTTGAAGAAGATATATAAATTAATTAAAAAAATTTAGATTTGATTTTAATTGGACAAAATCATATATAAGTTGATTAAAAAAATTTAGATTTGATTTTAATTGAAGAAGATTTTAATAAATCATATATTTGAAGAAGATATATAAATTTGTTTTGAGAGCCATAGTTTTGTCATAGTAGAGTCTTGTGAGTTTTTTTTGTGTGTAATATTCTAACTTGAAAGTTATTCTTATTTTATAAAAATAGAGTATTTGGTCTACAATTGTTATTTGAATCACTCCACATATAATTGTTTTATTGTAAATAATTAGGAGAGTGTTTGAGTGAGAGTGAGGGGGTCTCAAATTAAGTGGGAGTCAGAGCTGAATTCACGAGTATTATTAGAAAAATGACATTGAACTATGAGAGTTCAGATGAAACTGTCGTGTACTATTGACTACTTGATTTAGTGAATTTGCTTTCATTATGATGCATCCCTCCAAACGTAGGCGACGTTGCATCGAACCAGTTTGCAGTTATCTTTTTATTTAACTTGTTCATCTGTTCTTCGTTATTTTCAAATTATATTATCTCATACATTGTCTTAACATTGTGTATATAATCATATCACTGAACGAACAAAATTTCAATACAAGACCAAATATATTTGTTTTTTCTAACATATGAGAGAGGCGTTGTTATTGCAATCAACCATATGGGAAACCCCTTTTCGTCTAACATATGGGAGAGATGTTGTTATTCCAGTAGAAATCGAAAAGTTGAGTTGGAGGTCAGCTAATCCATTGCCGACAGAAGGCAACAAAAAAGATATAAGAGAAGAAATCAACCTTTTCGAAGACAAGATGATGGTAGCCTCCTTCACTAGCGTCGTTTTCAAGCAAAACACTACTTCAGGGTACAACCACAACGTTCGGCCCCGAGAGTTCCACACTGGATATTTAATGCTTCAGATGGTGGATATCAAGAAGACAAATTCTTGGGATGGATAGCTAGTAACTTACTGGGAAAGTCCCTACATCTTGCAATCCAGGACTAAGAGAGGGGCACACCTTTTGAAGTCCCTAAAAGGAGAGAAAATATCGAGGACATGGAATGTTACCAAGTTGAAGTGGTTTTATAGTTAATGATTCATTTTTCCTTATTCAATTTCATCTCTATGTAACTAATTTACTCTAGTATGAATACAAATATTTTTCTATTATCATTCTCTGTTGCGTTCTTTTCTGTTTGAGATTTTATAGGGCAATAAAGATGAAGATTGCACACATTTCTCCGTAGCAAAATATTACATGCACTTTTGCACATCTGATATAGACTTAGCGTATTTACTCATGTCTCATGTATACTAAACGCAGTTATGCGCATCTGAAACCAAATATACACAAGAATTTTTGCGTACTTGGTGCATCCCATTTCGGGTCTAGCCAATCCAAGGGCGTAGACAGTGGAGTCCGGAGATGTCCACCTCGATCTGAGCTAATCCTTGAGGACAAGAATAGGGGTCTTGTTGGACATGTGACTTCCCACACAAGAGGGGGTGAATTGTGTGATCCAGAAAAATATGGTTTTAAACAACTTTGCGGATTAAAATCAGAGATTAAAAATATTTTGAAAATAGTTTAAATATTAAGAAACAAAAAATAAATTGCAAAATATAAGTTGCATAAGAGTTGAGGGAGAAAGAGGAACACCAAGAATTATACAGGTTCAGTTAAGAAACGACCTGGTCATATCCTCAAAAATTGATCTTGAGAGTATCCCATAAACTTTGATAGATTTTAGGAGGTAATACTCATGAAACCCCTTATATAAGGAAAATTATTGACTTCCAACCAAACAATAAGACTAGAAATTTAAGCAGTTTGAGTCTTTTCTTCCAAATGGCGGATCGAAGCAGTTAGTCCATTTTCCACACACTAGATCGAAGTGGTTAGTCTTCTTTCCACGAGAATGTTGGAGCGGTTGGTCTTCAAGTTTCTAAACAAACTTTGGAAGCTTTTACCTTGGGCTGAGCTCACGAACATTAAACCTTAGTTTTAACGTGCTAACCAATAACCTGGGAGATTTTAAAATCGGGTTAATCTCGAACCTTATCAAGCTTTTATCACGAGCTAAGCTTTAAGTCAACTATGATTTCCAATGGCTAACCAAGAACCAATGAGATTTTACCACTGACTGATCTAAAACCTATCAAGATTTTAATATAGGCTCGAGCTTGAACCTAAATAAGAATTTTATCACACAATCCGTAAACCAAAATCTTTTACAAGTTTAACTTCTAACCCAAACAATTCCTAACTGGATAATATTCAACCAAGGTGTAAACAAAAATTCCCTTGATGAGTTTTACAATTCCACCCTTCCAGAATTATAACTTATCCTCAATCATATAATAACTTTCTTGAAGAAACACTTCGGCTATAATATTAGTGTGATAAAGTAAAAGAAAACTTTTAGAGAGAGAGAGAGAGAGAATGAGAAGTGTCAAAATATGATTCTGGATAATTTGAAATGACAGAAGGGACCTCTAACTTTAAGATAGTGTAATTTATTAACACCTAATGCCAATCGATTAGATACTTCAAATATAACCCATTATAAGTTCAAAATAGGAAATAAAAGATATCCAACCTTTGCATATCATTAAGTTGTTGTCTTGATCGCTTAGAGCTCAATTTTAAATTGAGCTAATCGATTATGTTAATGTCCCAATTGATTAGAAAAGACAAAACTTGGACCACAGTAATTCTGACAGCTCCCAATTCGTCTGGAACAAAAAATTCATGCACCTTTACTAGAACACCCTTTTACCTTACAAAGAATTCACTCAAACTAATTAAGGTAGAGCTTTCTTGTACTTCAAGAATTTTTCATATGCTTTATTTTGTAGACAATTGCTTTAGTTCACTTGAGATGAGACTTGAGCTTATATTCCATTTGGTTTCCATCCTTACATAGCAAGTCTATCAAATTCTAGTACTAGGTTTACATATTTATTCTCGTAATCATGTATGCTTGACTTGTTAGAAGACATTAGTTGACAATATTATTTGCCATCATCAAAAGTTGTTGTGCTTATTAAAAGCATATCACCTGCAAAACAAGGTTCCACATTCACCCCCTTTTTAATGATTACAACACATCTCTCATAGGAGGTAGAAAAAGAAAATAACACATATGATTTTGGAGTTATGAAACTCTCCATGAGTTAAATAGAGAGTTTACTCTACTCCATCTGAGAGTATACTTCTCCCTATTTTGTCAAAATAAAAAAGGCAAGTAATGATGCATTGCAAAAAAATAAACATGCAAACATGGGCAATTAAAACATATAGTGGAAAAAACATCACTAATATTATTGCTAAGAATTCAAATTATATAAGGGAAATAATTGGGTTTAAATTTACAGAAAGTAGGAAATAATAAGAAATTAAAAAACACATAGACATATAGTTGAGATTATTCTACATCAAGATCATCATAGAATAATAAGTCATGTGCTAGTTGAGTTTGGTAGGGATTAAATGTCAGAATATGAAGTGAGATTATTCCCACTTATGATTTTGAGTAGCTCTTTGGTTGTGGGTAATTTGGGAATAAAGTTGTCGGACATGTCTATTTCTATAGGTATTTCTTGTTTTTTGGATTTTTCTTTTCTTCTCATTTGATGAGGGCTTTTCAGTTATCCTTCCATTTATGATTTCAAACATCATAGATGGTAAGATAGATTTTCCTATTACTGTTGTCTTTCCCTGAAATTCTTCATCTCCAAAGTTGTATCTTGTCTCTTCAAAGATTTTAATGACTATATTCCTTTAACCATATTGCTTCTATATCAACTTGGGTTATAAGACCAAAGTTTCACTTTCTTGGAAAAAGTATGTCACTAATCACACAGAGATTCATACGACTCTATGGGTGGATGTATCCAGAAGTGGACGGATTAAGTATGGGTGATGACGGTTCCTTCATAATAGAGAATGCAGCGATAATGTAGATGTATCTATTTAATTTGTCTCCACGTTCAATGAAGGTATCTTCATGAGGGAGACCTAGCATATCTCCAAGTTCTTCTATTGAGAGAGTTATCTTATGCCTTTTTACTTCACTTATAAGTATTTCATCAATGAGATAAAAATTTGAGAAGAACATATTTACCATATATATATATATATATATATATATATATATATATATATATATATATATATATATATATATATATATATATATATATATATATATATATATATATATATATATATCCTTTTTTTATGGCATATAGAGAAAGGTGGATAGCTTGAGTTCTTTGAAGGTTTTGAAAATTTTGCATTCTTCGAAGTCTTCTAGATCTAGAGTGTGAATTTTTACAAGCGATCGGTCGGTAAAATGTTGAAAGAATCTTATTTATTGTTGTTTGGTGTTGAAGAAGTCAGAGAAGGGGTTGGAGGAAAAGCTGGTCATTTAGGGTTTATGATTATTTGGTAATAATAATTTCAGACTCACAAGTTTGAATAAAGAAATATGCAATGCAAGAGAATGAGAGAAGAATACCTATTTATAGAGTGCCATGTGAAGATTTCGTTGTGTATTCTTGGAAAATATTCAATGTAGATTCTGCTGATTCAAAATCAAATCAAAATCTTTTCAAATTAAGTATGCTAATCGATTGGATAAGGGATCCACTCGATTAGATTGCCATATTTTTTAAGATTTGGTGAGATCTTCATTAATGATGGGATTTACTTTTCTTGAGGCACAAGTTTGACTTGGATTTGGTTTGAAGATTTGAGTTCCAAGCTTTTCTAATCGGTTGTCATAACGTTAACTGATTGAGCTTTTGTAATTCAACCTCTTTGGTGCATGTTGGGCCTTCTACTAGATTTTCACTTTTATGCACCCCTGTTTATCAGTATTTGAACCCCTTGCTATAAAACACTAGGATACTCATATTTTGAGTTAGAATTTTTTTTTATTAAGTTGAGCAAAAATTAAAATGACTTTTTAAGGGTTTAATAAAACATTTCTGATTATTTCAACCTTAAAATAATTTATACCTCTTTTATCAAGAAATTCTTGATAAATACTTCCCTTAAAGGCAAAAACCAAATATACTATGGTGTATTCTTCCATAAACATCGTTGGATATGAGAGTTGGTATAAACAACATGAACAAGTCACTACATACATGTTGATTCAACTGATGACTAAGGATCATAAATTTTGAGATATTCTCAAATAATTTTCTTGGATCATAGTGGATGAAATTTACCATCATCTTTCATCCTTGGATCAAAAACTACAAAAATATTGTATACTTAGAAGTATAATATATTTTTGCACGACTTCATTAATAATTGTAAAATCCCAGAGTTGGAAAGTATACCTACAAAACACTAAGGTTTCACCTTTGGTGTCCATATCTTTTTGGGCCTAAGTGCATTAGGCCTAAAAGAACTAAGATGGTTAGATTTAGTTCTTTTCAATTTATCAAAAAAAAAAGGTACTAAGTGACCTATTCTTTTACAATGTGTGCACTTATAAACAAGATGTTTCTTTCCCTTATGTTCTATATATTTTTCAGATTTTATATCCTTTTTAAATCTTAGACCATTCTCATATACGAAAAACCTTTGACTTGATAAAATTAGGTCAAATCTCTTTACCTTGGGTAAACTTAGTTAGGGTTTCACGTAGATCAGTTACTTCTTTAATAAGGGATTCATAGCATTTACATTATTCTTTTTAATTTCTAAGCTCAGTTATTTCTATTTTGAATGAACCATGGATTCCCTTAAGATATCTTATTGATTGTTTAAGACCTAAGGTATGTTCTCTTAGTTTATCATTTTCTTCCACTAATTGACCTATCATTTTAAACAGTTGTACGTAAGATAGTTTGATACATGGAATAATATCTCACTTGTAGGATGCCTTTAACCATATTTAATCTTCTTAGTTGGAAGAAGATTATTTCATGGTTCTTCCCAGGTTGATGTTCCTCATTCTCTTCTTCGTTCGAGTATTGAAGAAACTTATTCTTTTTTGTAATTCCTTGAACATGATGGTCCTTCATTTGATGTTGAATCTTTTAAGGATTGTTCAACTAGTGAGTATGTTCTTACCAAGGATTGCATAAGAGTTGTATGATAGGAGTATGATGAAGATGGTGATTCTTCGGTTCATATTCCTTCATCTTTGATCAATTAAACTAGTTTGTTCAATTTCTCTACAATTTCTTTTTCTTGATTTTTCCTAAAATCTGTGAAGGCTCTCATGTTTTGATTTAAGGTTTGGATTAAACTTCTAATTCTTATTTCTTAGATATTTTCTAGTGATACAATTTTCAACATAACTTCCATTTTTTCTAAACTTTGAAATACATCTAGGACTGGTATCATCAATTTCATGGGCTTGTGTGTTCATCATCTCTTGTTAGATATTTGGAGAAACTTCGTATATCTTTGTAAGAGTATCCAACATTTTCTTGGCGGTATTACATCGATAAACATGGTAAAGTTTGATATCATCCAAATACATCAGTATAAATTTCTTGGTTTTAAAATCTATCTCAAATTTCCTCTTTTTCTCTTTGATATAAAGGGAATTATGTTTACCTACTACTTCATCATTTTCTTGATGAGTGGGGAAAAACTGGCCATTAACTATAGTTTCCCACAATGCACGATTTATGCTTTGTAAAAACATTCTAAACCTAGCTTACCAAATATCAAATCTACTATTATTAAAAAGTGGTGGTGTGTTTAGAAAATATCTCTTGTCTGAAAGCATCTTCCTCTCGAGACAATTAGTCCTTAAACAAGAGTTAGTCTTTGATGTCGTTCGTTGAACATGTGAATTCCCACACAAGAGGGGTGGGGGGGGGGGGGGGGTGAATTGTGTGGTCCAGAAAAACATGGTTTTGAAAAACTTTACGAATTAAAATCAGAGTTTAAAATCATTTTAAAAATACTTTAAATATTAAACAGTAGAAAATAAATTGTAGAATATAAGTTGCAGAAAATAAAGAGTTTTAGAAAAGAGAGGAACACCAAGAATGCTATAGGTTCAGTCAAAAAATGACTTAGTCATGTCCCCAAGAATTAATTTTGAGAGTATCCAATAAACTTTGAGAGATTTGAGTAGGTAATACTCATGAACCCCCTTATACAAGGAAAATGACATACTTCCAACCAAACAATAAGACTAGGAATTTAAGCAATTTGAGTATTCTCTTCCAAACAAAGGATTAAAGTGGCCAGTCCTCTTTCCACAGAGTAGATCGAAGTTTTTAATCTTTAAGCTTCTAAAAAAACTGTGCAAGCTTTTATCATTGATTGAGATCATAAAACTCAAACCTTGGTTTTACATGGACTAACTAATACGCTGAGAGATTTTCATACATGGCTAATCTCGGACCTTATCCAAGATTTTATCACGGGCTAAACTTTAACCTAACCTTGATTTTACCACGGGCTAACTAAGAACATATTAAGCTTTTAATATCAGGCTGAGCTTGAACCTAAAAAAAGGTCTAATCACACAATCCCCAAACCAAAAGATTTTACGAGTTTAGCTACTAACCTAAACAATCCTTAAATGGATAATATTCAACCAAGGTTTAAACAAAAATCCCCTTGGTGAATTTTATAATTCTACCCTTCCAGAAGCACAACTTATCCTCACTCACAAAATAACTTTCTTGCATAAGTACTTTGCCTAAAAATATTAATGAGAGAAAGTAAAAGAACAATTTTAGAGAGAGAAAGGGAGAGAGTGAGAATTGTGAAAACATGATACTAGATGATTTAGAATGAGGTAAATGGCCTCTATTCGTAGGCCAACAGTTGGCTAAGAAAGGAAATTGATTTTAATGCTTTTTAAGACAATCTAATCGATTAGCACATCATTAAGATGTTGTCCTAATCGTTTGCAAGTTCAAAAAAGGAAATAAAAGATATCTAGTCATTGCACATCATTAAGATGTTTTCATAATCATTTAGAGTTCAATTTTGAACTCAACTAATCGATTAGGTTAGTGTCCCAATCGATTAAAAAAGACATAAGTTTGCCCACAACAATTCTGACAGCTCTCAGTTTATCAGGCACAACATCAATACATTATTGAAGATATTTTCTTGACAAAAATCAGTTTGAAAAGGTGTTTTACTGTGTGAGTGATTTAGCTGTGTACTTTTATGAGAACACCCTTTTACCTTACAAAGAGTTCTATTATACTAATTAAGGCAGGGCTTCCTTCTACTTCAAGACTTTGTTAGGTGCTTTCTTTTTTAGAAACTTGCTTGAGGATACTTAAGATGAGGCTTGAGCTTATATTCCATTTGGTTGCGATCGGGTAGTCAAGTCCATTAAACCCAAGTACTTAGGTTTACATCTTTATCGGTTTGATCACTTATGCTATACTTGTCAGAAGACATTAGTTGACATTATTTGTTGTCATTATCAAAAGTTGTTGTCCTTGTTAAAAGCATATCACATGCAAAACTAAGTTCCGCATTCTCCCCATTTTTGATGATGAAAACACATCTCTTAAGGGAGGTAGAAAAAGAAAATAGCACATATGTGGTTGCAATAATTAAACTCTCCCTAAGTTAAATAGAGAGTATACTATACTCCCCGTGGGTGTATACATTCCCTCTTTGTCAAAATAAAGAAGGTGGGTAAATATGCATTACAAAAATTAAATATGCAAACATGGGAAATTAAGACATATAGCAAAAAAACATCACTCATATTATTTCTAAGAATTCAAATTACATAAGGGAAATTACTGAATTGAAATTTGCAAAAACAATAAATAATAAGAGATTTAAACGCACTTAGACATATAGGTGAGGTTATTCTATATCGAGATCATCATAGAAGAAAATGCCATGTGATAGTTGAGTTTTGGTATAGAATTAAGTTTCGGCTATGAAGTCTATATTGTCATTGATTAGATCTATCTTCCAACTTATGATTATGAGTATGTATTTTATTATGGGTAGTTGATGCATAGAGATGTCAGAGTTGTCTATTTCTATGTATATTTCTTGACTTTTGGCTTTTCTTTTCTTCTTATTTGATGGGGGATTTCATTTATCCTTCTATTTAAGATTTCAATCATCATCGATGGTAAGATATATTTTCCTACTACAATTGTCTCTCCTTTTAATTCTTCATCTCCAAAGTTGTATCCTGATTCTTCCAAGATTTTAGTTACTAGATTCCCATATGTAAGACATTATTCTTCTTTTTTGTTCTCCATAATGTAGTATATTACTTATTGTGACCAGTTTACCTTGACTTTGTTTTCCATTAACCATATTTCTTCTGTTAATCACATAGTGAGTCATATGACTCTCACGGTGGATATATCCATAAGTGAAGGAATGAGGTATGCATGATGATGGTTCCTTCATAATAGAGGATACAACGATAATGTAGTTGTATCTGTTTACTTTTTCTCCAGGTTCAATGATGGTATCTCCATGAGGGAGATCTAGAATCTTTCAAAATTCTTCTGCTGAGAGAGTTATCATATGCATTTTTACTTCACTTCTAAGTATTCCATCAATGAGATGAATATTTGAGAAGAACGCATTTACCAAAGATGGATATATCCTTTTTGAAGGCATAAAGAGGAAAGGTGGATAGGTTGAGTTCTTCGATGGTTTTCAATTTTTTTCATTCTTTGAAGTCTTCTAAATCTAGGTTGTGAATTCTTACAAGCGATCGGTTTGAAAAATGTTGGAAGAATATTATTTCTAGTTGTTTGGTGGTGAAGAAGTTAGAGAAGGGACTGGAGTAAAAGCATAATCTTTTATGGTTCATGATGACTTGGTAAGAATAATCATACACTCACAGGTTTGAACCAAGAAATATGTAATGCAAGAGAAGCTGAGAAGAATAGTTGTTTATAGCACCCATTTGAAGATTTGATTGTGTAGTCCTGGAACACGTTCAATGTAGATTGTACTGATTAAAAATCAAATCATAATACTTCCAAACTAAGTATGTTAATCGTTTGGCTAAGGGATCCAATCGATTAGATGTCCATATTTTTTAGGATCTTTCCAAATTAATGATCGAATTTGATTTGCTTGAGGCACAAGTTTGGTTTGGATTTGATTTAAATATATAAGCACCAAGCTTTTATAATCAATTTTCATAACATGATATCCAATTGGGCTTTCGTAATTCAATCTTATTGGTGCATGTTGGGTATTGTGATGGATTTTCACTTTTCTGCGCCATCGTTTATCATTATGTGCATCCCTTTGCTATAAAACACTAGAATACTCATATTTTAGGTTAGAAATATAATTATTTAAGATGTAAAAAAATTAAATTCATTATTTTAATGGTTTAATCAGACATTTCCAAACCTTAAACTTTAAACCTTGGTTTTACACAGGATAACAAATAACTTATGAGATTTTAATACCAAGCTAATCTCAAACCTTATCCAAGCTTTTATCACGGGATAAGCTTTAACCTAACCTTGGCTTTACCACAGGATAACCAAGAATCTATGAGATTCTACCACGAGTTGATCTCGAAGCTATCAAGCTTTTAATACCGTGTTGAGCTTGAATCTAAAGAAAGGTTTGATCATAAATCCCAAAACCAAATTTTTTTACGGGTTTAGATTATAACCATAACAATCCATATATGGATAATATTCAACCACGGTGTAAACGGGAATTCTCTTGGTGAATTTGACAATTCTACCTTTCCAGCATTACAACTTATTCTCACTTACAAAAGAACTTTCTCATAAAAGAACTTCAACTAAAATATTAGTGACAAAGTAAACAAAAAGTTTTAGAGAGAGCGAGAAGTGTCAAAAAACGATTTTGGATGATTTAAAAAGAGGAAATGGACCTTTATTTATAAGCCAGAGGTTGGCTAAAAAAGGAAATTGATTTTAATTCTTTTTTAAGACAATCTAAATGATTATCACCTAATTCCAATCGATTAAATACTTCAAATATAATCGAGTGCAAGTTCAAAATAGGAAATAAAATATATGTAGTTCTTGCACATCATTAAGATGTATCCCTAATCACTTAGAGCTAAACTCTGAACTAGGCTAATTGATTAGGTTAATCTCCCAATCGATTAGAAAAGCCAAAGCTTTGCCCAAAAAATTCATGACACTCTCTGAATTCCTCTGACACAACTTGAAGACATTATTGAAGATATTTTTTTTGAGAAAATAAGTTTGAAAGTATGTTTTAATGTGTGTGTGATTTAGTCATGCACTTTTATGAGAACACCCTTTTGCCTTACAAGGAATTCACTCAAACTAATTAAGGTATGGATTTCTTGTACTTCAAGACATTTTCAAATGCATTATTTTGTAGACACTCGCTTGAGTTCAATTGAGTTGAGGCTTGATCTTATATTCCATTTGGTTGCCATCATTGGATAATCATTTCCATCAAACCCTAGTACTTTGGTTTTCATATTTATCCGCTTAATCACTTACACTTGACTTGTTAGAAGACATTAGTTGACATTATTAGTTTTCATCATCAAAAGTTTTTGTCCTTGTTAAAATCATATCACCTAGAAACAAGGTTCCACATATCCTACCCTTGGCGGGGGAACGACCCTCTGTGACGCGTAGTGCAATCCAAAGATATGACCATATCTCGTTAGTTCCAAGCCCTACCACTGGATGGGACATAGTCAAACTTTAACTATTGCGTCCAAATGCACTACATACATTGTACAAATACAACAAAGTTAATTATAATGAAGTACAATGTGACAAATACTATTTGACACATCAAATTTAAGGTTACAAAAAAAGATCATGCACATACAAGGGAGAAAGAGAAAACTTCTTTAACCTTATTCCCCTTGGAGAACCTCCAAAGCCTTAGTTTGGCCAATCAGTTTCTCTTCAAGTTCCGACCTAACACCTTGAGCTATAGAAGATGAAGTCTCTGGCTTAAGTCCTATCCAATGAGCATTCTGATTCTTCTTGTCAAACTGTCTCTAAAGCTCAGCTCCCCGACCAACCAAAGCTACAGGAGACCTAAATTGTTTCACTTTGTCCATAAAAGAAGAAACTTCATCTAGATGACCAAGTAGCCCAAAAGATATATCACTACTACAAAATCTATATACAACAACATCCATCTTACCACGGTCCTTTGAAGGACCATGGTGACATCTCTAAACTCAGACGCGAATATTTTCTTTTAATTTTTAATTAAAAATTATTAACATATTACCACTGTTAGTTAGTCCAAACGGGGTGATACAATCAATCTTTCATGGATTCAAATCTCAGTCCCAACAAATAATTTATTTCTTTAACATTCTAGTTGCGCCTTTATTTTTTATTTATTTTTAAATAAAAAATAAATGTGATATCATTACAATTGTTTAAATCAACCGGTGTGATAGATTTTTCATTTTGTTTTAAAAAATTTACAAGGTCAAAAATGGGCGCTTCTTTATAAAATTTCATTAATTTATATATCACCAAGGTTGTGGTAAGTGACCGTGGTGGTATTCCTTATACATTTTCAAGTAACTCATCTAACTAACTTGTCTCTTCAATTGTCATTTTTTCCATTGATAAATGAAACGATATGATTTCAACCCTATCATTCATCTTTTATTGTTCATCGATCATTAACGAAACGACACATGATTTAAACTCTAACATTCATCTTTCATAGTTCATTTTGATTTCAACCGGACAAATCAACCATCTTCATCTTCATCGTTCGTTGTTTCCATTTTTCTCATGAATAATCGAGGAGGAAGACAAAACCACCATTTACTTATTTTACACATTTTGGTACGTACCTTTTCCATATGTATCTACAATAACTTCAGTTGACTTTATTGTTGATGTTTATGTTTATGTTGTTGATGTTGAATGTATATGTTGTTGATGTTGAATGTTTAAGGTTGTTCTTGTTGTTGAATGTGTATGGTCACATTTGATTAATATTCTGTTGTTGTTGTTGTTATTTGTTGAATGTGTATTAGAGACATTTGCTTAATCTTTTGTTGTTATTGTTGTTGTTATTGTTATTTGGTGAATGTGTATTAGAGACATTTGTTTAATCTTTTGTTGTTGTTGTTGTTTTTGTTGAATGTGTATGATCATATTTGATTAATATTTTGTTGTTGTTGTTGTTATTGTTGTTATTTGTTGAATGTATATTAGAGACGTTTGTTTTTATTGTAGTTGTTATTTTTCTTATTTTTGTTGAATGTGTATGATCACATTTTTCTGATTAAGATTGGTTTTATCTTTTATTGTGGTTTTTGAACATATAAATGTTTTTTTCTTCATCTAGTAGAGACGAAGCTTATACAGACAAAACATGTAGAAATGATTCTCAAGACATAAAGAAAAGAAAACAAAGAGGTGCCACAATGATGACTCGACTAATAAAAGTCAACAACTCTGGTCGCAAAATTTTGATCACGTTTGATGTGTTTTATAGAGTAGTTGATAGTGATTATTCTGTGTTTTTTAAGAGTTATGTTACATTCCTTGGACGTAGCAAAGTCAACATATTGATAGATGATTTGAAAGAAGCACCAACAGATGTCAACGATAGCATATGGACAGACGTTATGGTATTGATTTTAATTTTCATCTATTAGATATCAACTTCTATAATTTCTAATACATAGTTTTTTATTTAAATTTAATTGACTTTTGAATTTACCGATGATTCAAAGTTGAAAAAAAGGTGGATTATGCTGGTACGTGTTGGAGGGGCTTTAAGTCACGGCTCACGCATAACTACATTGCGAAGCCTAAGCTTGATCTTGCACGTCCATGGGTAAACTATAGTTTCATTTCAAAGAAGGTTTGGATAAAGTTTGTGAAGTCTCGTCGTTCTGACAAATTCATGGTTAATACTAATCTTATATTTCTGATGATTTTATGCTTATAATTTAAGATACTAATCATATTTTCACTCTGTTTATAACAGACTAAAAGTGAAGCAGGGAAAAAAAATAAGGAAAAAAAATATACCCCCATAGATTGCCTCGTGGAGGTTACACGAAACTTGAGAAAATTATGATTAACGAAAAAAACAATAAATGGGAGATGAGGACTTCATTAGTCATAATCACAACTCATCTTTATTGTCACCACGACATGAGAAGTGGAAGAGGGTTCGACTAAGACCAATTGGAGAGTACACCTCAGATGCCTCAAGAGCAGTTACTGAAAAAATTGTAAGTAGGATTTGTTGTGAATATATATATATATATATATATATATATATATATATATATATATATATATATATATATATATATATATATATATATATATATATATATATATATATATATATATGTTATGTGTTATTTAAATTGATTTGGTAACAATATATATCATCATGTTGTGTAGGATCTGCTGGTTGTGGCGACCCGTGAAGGTTTCTCTGTTCCAGAACCACGATATGATATACAGATAAAAGCAATCAAAATAGATAAGCATGATGGGCGTGTTTGTGGTGTTGGAGAAGGTGTCGGCCTACGATTATTCTATGGTTCATCTAGAAAAGGCACCAAACAACCGCAAAAATAAAAGATTGACCATTTCGAGAAGATGATAGCAGAAAAAACACATGGAAGACGTGGAAAAGTTATAAGACATGTATGTGGTATGTGAGAATAGTATTTTATCTGAAATGTATAATATATATTGTCTTGGTTCTATTTAATTAGTGTTCATGTTATTATTATGATGCAGAGAATCAATGGAATCATTCGACAATGAACAAATGAAGATGGTGATGATCAATTACCTAAAAGAATTTTTGTATGTGGTTCTAGCACAAAAGGAATTTTTTTAGTCTCCCCCCTCCTAATATCCATAATGACATATTTTCTCCTTCCGCAAATTAAGTCAGGACATTGACCGAACAACTTGTGGATATCGTAGACCAAATTCCTATTCAGCTAGAACATTATCCATGGGTAGAGGTATTCTATTCAGATCCTAAAGATATAAAGGATTTTTTCTCTGTAAATAAATGGTTGGATGTAGGAATATTACCAGTTTTATGCACGTAAGTATAAAATATCGAATATGTCATTATGGTACATTTATAGTTTTTGTATTTCCTCACTTATTTTTTGAATTTTGTTTAACCACTTAGTTACATTCACCGTTTTATTATAGAATTAAATAAATCGAATATTTATTACATCATGGATCCATTTAGTATTCAATGGATAAAGAATAATCCAACAACTATTGAAGATTATATGTCAGCACAGATAAGTGAGGGAAGAAAAATTTACTTAGCACCATTTATCAATTCGTGAGTAATTTTGAAATTACGGTTTATCTATTATAGTTAGTTTTCATGTTTTAGTAAATACTAATTATATGTACTCGTGTTTATTCAGTGGTCATTTACAATTGATCATCATATCTCTTAGGACAAAATGATAACTATATTGGGTTCCTTACATTAACCACTTGAACTTAACATGAAACTTATTATTTCTAGGTAAGTTTATATTTACGAGACTTTTATTAGTATTATCTTTGACTTTGTAATAAATTTAGCGCGTAATATATTTAAATCATTTTTAGGATTGTGCGGCGACACTATTCCTTGAACAATATTAGAATTTTTTTTGCATTTATCGCGCCTAAGATAACTGAGTTACATTCATTTATATATATATATATATATATATATATATATATATATATATATATATATATATATATATATATATATATATATATATATATATATATATATATATATATATATATATATATATATATATATATATATTTACATGCATTTGTGACTATATATTCATGAAATATTTAACTTTGTAGATGAGGAGGCAACCAAAGGGATACGAATGTCGGTATTATGTCATCAAACACATGTTAAACATTGTCTTTGTCGGCACTGTTGATTATTGGGAACATGTGTACATTATATATATCATGAAATGTTTATAATAACATATTAATGTTTAAGTTTTCTATTATTTCAAATCATATGATATTCAATTTTCTGCACTTTTTATGTAGACATTTACCGACACTACATCATTTCTCACCGACGACTTTAAAGACCTTCGTAAATGTTGAGCGTTTTGTTTAAATTTTCTCTTAAGCCAAAGGGTGATCAAGCAAGACTTTGTAACATATGTTTGATATATTTTTGAGATTGATATAAATAATATTTTTTGGGTTTGATGTAAATGATATTTTTGCTTTTGTTTTAAATAATATTCAAATAAAAAAATCCAAGTACAAATATCCTGATAAAAAAAAGGTATATATAGAATAATATAAAAAAAATAAAAATAAATAAATTATATTATCAAATAACCCTGGTGATATGTAACACGTCAAATATAATGTACCATACAAATGATGGGAATCGAATCCATGACCTATAACTATTTAGCAACGCTTATTTAGAATAATTGTGGTGATAAAAAATGCACTATGTAGTATATCACAACAGTCACACACTCGTGGTGATAAATAGCGAACTTACAACCACAACCACACCTACTTCACCTCGGCTGATCACATTTTGTGATATACCTTTTACAACCGTGATTAAAGAGATTTTTCTGTATATACTTTTCATATAAGTCTCTCTTAGACCTATGAACAACACACTCATATCTTTTGTCGGTCTCATCATCAACCATTGTGATATTGCCCTGATTCATGTACAAGCATTGATGGAAAATCATGCGAGGAAAGTGTTGCGTTGAATCATGTCAAATTATATAAATTTAGGTAATAATATTTACATTATAAATTTTAATCAACAAAAATATATCATACTATCACATTTTTTCTGTTTTTTATTGACTGAATAATCTTAATAGTCCATGTGTATTTTTCACCATTGATAATGCATTGTTGAGTCGGTTCGTTGATGTCAGCCTCGAGTGCTTCATGTTCTACCATATTTTCCCGTTCATCACTGGCGGCGCAGATGATCTAAAGATTCCTTGATTATCTCTAATTTGAGCGTGAAATATACTATTTCGTACAAGATAGGAGAAACAGATTAAACTCTCTCCTCCCACGGGTCAGTTATTACCCAAAGTCTTGTTGCATTTCTTTATGAGATACATGTCAGGGCTGCCTAAAATTTGAGAATATGTCTTTGAGTAAGTAGAGAGACACATGCTGAATCATATTCCATTAGGATTATTAATTTGATTAAAATTAATTAATATTTGAAAGAAAAATTTATTTATAGAGTATATTGGTTACTATAAAAGAGATTTCAAATATTCCAAGCTAAATTTCATGTTGCGATGATTTCTGTATGCACTTTCCACCGTGTATGCTGAGTTGTAAAGAAGATATGCAAAGTAGCAGCAACACAATATCGAATTACACATGCAAGCACGGAGCGGTGCTCACAGCGTCACCGCTTAAAGCAAAGATACACACTCCATGCTTCACATTCTTGTGCCATAATCACTCCAAAAACTTTTCACCTTGTTATATAAACACCAACTACTATCTAATCCCAACTCACACAATAAGTTTATCATCTTTTACCTTATTCCATTTTCTTCTTTTCATCTCCCAATTCAAGGCACTCAATTTTCCTGTGAACATTTTAGAAAACAATATGACATCATCAAATTCCATTGCCCCAAGCATTGAAGGTTACGGTAATTGGTTTGGTAAAGCATCTGCAGCTTGCAATTTTAATGAAAAAGATGATCGCAGTGGGAACTGTAAATCTGGATTAACTCAAGTTGCATACAAGGAAGGAGATGATGATGATGACGACGATGACGACGGTGGTTATGACTATGCTCCCGCTGCATAAGCTAATTGTAATATTAATCTGTAAGCTTAGCTCTTAACTATAACGGTAAGCAAGATAGTATAAAGTATTGACAAAACGTTTAGTCCTGGTTTTGGGGTCTTACTCCTTTTGTAAGCTAGCTAGTTATTTTATGCTCTATGAATGTATATTGTTGAGCAAGAACAAGTAAGAATCATGTATTGATCAATCATTTATTTAACACGCATTTTATCAAACAATAATAATATAGTTAAGATGTTAGTTAGTGAGTTAGTTAGTTTGTTATCTTGAAATACAAGCTATTATGTATGAGTTACACACTTAGTTATGGTGCACCATTTTTTTGTTTGCGTTCATCCATTATGCATGAACCCTAATGACGATAAGATGGTATCAGTAACAAAACACCATAGTTTCACTTTAATTCTTCATTCTTTCTTGCATATCTTGTATATCTTCTTCATCCTTCTTTGATTGTGTTTATCTCTCGATCCTTTAATCGTGCATTTGCGTGTTAATCTACCTCCAATTCGAGTCTCTAATGGTGATATTAATTCAATTTATTACATTCATCCAAATGAGGTCATAATTTTGTGAAGCTCACACCTCCTTTAAATGGTTCTAACTATCTTCCTCACACTTGAGGTAAAGAGTTCTTGGTGTTAAAACAAACATGCTTTCTTGCATTGATGGATTCATTGAAGTTTCTAAACTCCTTGATCCTAAAGAGACGCATACGAGCGTTGTAACTATCTTGTTCATTCATGGATTCTCATCTCAGCCAGTGAATTGATTGCTCAAACTATTGTCTTTTTGGAAAATGTATCGGAAGAATGTATATATCTCAAACATCAATTTGATTAAGTTGTTAGATTTTACGTTTCTAATCTTTAAAATGATATCAATAATCTCAAACAAGGTACAAAGTCAGTTCTTGATTATTTTACTAAGATGTGAAGATTATGGAAAGAACTTAATTAATATATAATAATCTCCGTTTGTAATGTATTCATCAATGTAGATGTGAAGCAATGCGATCTGCGAGAGATTTTCGCATAGAAGATCAAATCATTTAGTTTGGATTATAACTTTTCTATTATAAAGACTCAAGCTCTTCTTATGTATTCTTTACATTCGATCAATAAAATTTACTCTGTGTAGTTCATCTCATGTATTCTTTACATTCAATCAATAAAATTTACTCCGTGTAGTTCAAGAAGAAAGTAACAAAATTGCTCTACTAGCTAAACCTGAAAATTACACTCAACTTGAAGAATCCAATACTCTTATCAATGCCTATGAGTCTCCCTCGACATTTTGGCAAGAAGCGTGTCTCTGCCAATTCTTACAATTCTAAGGTGGTGATTCTCAAAATCAATCGAATATTGGAGAAGATAGCTCAAAAAATGTCCAAATTAGTCGCACTCAGGAACAATATTCTTAAGTAATTAGCATGCTCCAAAATTCAAATTTACCGCCTAAGTCCCAACCTTCAACTGTTATGCCTAACTCAAACCACATCTCTATACTCATATTGGTCATAAAATGAATGAGATATCATGTATTTCTTAATTATGTGTCAAGCATATTGTTGCTCCTTTTTGGATTGCTTATATTATTAAAAACAATGTGGTATGAACTTATGTTTGACATGATGTTCTAGTAGTTGTGGCATTTCTGGCCCCAACTGCTTTTGTGAAGGAAGACACATGTGAGAACAAATGTCCCATCATGTGGCCATTGTCTGCAGGACACGACTGTTGTTGTATGCGCATGTTTCAAATGTCTTTAGTGTGTTTTTTGTTACTTGTGCAACAAAGATTGTTACTATCTTTTAGAAATCTGATTTGTTTAATTATTTAATTAGGTTTTAATTTAAATCAAGTAGATTTAAATTTGAGTTCAAATCAAATCAGTATTTTGTGGAGTTGATTTGAAGAAACACATCCTAACCATATCTCCTGTAAATCTGGACGCAATCAAAGCTGCTAATTTCCACTAGAAAAACCCAAAATTGGATTGCTATATATAGATACTCATTCCATGCCATGAAGATGATGAGCTTGAATGATTATTTTAGTCTTAGGATGAGTTTTTGTTTGTGTTAATTGTATATCATGTTATTGCTTCATTCATAGGGCATAGTCGTTAGTTTGTTTAGTTGAGTTGTATTCAACATTCATCTTTACATTTATTGATGTTGATCACTTGTGATTAGTGATTGAGAGAAAGTGAGAAAGGGTTCTCATATTTAAGGGGAGACCTAAATAGAAAGAAACTGAGGGTATATCTAAGAAGACAAGCATTTAACAAATGGATTATTCATCTAAGAAGCTTTGTACTAATTCTATTAAAGAGTGAATTTCCTTTTTGTTGGCTAGAGTGCCCTCCAGACGTAAGTGTTTTTCCCCCGAAATGGATTACCAAATCTCTTATGTTCTTTATTGGTTTTACTTTGATTTCAGTTGTTTCCATATTGTGTTAAAATGGTTTAACAAGTTGTCCCAAATTTCTGGTCCAACATTTCTCCACTAAAGAAAAAAAATTCAACTGGTATTAGAGCATGCACCCTGTTCTGTTTGGGTGAGCTTCAGGGAGATCTTTTCTGTTCATATGGACAATACAAAGGATGGAGGGTCTATCAACATATCACCTGTTCTAGATGGCACCAAAAATGATTATTGGAAAAGCTAAGATGGTTTCCTTTCTTAAATCCATAGACAAAAAAACTTGGAAGGTTGTGATTAAAGGTTAGAAAGATCATGCGATTACTTCTCAAGATGGTACAACAAGTTTGAAGCCTGAAGCTTATTCGTACAAAGATGAAGATGATTAAGCTCTTGTGAATGATAAAGTCTTGAATCCTATATTCAATGGTGTTGACAAAAATAAGTTCAAATTAATCAAAACATCTAGTGAAGCTAAAAAGGCTTTGGAGAATCTCATGACTGCTCATGAAGGCACATCTAAAGTGCATATGTCAAGGCTCCAACTTCTTACAACTAAGTTTTATAATCTTAGAACGATGGAAGATTAATCCATATCTTATTTTAGCATCAGACTTAGTGACATTATTAATAATTCATTTACATTGGGAGAAAAGATGTCGGAAGAGAAGCTGGTTAGGAAAATCCTCAGATCCTTGCCAAAGAAGTTTTACATGAAGGTAAAAGCTATTAAATAAGCTCAAGATTTAAGCACCTTAAAGGTTTATGAACTAATCGGCTCTTTTCAAACCTTTGAAGTGGCTATAAATGAAAGATCTGAAAAGAAAAGCAAATGTATTGCTTTTGTATCCAACGCTCAAGAGAATGAACATCAAAGTGAGAAGCATACTGAAGAAATTTTTCCCGATGCTATAGATTTTGTTAGAAGAAAGTTCAACAAAGCTTTGATAAGGATGGATATAAGATAGAGGATAAATGTGCCACACAAGATGTCTGACATTAATCCTCAGAGCAAGAGCAAAGACGAGGACAAACCCAATAAAGGTAAAAGAGTTAAATGTTATGAATGTGAAGGGTTTGGTCACATCAAAATTGAATTCTCTAATAAAATAGAAAAAGGGATTTTTAGTCTCACAGTCTGATTTTGATGATTAAAGTGAAGGAAAAATAGCCAATAAAGTGACGACTTTCATTGGAAAGTATGATCCTGAAGGTGAATCTAGTGATGAAGACATGAATGAAGAAGAATTAGCTACTACATATAAGCATCTATACTCCGTGTGGGAAGAAGCTTGCATGACTATAGAGAAACATAAGATAACCATAAGGGTAATACATAAGGAAAAGGATAAGCTTGTCTCAACCATATCATTTTTGGCAAAGGAAGTTACTTTGTTAAACTTTAATCATGAACATATGACAAAATTTGTGCGTATCTTGAATAGTGGGCCGGATATGTTAGATAAGATCTTGGATATTGGGGAGAAAACGTTTATAGGTCTTGGCTACATTTCCATGAACAAGAAGGTCAATGTTACCACTAAGAAGGTCGTTTCTCTTGAAAAGAAAAGAGAGGTTTTGTTAAAGGACCACATGTCCCAGCATCCTGCTCAACATGTGTCCCCTCATGGAAAAGGCTACAAGAAATCATTTAGGAGGTTTCAGCACTATGAAAGATATGGCCATATAAGACCTTTTTGCTATAGAATATATGGATATCCTAAGTCTTGTATTCAGGCAAGGCCCAAAGGAAAGAAAGGAAATAAAACTCAAGAAAAGAAGGAGTGGAAACCCAAGGAAATTGTAACTTGTCTTATAGCTCTTACATCCCTTAGAGTTTCCTCGAGAGAAGATTAGTATTTTGGTAGTATATATTCCATACATATTACTGGAGAATGGACATATCTTGAAGAGTTGAAATCCTACTCAAATATCTATGACACATTTGGTGATGGAGCAAAAGGAAGAATAAATGGCATATGTAAATTGGTCAAACCATACTTACCTAGCCTTAAGGATATGCTACTAGTAGAAGGTCTGAATGCAAACTTGATCAACATTAGTCAACTATGTGATCAAGGTCTTAATGTGAAATTCAGCAAGTCGGAATGTATTGTCAACAACAAAGAGCAAGAAGTGTTAATAAATGGCTTCGGGTCCGAGGAAAACTACTCTATGTAAATGTGTTACCCCTCATCTTGTTTGATATATAAGGTTGATGAAACTAAGTTATTGAACCATAAACTTATTCATCTCAACCTCAAGAGCATGAAGAAGATCATGTCTGAAGAAGCCATCAGGGGTTTACCAAAGCTAAAAAATGAAGAAGGAAAAATCTGTGGAGATTGCCATATAGCTAAACAGACCAAGATGTTCCACAAGAAGCTTCAACATCTGACCACCTCAAAAGTTATTGAGTTACTTCATATGGACCTCATGGGGCCTATGCAAGTGGAAAGACTTGGTGGAAAGAGATATGAATTTGTGTGTGTGGATGATTTTTCAAGATACACATGGATTAACTTCATTAGAGAAGAATCTGACACTTTTGATGTTTTCAAAAAGTTATCCCTATGAATTCAAAAGAAAAATGGGACTGAAATTCTAAAGATAAGGAGTGACCATGGCAATGAATTTGAGAACTCCAAGTTCTCTGAATTTTTCTCAATTGAAGAGATCAATCATGAATTTTCAGCTTGTATCATACCTTAACAAAATGGAGTTGTAGAACGCAAGAATAGAACTTTGAAAGAAGTTGTTAGAGTTATGTTGCATGCCAAGAATCTTCCTTACCATTTATGGGTTGAAGCTATGAAGACTGCTTGTTACGTACACAATAGAGTGACTATCATATATGGAACCAAAGCTACTATGTATGGACTTTGGAAAGGAATGGAGCCAAATGTTATATACTTCCATGTCTTTGGAAGCAAGTGTTATATCTTGGTTGATCGTAAGAAAAGAAGACAGATGGATCGAAAGAGTGATGAAGGTATATTCCTAGGGTACTCTATCAATAGCAGAGCCTTCACGGTATACAACACACATACCAAGACAAGGATGGAATCCATAAATGTGTTCATTGATGATAATCCTAAAGAAAAGGATGTTGTTGAGGATGAAGATGATTTATATCCTCAATAGATCAATGTCTCAACAGATGTACCACACAAAGGTATGACATTTATTCTAAAAGCATAAATTCTAGAGAAAATCTCACCAATAAGGGACCATGTATCAGAATTGAGAAGAACAATCTCATTCAAAATGTAATAGGTAATATTAATGAAGGAGTCATCGCCAGATCAAGAGATATGATTTCCAGTTCTTTCTTTATCTCCAAGATTGAACCTAACAATGTCAAAGAAGCATTAACTGGTGAATTATGGATAAATGTTATGCAAGAGGAATTATGTCATTTAAGAAGGAATAATGTATGGGAATTAGTTCCAAGACCCAAAGATGTCAATGCCATTGGCACTAAGTCTGTGTTCAAGAAAAAATATGATGAATTTGTAATGTAATAGGGAACAAAGAAAGGCTAGTTGCTTAAGGATACCCTAAAATATAAGGAGTTGATTTTGAGGAGACTTTTTCTCATGTTGTTACACTTGAGTCCATTAGATTGTTACTAGGAATTCCATGCATGATGAAATTCAAAGTGTAAAAAATAGATGTTAAAAGTGTCTTTAGTAATGGTTATCTTAATGAAGAAGTCTACGTAGAGCAACTAAATGGGTTCATTGATCCTAGTATTCCAGATCATGTGTACAAACTAAAGAAATCTTTCTATGGATTGAAACTAGATCGAAGAGCTTGGTATGAGGGGTTGATTGAGCTCCTGATCAACAATGGTTACAATAGAGGAGGAATAGACAAAACTCTATTTGTGAAGAACGATGAAGGAAAATTCATGGTAGCCCATATCTATGTTGATGACCTAGTATTTAGTGGGATGTCAGACAAGATGGTGGAGAATTTTGTTCAACAAATGCATTAAGATTTTGAGATGAGTCTTATATGAAATTGTTCTTCCTTTTTGTATTGGCTACATTAGGAAAAATAACATGGTATGAAGACATGATACAAATACAATACTAGTAGGTATTGAGATGCATCTTGGGTTGGGAGTGCTAATGATAGGTATAGTTCATCAGGTAGAACAATAATTTCCCCAACTACTTTATGAAGGAAGACACACGTGGGAACATATGTCCCAGTATGTGGCCCTTGTCTGTAGGACAAGACTGTTGTTGTATGCGCTTGTTTCAAATGTCTTTAGTTCGTTTTTCTGTTACTTGTGCAAAAAGGGTTGTTGATATATTTTAGAAATCTAATTTGTTTGATTTATTAATTAGGTTTAAATTTAAATCAATTATATTTAAATTTGAATTCAAACCAAATTAAATCTTGTGTGGAGCTTATTTGAAGAAACAAATCCTAATTGTATCTCCTATAATTATGGATGCAATCAGAGCTACTAATGCACATTGGAAAAGACCACAATTGGATTTCTATATAGAAAGACTCATTCCATGCCTTGAATATGAAAAGATTGAATGATTATTTTAGTCTTAGGCTGATTCTTTGTTTGTGTTAATTTTACACCATATTATTGCTTCATTCATAGGGCATAGTCGTTTGTTTGCTTAGTTGAGTTGTATTCAACATTCATCTTTGTGTTTATTAATGTTGATCGCTTGGAATTAGTCATTGAGAGAAAGTGATATGGGGTTCTCATATTTAGGGGGAGGCCTAAACAAAAAGACACTGGGGATAGAATTAAGAAGAGGTGCATTTAACAAAGGGTTTGTTCATCTAAGACACTTTGTACTAATTCTATTAAAGAGTGAATTTCCTTTCTTGGATAGAGTGTTCTCCAGACGTAGTTGTTGTTAGCATCGAACTAGGTTAACAATTATCTTGTGTTTTTTATTTTATTTACTTTGATTCTATGTTGTCGTCATATTGTGATAAATTTTTTTAACAAGTTAGACAAGTTGTCCCAAACATGTGGCCCAACATCTATCCCCTGAAGAATGGAATTTCACATAACATGTTCGCCGCATACTAAATTTGGCTTTTGGATCAATTATTCAGGAGGAAATGACCATGTTTGTTCCTATTTACACCATTTCAATTCTTATTATCGAATTAAGCTTATCAATGATTGTCTACCAAATGGTTCATCTGTTTTGGAAAAATATGGAATAATTGTAACCTTTTCTCCTCATCTTTTACATAACTAATGTACTATATATAATCCTGAATTTTTACTAAATCTTATCTCATTTTAAAATTTATGCCTTTCTCTTAATTGTATTCTCAAATTTTTTGAAAATAAGTGCATTTTGCAGTATATGAAATCTCAAAGGATGATGGGTTTAGCTAGTGAAATGGATGGCTTATAAAATCTTATATTTGATGCTGATTTTCAAACTAGATTAACTCTGCTTCATACCAAAACCAATAATCTTCATGCTTCCCAACACAATTGTTCACATAGAAGTATCAACAAAGTTTGTATTATACATATGCAATCCATTTGGCTTTTTAGACTGGGACATTTTTCTCATGAGAGATATTTAAGGATGTCTCAATTTTACCCTAATATTAATCATGACAATAAAGTTGTGTGTGATATTTTCCATGTTACTAGACACGAGAAGTTACCTTACAATTCTAGTTCTTCTAAAGCCACTCAAAGTTTTGAATTACTTCATTTTGACATTTGGGGTCGCTTAAATATTAATTCAATTTATGGCCATAAATATTTCTTAACTATTCTTGATGAATTTAGGAGATATGTTTGGATTAGTTTACTGAAATCCAAATCTGAAGTTTCAAATCATGTCTAAAACTTTGTCACCCTCATTGAAAACTAGTTCAAAATATGCCCCAAAATAATTAGAATAGACACTAGTCTAGAATTCTTACTTCCCAATTCTATATATCCAAATGAATAATACATTAAATATTTAGTGTGGAGTCTCCTTAACAAAATGGAAGAATTGAGAGAAAACACCAACACCTCCTTAAAAAAATTCAAGAGCCTTTCTATACCAATCCAAACACCCGAAACACTTTTAGTTTTATGCAGTCTCATATGCTACCTACATTGTTAATAGGGTCAACACTCCTTTGTTGAAAAAAAAATTCAATACCAAATGTTAGATAATTCATTTCCTAACATGACTCAAATAAAAAAAAGGTTCTCTTTTCTAAGCTTCCACTTTGCAAAGTCACATAACCAAACCTTTTTGTCGAGAAAGAAAAATTATTCTTATGATATGTCGTTTGTTTCAAAGGGTTTGCCTTATTAGACATTAATTCAAATGAAATTTTTATTTCAAGAAATGTTACATTTCATGAACATGTTCTTCCCTACCATGACCAATCATCATATGTCACACACAATTGGGAATATTTCACTAACTTGCACTACAAGTCAGATATCATTCCTTCAACATCTCCTACATATCATTATGAACATATATCCATCACAAGCTCACCTAATGCCAATGGCAATACCTCACCTACCATAATTGATGAGACATAACCACCTGTCATAGATACACCACTACATACAATAGCTTCTAATCCTAGAAGGTCATCATCTAGAGCTAAACATGCACCATCACATCTCAAAGACTATGTTTGTGCTTCCTTTCACGATGCACCTAATTATTCATCATAAGGTACTCCATACTCTTTGTCTAATTATATTTATTAATTTCACCTGTCTCCATCTTATTGTCACTATAGTCTTTCCATTACCATTCAAACTTAACCAAAATAATATAATAAGGTAAGTCAATTTGACTATTGGAAACAAGCTATGAAAGTTGAGCTTTATGCACTTTGTAACATCGGTTCTTGGAAAATTATTGATCTTTCACCTAAAATTAAACTTATAGGCTGCAAATGGGTCTCTAAGATTCAACATAATTCAGATGGAAGCATTGAAAGGTTCAAGGAAAGGATTTTTGCCAAGTGATATAGTAAAATAGAAGGTGTACATCCTAAAATTCTCAAATTCGGGTTATAAGTCATTAGGGTGGAGCATGGAAGTTGGGATGTTGCGTATGAGACATGTCGGAGCCCGGGTCACATCGCTATAAGATACATGTTTCTAGATAATATGTAAAGATAGGTGTAACAACTATAGGGTAGCTCCATGTTTGCATTGGAGTTACAGAAAGTTATAAAGAATATGTTACATGACAATAATGAGGACGGAAGGCGTTATCGGCACTATTTAAACATGAGATTCGAAGGGAAATTTCTTAAATGATCCTTGGATGTGTGATAGGTATAAAAAGGCTCCCCATTAAGAAAGAAAGGGATATCAAGAAAAACGAACAAGAAACACTGAATCCCCATTGCATTTGTGATCTCTCCTGATTCACTTCAGGGAGACTATCCAAAAGTGTTTATCAAGAACATTTGGCGCCAATCGTGGGGCCTCGATAGAACTTTCCCAGGCCATACAAAAATATTATCTATACCATAATAGCACGATGTCTAGGTCATCTACCAGCAGGAGTGAATCTCTCACTCCACCAGACATGGCGCAATTCATGATAATCATGGAGAATTTGCGCCAACAGAATAAGTCCTTGCAAGAAAGTGTTCACACACTTCAGTAAATGCAAAGTATTAGGGATGAGGAAGCAGAAGAGGAACTATTGGATCCTCAAACTCTTTTAGAAGCAATATGGGGCGATCAAGTCCTAAAGAATTTCAAGCCACCATATTTTCTATCCTTTGATGGCAAAAGTGATCCACATGAGCATATAATTTTAATTAATAACCAAATGGAGGTAGTTAGGGATTTCGACTCTTTTAAGTGTAAGCTTATGGAAGGAACATTCAAGGATGTGGCTTTAGGATGGTACATGAGCCTACCTAGATTTTGAACTACCGATTACCAGGATCAAACTAGGAAAATGGTGCAACACTTTTCTGCCAGCAATCATAGAAAGGTGTCCTCCACTAGTCTGTTAAAACGTATTCCAGGCCCCTTCTATATCTCTCCATGAATATATGGTGTGATTCAATAAATAAACAATAAAGGTTTCTCATTTGAATCAGGAAATGTTTTTGGGAGCCTTTCACAACGGCCTAAAGGCCGCTTACTTCAATGAATCTTTGGCGCAAAAACTGGCCACCAACATGGATTAGGTAATGAATATAGTAGATTGTTATATCAAGGGTGATGAAACAAACATGGATTAAAGATCCCGAGATGCTAGAGAAAAGATACAATCTAATAATGACGGATCTGGGTCCAGAAAAGAACATCACAAGCATGGGTTGAGGGACAGATCAGCGACAAAGCCTTCCCAGATGCCATATGATACCTTTGTTGAGAAATTACCCTACTCAATTTCAAGCGTACTGTAATCCTGTATGAAGTGTATCATCTCAAACTATTACCGGAACCCAACCTCCCTAAGAGGATTAATGTTTTACTAGGAAAAGACAAGTATCCATGGTGTGCTTATCATCGTTTGAGAGACTACCATACTGAAGATTGTCATCAATTAAAAAGGCAGATAAGGATTTTAATCAAAAGAGACAAGTCGCTGTCATTCATGAAAGATGTCAAAGGATCACCAGGAAAATAATTCCTTCTTGGAGAGATCCAGGAAAGCCTCTCTGCGAAGAAGGGAAAAAGTACCGAGGAGGTGTGTGAAACTCGGGTAGTGTAACACCTCAAAATTTGCCCTCCTCTCTTGGGACTAGCTTAACATATTGCATTGCATTTTTTAGGTCATTAGGCATTGCATCTTTGCATATCATGTGGCAACGAACAAGTCATCCTCTTAAGTCTTGATCAGAAGATAAAGAGGTTAAGATGCAAGCTAAGGTTTCATGGACTGATCATTAATTATCTGAGGATGTGTGATTCAAATTAGGGTTTCATGGTTCTTCAAAGAGGTTGAGCTTCATCTTGGTTGCAATGGCACATCATCATCATCATGGTCTTGTCATCACCAAGGGATTCATTGCTTGATCAGATACCTTGAGATTAGGGTTTTGACCTCTGGTCAACCCTAATCATCTGCATTAGGCCAATCAGGGCTTGTCAAGGAGATGAGGTTTTCAATGTACATGGGGATCATCACATGATTATATTGAGCTTATGGAAGCTAGGGTTTCATGGTTAAGCCATTTCATCAGGAGTTTGAAGCTCAATTTGATCAGTCAAGCTGCAATTCATCTATCAGTCAGAAAAAGTCAACTGCGGTCAATTGTGCCTGAAATGATGGATTTGGAGGTGGGAGAGGGTTAGAGACACTTCATTCATGTCTAAACAAGTTTCATTTGACATTTCAAACATCAAGAATGAAGAAAATAAAGTCAGATGGAAACTTTCCAAAAATAGAAAGTGACTTGTAATTGAAAATTGCCAAAAAATGGAAAGTTTTTCTCCTAAAAATTACGTGTCCAAAAATGTTTCAAATGAAAATTTGTTCAACATGAAAGTTGTATATCTTGCTCTCACCTTTCCAAAAAGTCCAAGAACATGAATTTCTCATGTGTGGTTGGCAAGTTATGGATTGATCATTGTCCAAAAAAGTTGAATTTCAAAGTGGCATAACTTTTGATTCACAAGGCCAAATTGAGTGAAGTTTCTTTGAGCAAAATTCATTTGACATGAACTATCATAATCCATCATTGCATTTCATGAAAAATCATCACATAAAAAGTCCATTTTTCAAGTGGACCAATTTTGAAAAAGGGAGGGAAAAAGGTGTTTTTGAGAAATATTCATTGTTTTCACATGATTCCTTTTGCAACAGCTCACAATTGCCATTTGAAACTTGCTGCAACAGAAAAATTCTACTGTTTGCATTGGTTTTGCATGAGGGAGGGTGCATTGGCTAATTGGCACTTAGCATGGAAATGCATTTTCACTAATCCACTTCATTAGCAGTAATTAGGATTAGAAACATGTTTAACATCACATATATAAACATAATCCTAACTGTTTTTTGATTAGCAATAATAGAATTTCAGATCTAGATCCAAAATTGCACAATTCTCTCAACTTTTCATCTTCACTTTTTTGCAATTTTCTTCACAAACCTAGCATTGTTCTTCATCAATCCTTCATTCTTGAGCATTGAGGAAGCTAATTGGAGCAAAAACCAGTGGAATTGAAGCTGATTTTGGAACTGTTCAAGTGAGGTGCATCCATGGCAATTTGAGATTTCATCAAGTTCGTGTACAATCAACATCCAATCTTTGTTCCATTCACTTCTACAAGCATCATAGAAGTTCTGTTTTCACATTTCAAAGCCTAATACACGCGAATTCATCACTGTGCTCAAATCAAGGTGATTTTTCGAATCCAATAATTCTTGAAATTGATTGATGATTTGGATAGATCTTTCTTAGTAGAGAATTCTGCAATTCGTTTCACTAAATTTGGTTGAGAAATGAGAGAGTTATGTTTATTTGAAGTTTCATACATGATTATGTTTTGATTCGATTCTCTTAAGTTATGAAGAATTAGGACAAAATGATGTTAGATTGTGAATGTACGTTGCAAGACCTTTCCGATGATATATGGTTTGTCCAATTTGGTGGAGATTTGTTCTTGAGCATATGAAGGTGATGAACGCATGATGAACACGTGAATAATTTCCAGAAAGTAGCGTTTGATCCGTGTTTATGTTACTGTTCATGCTGATATGTGTTTGCGCGCTGGAGCTAGTTTCCTGTAGCATTCGATCCTCCACTATGTCAATTCCACTTTGATTTTTGACATTTATTTCCATATGGTACCATGTTCACATACTCATTCCACATGCCTTTTTTAATTTTTTTTCTTCATTCAATAATTCATATCTCCTAAACCACTTGTCCAAATTGAGTGAAAGTTTTTCCACCATGATCCTCATGATCTCTACAATTTAATGAATATTTTTGTGGAAATTGTGCACGTGTGAAATTAAAAATGGCCTAGGGTTTGTATGAACATGTGTTTGCTTGCACCTTGCTTGGTATTTTGATCATGAAATGATGATGATTAATTGGAAATTCTTGAAATTTTGTATGCATATTCTGGACTCATTCCTGGACATTTTGGTTTATAGTTTGTGATTTTTGAGTTCCTGGATTGTGAGATATGACATGATCATTAGAGGTGTGACAATTTGTGTCACACCATTTCTTGTGCAACTTCATGAATTTTGTTACCATGCTATATTAATTTGAAATGAGCTGAAATTTTACATGTTGATATTTCTGGATATTAAGCTCACATGTGAATGGTTTTGGAATTTTTGGATGTGTTTCCAATTTGATTGAGAATTTCCTTTCTGTTTGACCAAATGTGGAGTTTTTATGAGTCATGATTTTAGATGTTTTGTGAAATTCTGGATATGCATTGGATGGACTTGAAATTTTGTGGAGTGATTATAGACACATTAAAGTTTGTCATGGTTTTGGTTTGGTGCATTTATCATGTTCCTACACTGTTTTGTGCTTGCTTGAAGTTGATGCATGATTTAATGCCTTGTTTGGACTTGTATGAGCATGACTTGACTTGATGAATTTAATTGACTTGCTTCCTCTTATCCAAATGGCCTGAAATTTGGTGTGTATGACATGTAATGAATGCTGTTTAGCTGTGAATTTTTTGGGGATTTATTGAATTGTTTTGGTTTGAATTTGAATTGATTCATTCTGTTTGGTCCTATGAGGTTCTAAATTGCATGTTTGACCATGATTGATGTATGAAATGAAATTGATGAATGATTTGAACATGAGACCAACTGGATTTGATTCTTATTTGATTGATCTTGATTTTGGATAAGTTTCATGTTCTGTTTTGACTTATTGATCCTATTTTGACCCTAGTCTTGTACTAGTGGTTTGTGTTCTCACATTTGAGCTTTGTTTCAGGTCAAAGAGCACAATTGCTTATACTTGATGATGTGCACTCAATTGGGATTGGTTTATTGCTTGTTTATGACTAACTTGAGTTTGTTTTGTAGGCATTGAGAATTATGCTTAGGCCTTGTGACTTGCACCTTTGTGCATTGATGCTTGCTATCTGTTTGTGCTGTTGACTTTTAACTTGTCTGTTTAACTGTTTGAGCTGAGTACTGATCATATTAGATTGATTTCAGGTACCTTAGTTGCTATAGTTCATTTTGAACTTGCTTGCACTGCTGCTTGGTTGTGTAAACCAATTGAGGTAGAATTTCTTTTCTTCATGTAGTCTGGAAGACCTGGCCTGTTACTTGGCCAGGCACCTGTCTGAAGTCCTCCTTAAGAGGCGATGTTTGTGCTTGTTTATTTTTGTCCCCAAGCAGGAAAAGACCTTTGTTAAGGAAATTGGCAGACACAAGAGGTGTGTAATCCACCTCCTGCTAATCTGTTGAGTCGTCCCTTGGCTCACATCACATGTTGATGCCTTGTGGACATTAACCCAAGATCAGTTGAGTCAGTGTCATAAGTGTAAAAGGGTTCCCACTTTCTGGACCCACACTTCTTTGTCTGAAGCTCTCCCTGGCCAGGGATAAGAGCTGTGAAGTCTTATCTCCACTCCCATTTCATCTGGCTTCACCCTGACTCTCAATGTCAGGGTTAAGAGCTAACATCACCCTGATACAGTTGACTTGCTTTGGCAGTCTAACCCTTGTTTGAGCCACCTCTGTTTGGATATAGTGTGTGCTATTTGTGATTGTTTGCTTTGATTGCTTTGCCTGTTTAGGATTAGCTTGTTGCCTGTGCAAGTTAGGATAGAAACCATAACATAGGGCAATGATGCATGATAACATCTAGGCTCGAGTCCAGCTCCCTAGTAGTGTGTCTCCCTTTGTATCTGGTTAGAATTTCTTTCCCGTTCAGGGGAACTACTACGTCGCCCTGATCCTCATACCAGATGAGGTACGTAGGCAGGAGACCGTGCGTGGTCTCTCCGGGCACTTTTTTCTTTTTGCGTGTGTTTGCTCGGCAGTTGCTAGGCTCGAGTGCCTGACTCCTTAGTAACTTGTTGTTGTTTGTTCCCTTTTGTGCGTCAGGATATGGATGTAAGACCAACGATTGGCTGTCCGTATCCTGAGTGTGTTTGTTTGGTTCGGAAGCTGATGTAAGTCCATCGATTGGCGTTCGGGTTCCATGTTTGCCTTTTTTGTGCGTGTGCTTGTTTTGGCGTGCGTGAGCCGAACTACGGTAGCTCTGATTCTCGTTCCAGACGAGATACGTAGGCATAGGATGCGATATCCTAGCGAGCCCTCTCCCCTTTTCTTCCACCTGTATTGTCTTCAGTGTGTGTGTGTGATGTTTGTTTAGCAACCTTGTTCTATCTTTTGAGCGTGGATCCCGTCGAGTACGACGGATGCGTAGGGGTGCTAATACCTTCCCTTCGCATAACCGACTCCCGATCCCATTCTCTTTGGTCGCGAGACCATGCTTTTCCCAGGTTTACTTCGAGCGTTTCCTTTCCCTCTTGTGGGATAAATAACGCACGGTGGCGGCTCTGTGTTGTTTTGTTTTAGCCCGCCGGTTGTTTTTCGCGGATGCGACAGCTGGCGACTCTGCTTGGGAATTACAAGATGTTGACCTGTGCTGGTCCATCTTCCCTAAGCGAGTCTCTCCTAGCGTTCTAGGATAGTTTAGGTTGTTTGTGCCGCTTTATTTATTGCATTTATTATTCTGATTGTGTATATATTTACATAAATATTTGCATGCATCATACTATCATGTTGCTGTCCTCTGTACAGGTGGTTCCTCTGTTTGGGGTGGGTGTTCTGAGTGGGGCTAAAACCCAGGCCCGAGTATACACCTAGGATTAGTGTGGTCTCATGTTCCTCATTTGCTTTATCAGCATATTGTTGCAACATGACATACCACAAGCCGGACGAGGTTCATTTGATAGTGCCCTTCCTTTGTGGAGTATCCACTTTGGTTGTGTCACTTCATCTGAACTATTGACTTCGGTGACCGATCATTTCCCGGATCTTTGGTTTAGACGATCTCAGGAGAGCTACAATGGCACACCCGAAAGGGCAAACCCGTTGAGTATCTTTGCCCGATTGTCGAGACTATTATCCGCCTTAGGATGACTTGATTAGAATTTACCTGTGAGGGGAGGGTGATTCTTACAGATGCATGTTCAGATGGTGACTTTGATGGTGACTATGGTTCTGTTAATCAGAGTCATATTTATAAGTCAGATTTATGGGCATTTATTTCTGAGACGCCGGAGTTCCGTCCGTGTTATTTATCAGTGGGGATCCGTTTATTTCAGGATTCCCCGTGCCGATTCAGAGGTTCTTGTGGTTGTCTGCTCAGAGATTGTCTGATGATGATGATGTATCTTTCAGTTCCGTTTATTTCGGAATCTTTGAGTTGGATTTGTGGTTACATATTCCTTCAGATGGTTGTGATCAATTCAGAGGCCGCAACTCAGCGCAGTAAATGTTCAGATGACTCGGAGGATGGCACAGTGCATTGCATTCACGCATCAGCATCGTCCACATTTTGCATTCATCGGCATCTAACTCATGTCTATCCATACTCAGGGTACATTCTCGATTAAGATTTTGGTTAAGAGACATCCTGATGTCAGAATGTTATTGTCGAAATATTATCTGTCTCGATGAAACCAGGATCGAAAGACAGAATGTTCCTCGTATGGATAGACATTGCATTCATGCATGAAGCATAATAACTTGTATTCTGTTTTGCAGGTGTCAGTCTCTGACCTGTTTGATTGACACAGGAATAATGAATCTTCCCAGCGCCGACCTTCTCGAATTAAAGGAGATGATAAAGGAGTTGTCCAATGTTGTGCAAGGGCTCGCCGTGGGGCAGAGAGCAATCGCTGAGAGGTTGGAAAGGATTGAAAACTGGCTGAGAATGGGGAAAATCCAGGGAGATGCTCTGTCGTCCGGATTAAAGAAGCCCTCCGGCAGTATTCAGCGCAAGAAGGAGGTTGAATCAGGTGGTGTACAGGCAAAAAGAGAACACGGTAAGGATCGTTACCACCCTTATGCTGCCACTGTAACCATTCCTGTTGGTAATTCACCTGCACCACAGTGACATCAGCCGCCTCAACAGAGAGCACAGAGAGCTGGGAACCAAGTGAGTGGAAAGGGGGTTGATCGCCATTTTGATAAGCCGCCTGTGACTTACGCCTCGCTGTTTAAAAGGTTGAAGGATATTGGGTTGGTGCAGCCGAGGATATTGGTTCCAGGGAAACCGGATCAGAGGGTTGCCAGTTACGATGAGAATGTCAGGTGTGAGTTCCATGCTGGGGCACCCGGACATCACATTGAGGATGGCAAAGCTTTTAAGCATGTGGTCCAAGATTTGGTGGATTCTAAAGCCATCAATTTTGCGCTGATGTCGGATGTTAATACTAACCCTGTGCCGATGCATGGCCCTATGGGGGTGAATGTGATGTCCAAAGACAAGAGGAAAATGGATGAAACGAGCGGGGACCAGTTGAAGATTCCAATGTCTGTGGTCCAGAAGCATCTGATGAAAAGTGGGGCTTTCCCTGGTGTTGATAACTGTTGTGCGGCTGTCGCCACAAATGGGCATGCAATGATGAGGGAAACAATTCAAGGAATGATTGAAGTAGGAATGGACGATGTAAGATGTAAAGCACCCAGTCTGGCAGTTGAAACCGTCAAGGTGGAAAATGCCATTGGGGTTGAGAAAGAGAAAAAGCCGTCCATTTCCTCTTACAAGCAGGCAGTGGAAGTAGTAAGAAATGGAGGGATCCCAGCCTGGGGAAAGATCATAGGCATTGTGGTGAAGGCGGATATGTTCGGGGTTGGCTATCAGCCAGATCAAGAGTCGTATAGACAAAACAGAGGACGTCGTCCACCGTTCACATTTGTCAGTGCTGGAGTGCTGGATCCAGGTCACGCCTACACAGTGGGTGAAGAGATTGACAGTGACCGCGAGCTAGAGTCGTGGATAAAATCGTGCGTACCAGGAAGCTGGAAGGCTTAACAGATCATCACTGTCATTCTACTGGAAGAGTAATATTTTTGTTTTCAGATTTTATTTGCATGAAAGCCATGCGTTTTGCCCGAAACGTAATGGTTCATTGTAAGGGCCACCTCATGTTTCATTTTGCAACGTTTTGCATCATTGATAAATGGATGTTTTTCACATTAAAAGCGGTGTTCCTTGTTTTTCATTTATTTTTGCAGTTTAAAAACAAATAAAAATGGCAATGTTTGTTTTCATTTTTCCTTTTTTTGGTTTGTCTCGTTCCGACTTCAAAAAAATAATTCTCCGGATCTCATTGATAACAAATCGGTTACACCTCTGTATGACTTCGACAATCCGATCTATCATGCCAAAGAAGAAGGCGAAGAAGATTGTGATCTGCTGGAATTAGCCAGGTTGTTGAAACAAGAGGAGAAGGTGATTCAGCCGCATGAAGAGCGAGTCGAGATCGTTAACCTGTATACCGCCGAGGTCTGAAAGGAAGTGAAAATTGGGAGCCGCTTCAGAGGCGAGTGTCAAGAGCGAAGGTGATGCCATTCGGTCTCAAGAACGCCGGTGCCACGTAGCCATGGTGACTTTGTTTCATGATATGATTTATCATGAAATTGAATGCTATGTTGATGACATGATAGCAATGTCCCAAACAAGAAGAGGGGCATCTGGTAGATCTGGCCAAGCTGAGTGGACCAGTTGAGACAATTCAAACGGAGGTTGAATTCAGATAAGTGCACTATCAGAGTGCGGTCCGGTAAGATGTTGGGGTTCATTATAAGTAAAAGAGGAATCGAGGTTGATCCTGCTAGAAAAAAAAAGAAAAAAAAAGAAAAGAAAAACAAGAAGTGCCTGAACCGAGAACAAAAAAGAGGTTCGTGGTCTATTAGGTAGATTGAACTACATGTCATGGTTCACATCTCCTCTAACAGCCACGTGTGAACCCATATTCAAGCTGAGAAAGAAAGATCAAACGGTCAGGTGGAATAGTGATTGCCAAGGGGCACTGGAAAATAAAAGAATAAGTTGCAGGAACCTCCGATTCTGTTGCCTCCCTATGGAGGGAGACTGTTAATCTGGTACTTGACAGCCCTCGAGGGGTCTATGAGGTGCGTATTGTGTCAGCATGACGAGTCTTGTCGAAAAGAGCATGCAATTTACCTTAGCAAAAAGTTTACCGACTGTGAAACAATACATTCACTGCTCGAGAAAACCTGATGTACTTTGGCATAGGTTGCTTGCCGACTGAGACAGTATATGCTGGTTCATACCACTTTGTGGATTTCAAGATGGATCTGATCAAGTACATTTCTGAGAAGCCAACAGTGACCGGACGGGTTGCAAGAGGGCAAATGATTTTGATTGAATGCGATATTCAGTACACCGCTCAGAAAGCAATCAAGGGGAGGGTATTGTCTGATTACCTCGCCCAACAACCCGTAGAGGATTGTCAATCGATGAGGTTTGAGTTCCCTGATGAGGACATCTCGAGGTGCTCCAATCGAAAGATTGAGAGTAACCGATCCCGGAGGAGGGGCCTGACCCTGAATCCGAACGGATTCTGATGTCTGATGGGGTTAATGTGGACGAGTTAGTGCTTTGGTTACGCCGAAGGGATCCCATGTTCCCTTCGTTTCCATGTTAGCATTCGAATGCACCGACAGTATGGGCAAGTGTGAAGCTTGTATCCTGGGTATTGTACCTCGGTGCGCCTACTGGGGCAAAGTCTTTCTCGTTGGTATATGGAATGGAAGCGGTGCTACCAGTTGAGGTGCAGATTCCCTCTTTGAGAGTCCTGATGGACGTAAAGTTGCAAGAGGCTGAATGGGTAAGGACCCGGTACGAAGAGTTGAGCCTGATCGAAGAAAAGAGGTTGGCGGCCATCTGTCATGGGCCGTTGTACCAGCAACGGATGAAGCGTGCTTTTGATAGAAAGGTACGACCTCGTGTGTATCACGTGGGTGATGCTGAAAAGGATCCTTCCTCCTCAAAACGATCGTAGGGGCAAATGGACACTCAATCATGAATCCCCAGCATGGTCAAGAAGGTTTTCTTCGACAGAGCCTTGTTGCTAACGACCATGAGTGGCGAGGATTTTCCATCCCCTGTGAATGCGGACGCAGTTAAAAAATACTTCGTATAAGAGACCCGCTGGACGAAAAGAATAAAATAGTCCAGACAAAAATGGGCATCCCGACGAACCAAAAAAAAACAGAAAGAAAGGTTCGGGCAAAAATTAGGGATAAAATGAAAAAATGTACACCCGGCAAGTCGAAAACCTGAAAAGGCGACTTGGGCAAAAAAGGGTATCCCGGTGGACTAAAAACCCGAAAGGGCGGTCCAGGCAAAAGAGGGATTGAAACGAACAACTGCGTCTGGCAGGGTCATTTTTGCTTTGGTTAAGGCATCATGGATAATACCCGGTAGGGATCAATCAGAAGCGTCTTGTTCAGAAGGCAGAAAGCACGGAGAGTCTGAGGACATATGGGGTGTAACCGAGTTGGAACTCGATGAGATCACGGGTTTCACATTGCCATTAGGATAGATTTTTCCTTTTGTGCGCAATTACCTCTTTTCAGGAATTGCTTCCTCTGTATTTTCTCAATTTGAGCCGCACTTTTTCAATCAATAAAATGCATATTCAGTCAAATAATTTTGTTTTTGTTTTTCATTACCGCTTTGATTGCAAAAACATCCGATTATTTTGATAAAGAATCTTGCATTTTAAGACATACAGGTCCCTTCCAATGCATGTTTATAAGATTGAAAACTTGAAATCTTATTCGGAAGGTTGAGTGACCCAAGTGTTGAAATCTCGACACGCCTGGGGCACGGTTTTATCTAACGATCTCTTTTGCAGGTGCTGTTAGGTATTTTTCACTCACTTGCAGGTTGTGATGTGGAAGCTTTTGACAAAACAAGTCCCCATGGAGTCCGATCAGGGACGAGCGAATGAATGGAAGAACGGTGACAAGACGGCGAGAGACGTACGACGATCCTTGAGAGTTAATCAAGAAGACTCTTCAAAGTCTGAAGATTGAAAAGTTTGTGTAAATCCCAGGAGTTCGCTCTCCGTAGAGTACGGAGCGGTTGGGAATACAAGATGATGGAGCAGAAAAGGTCCAGACGAGTCTGGGAGTTCTCAAAATTGGAAAGCTGACAGTAGATGTGGATGATGAATACCAAGGTTCGACGAGTCGACGGGTGTTCGGTACCAGAATTTCCTTATCTCTCCAAGCAGAGTCGTGAGGACTAAATCCCCAGCAGATTCAAGGACTGTGGCTTTCCTAGCAGGGTCAGGATGGTTATCCCCAACAGGTTTTAGATTGATGCTTCCCTAGTCGCCAGGTCTGGAGGTTGCTCTTTCCCAACGGAGGTATCTGTGAGGGTTTCCCAAGTAGAGTCGGGATTGTTGCATCCCCAGCAAGTCAAAGACTGTTGTATCCCCACAGAATGCGTTGGTGATTTCTTCCCCAGCAATCCCCCAAGCGGATCGGGTGCAAAGGAGGGTTTCCCCAGCAAGGGTTGCCTTTTCCCAGCAGCAGTGTTATTCCCCATTAGGGTGGAGGTTGAAGCAATGACGAGTTCCTCAGCAGAGTGTCTCGAGCTCCCCAGAAGGGTCCCTTGAGGGGGATACCTTTTTATGCATTCATCATGTAGATAGGCATAGCATATTGCATAATGAATCGCGTAGCATTTCCATAATTATGGAGCATTACGCAGAAAAATCAATCATGCATCATATTGCAAGCATAAGCTAGTCTCAAGCCGTGGTCATCGTTTGAGAAGTGGTTGCCTAAGGGTGAAGGTGTTGCTCCGAGGAGTTTGGCGCCATTTTTTTATCAGCAATATTCCCCAGTAGTGCGATACTGGAGGAGATTTCTGTCGTGCGAGACAGAAGTTGGAAGATGTTACTCTGAGGAGTTTAACATCATGACGTCGATGTTCCCCAGTAGTGCGATACTGGAGGAAACTTTTCCGTCGGACAGAGATGGAAATGAAGCTCGTGATCAGCGCGACTCAAGCCGTGGTTACCATCCAAGAATGGGTTTTGCCGGTCAGTGAAGATGTTACTCTAAGGAGTTCAGCATTCTTGTGATACCAGTAAGTGTCGTGTCAATCCCCGTAAGGTCGAGTTTTCTTTAGTGTCAAGTAAACATCATTGTTCGATGTCCAGTAAACGTCGAGTTTCCTCCCAGTCATCAGTATATGTCTGGTCGAGTTTTCTTTGGTGTCAAGTAAACATCATTGTTCGATGTCCAGTAAACGTCGAGTTTCCTCCCAGTCATCAGTTAATGTCTGGTCGAGTTTTCTTTGGTGTCAAGTAAACATCATTGTTCGATGTCCAGTAAACGTCGAGTTTCCTCCCAGTCATCAGTTAATGTCTGGTCGAGCTTTCTTTGGTGTCAGGTAAACATCATTGTTCGATGTCCAGTAAACGTCGAGTTTCTTCCCAGTCATTAGTCAGTGTCTGGTTGAAGGTGTTACTCTGAGGAGTTTAACATCATGACGTCAGATCAGCAGTGTTCCTCAGTAGTGCGATACTGGAGGAAATTTTTCCGTCGGGCGGAGATGGAAATAAAATCAAAGGACGTTACGCGATCAGCGCGACAATCGGGGTTCAAATGGAGAAAGGGAAATGTTGAGGCATTTTCCGACAACCGGGGTTCAAATGGAGAAAGGGAAATGTTGAGGCATTTTCCGACAACCGGGGTTCAAATGGAGAAAGGGAAATGTTGAGGCATTTTCTGGAGATCGGGGTTCAATTGGAGAAAAGGAAGTGTTGAGGCATTTTCTGGAGATCGGGGTTCAAATGGAGATTGAAGTTGAAGATGGTATCCGGGGTGAGGTCCTCAGGATTATCTTCTGTTCATGTGTCACCTTAGACTTTGGCTGAGGCCAACAGAGGTCGTTATGGGTGTCTTCTGAGGAAGAGATGCACATGTTGCCTTCCTTTTGTGAAGGTGTACCTTCTGATATGTCGCCATCGGAGTGGCGTTTTGGTGTTACTTCCGACGTTGCCAGCGGAATTATCACAAGAAAGTGGAGAACGGGGTTCAAACGGAGAAAGGGAAATGTTGAGGCATTTTCTGGAGAGCGGGGTTCAAACGGAGAAAGGGAAATGTTGCGGCATTTTCTGGAGAACGGGGTTCACAATGGCGATCACAAGTTATCGTCAGGCGACTGGGGTTCAAATGGAGAATGGGGTTCATTATTTTGGCAAACAAGATGTCGGGGTTCAAATGCAATGATCCGGGATCATTTGCGCGAAGGGAATTTTCGGGGTTCAAGAAAAGCATTAAAAAAAAAATAATCCCCAGCGGATGTGTGGTATTCAGGCCATGGTTATCCCTGTGTTACCATTTATTTTGGTATCCAGGTCGACGTTGCTGTTTCGGTACTCAGGCCGACTTTCTCTGTACCAGATGGATTTTTCTTCAAGATTGTTTCTTTGCCGATTCTGACAGGCACTGTTAAATATTTTCCCATCAGAGTGCAAATTGTTCGTCTATTCTTGGTATTCAATCACTCTTCATCCTGATCATCTGAAAGCCGAGGCTATTCATATCGACAGGTTCACAGTGGATTGAATAGGGGCAGCTGTAACACCTCAAAATTTGCCCTCCTCTCTTGGGACTAGCTTAACATATTGCATTGCATTTTTTAGGTCATTAGGCATTGCATCTTTGCATATCATGTGGCAACGAACAAGTCATCCTCCTAAGTCTTGATCAGAAGATAAAGAGGTTAAGATGCAAGCTAAGGTTTCATGGACTGATCATTAATTATCTGAGGATGTGTGATTCAAATTAGGGTTTCATGGTTCTTCAAAGAGGTTGAGCTTCATCTTGGTTGCAATGGCACATCATCATCATCATGGTCTTGTCATCACCAAGGGATTCATTGCTTGATCAGATACCTTGAGATTAGGGTTTTGACCTCTGGTCAACCCTAATCATCTGCATTAGGCCAATCAGGGCTTGTCAAGGAGATGAGGTTTTCAATGGACATGGGGATCATCACATGATTATATTGAGCTTATGGAAGCTAGGGTTTCATGGTTAAGCCATTTCATCAGGAGTTTGAAGCTCAATTTGATCAGTCAAGCTGCAATTCATCTATCAGTCAAAAAAAGTCAATTGCGGTCAACTGTGCCTGAAATGATGGATTTGGAGGTGGGAGAGGGTTAGAGACACTTCATTCATGTCTAAACAAGTTTCATTTGACATTTCAAACATCAAGAATGAAGAAAATAAAGTCAGATGGAAACTTTCCAAAAATAGAAAGTGACTTGTAATTGAAAATTGCCAAAAATGGAAAGTTTTTCTCCTCAAAATTACGTGTCCAAAAATGTTTCAAATGAAAATTTGTTCAACATGAATGTTGTAGATCTTGCTCTCACCTTTCCAAAAAGTCCAAGAACATGAATTTCTCATGTGTGGTTGGCAAGTTATGGATTGATCATTGTCCAAAAAAGTTGAATTTCAAAGTGGCATAACTTTTGATTCACAAGGCCAAATTGAGTGAAGTTTCTTTGAGCAAAATTCATTTGACATGAGCTATCATAATCCATCATTGCATTTCATGAAAAATCATCACATAAAAAGTCCATTTTTCAAGTGGACCAATTTTGAAAAAGGGAGGGAAAAAGGTGTTTTTGAGAAATATTCATTGTTTTCACATGATTCCTTTTGCAACAGCTCACAATTGCCATTTGAAACTTGCTGCAACAGAAAAATTCTACTGTTTGCATTGGTTTTGCATGAGGGAGGGTGCATTGGCTAATTGGCACTTAGCATGGAAATGCATTTTCACTAATCCACTTCATTAGCACTAATTAGGATTAGAAACATGTTTAACATCACATATATAAACATAATCCTAACTGTTTTTTGATTAGCAATAACAGAATTTCAGATCTAGATCCAAAATTGCACAATTCTCTTAACTTTTCATCTTCACTTTTTTGCAATTTTCTTCACAAACCTAGCATTGTTCTTCATCAATCCTTCATTCTTGAGCATTGAGGAAGCTAATTGGAGCAAGAACCAGTGGAATTGAAGCTGATTTTGGAACTGTTCAAGTGAGGTGCATCCATGGCAATTTGAGATTTCATCAAGTTCGTGTACAATCAACATCCAATCTTTGTTCCATTCACTTCTACAAGCATCATAGAAGTTCTGTTTTCACATTTCAAAGCGTAATACACGCGAATTCATCACTGTGCTCAAATCAAGGTGATTTTTCGAATCCAATAATTCTTGAAATTGATTGATGATTTGGATAGATCTTTCTTAGTAGAGAATTCTGCAATTCGTTTCACTAAATTTGGTTGAGAAATGAGAGAGTTATGTTTATTTGAAGTTTCATACATGATTATGTTTTGATTCGATTCTCTTAAGTTATGAAGAATTAGGACAAAATGATGTTAGATTGTGAATGTACGTTGCAAGACCTTTCCGATGATATATGGTTTGTCCAATTTGGTGGAGATTTGTTCTTGAGCATATGAAGGTGATGAACGCATGATGAACACGTGAATAATTTCCAGAAAGTAGCGTTTGATCCGTGTTTATGTTACTGTTCATGCTGATATATGTTTGCGCGCTGGAGCTAGTTTCCTGTAGCATTCGATCCTCCACTATGTCAATTCCACTTTGATTTTTGACATTTATTTCCATATGGTACCATGTTCACATACTCATTCCACATGCCTTTTTTAATTTTTTTTCTTCATTCAATAATTCATATCTCCTAAACCACTTGTCCAAATTGAGTGAAAGTTTTTCCACCATGATCCTCATGATCTCTACAATTTAATGAATATTTTTGTGGAAATTGTGCACGTGTGAAATTAAAAATGGCCTAGGGTTTGTATGAACATGTGTTTGCTTGCACCTTGCTTGGTATTTTGATCATGAAATGATGATGATTAATTGGAAATTCTTGAAATTTTGTATGCATATTCTGGACTCATTCCTGGACATTTTGGTTTATAGTTTGTGATTTTTGAGTTCCTGGATTGTGAGATATGACATGATCATTAGAGGTGTGACAATTTGTGTCACACCATTTCTTGTGCAACTTCATGAATTTTGTTACCATGCTATATTAATTTGAAATGAGCTGAAATTTTGCATGTTGATATTTCGGGATATTAAGCTCACATGTGAATGTTTTTGGAATTTTTGGATGTGTTTCCAATTTGATTGAGAATTTCCTTTCTGTTTGACCAAATGTGGAGTTTTTATGAGTCATGATTTTAGATGTTTTGTGAAATTCTGGATATGCATTGGATGGACTTGAAATTTTGTGGAGTGATTATAGACACATTAAAGTTTGTCATGGTTTTGGTTTGGTGCATTTATCATGTTCCTACACTGTTTTGTGCTTGCTTGAAGTTGATGCATGATTTAATGCCTTGTTTGGACTTGTATGAGCATGACTTGACTTGATGAATTTAATTGACTTGCTTCCTCTTATCCAAATGGCCTGAAATTTGGTGTGTATGACATGTAATGAATGCTGTTTAGCTGTGAATTTTTTGGGGATTTATTGAATTGTTTTGGATTGAATTTGAATTGATTCATTCTGTTTGGTCCTATGAGGTTCTAAATTGCATGTTTGACCATGATTGATGTATGAAATGAAATTGATGAATGATTTGAACATGAGACCAACTGGATTTGATTCTTATTTGATTGATCTTGATTTTGGATAAGTTTCATGTTCTGTTTTGACTTATTGATCCTATTTTGACCCTAGTCTTGTACTAGTGGTTTGTGTTCTCACATTTGAGCTTTGTTTCAGGTCAAAGAGCACAATTGCTTATACTTGATGATGTGCACTCAATTGGGATTGGTTTATTGCTTGTTTATGACTAACTTGAGTTTGTTTTGTAGGCATTGAGAATTATGCTTAGGCCTTGTGACTTGCACCTTTGTGCATTGATGCTTGCTATCTGTTTGTGCTGTTGACTTTTAACTTGTCTGTTTAACTGTTTGAGCTGAGTACTGATCATATTAGATTGATTTCAGGTACCTTAGTTGCTATAGTTCATTTTGAACTTGCTTGCACTGCTGCTTGGTTGTGTAAACCAATTGAGGTAGAATTTCTTTTCTCCATGTAGTCTGGAAGACCTGGCCTGTTACTTGGCCAGGCACCTGTCTGAAGTCCTCCTTAAGAGGCGATGTTTGTGCTTGTTTATTTTTGTCCCCAAGCAGGAAAAGACCTTTGTTAAGGAAATTGGCAGACACAAGAGGTGTGTAATCCACCTCCTGCTAATCTGTTGAGTCGTCCCTTGGCTCACATCACATGTTGATGCCTTGTGGACATTAACCCAAGATCAGTTGAGTCAGTGTCATAAGTGTAAAAGGGTTCCCACTTTCTGGACCCACACTTCTTTGTCTGAAGCTCTCCCTGGCCAGGGATAAGAGCTGTGAAGTCTTATCTCCACTCCCATTTCATCTGGCTTCACCCTGACTCTCAATGTCAGGGTTAAGAGCTAACATCACCCTGATACAGTTGACTTGCTTTGGCAGTCTAACCCTTGTTTGAGCCACCTCTGTTTGGATATAGTGTGTGCTATTTGTGATTGTTTGCTTTGATTGCTTTGCCTGTTTAGGATTAGCTTGTTGCCTGTGCAAGTTAGGATAGAAACCATAACATAGGGCAATGATGCATGATAACATCTAGGCTCGAGTCCAGCTCCCTAGTAGTGTGTCTCCCTTTGTATCTGGTTAGAATTTCTTTCCCGTTCAGGGGAACTACTACGTCGCCCTGATCCTCATACCAGATGAGGTACGTAGGCAGGAGACCGTGCGTGGTCTCTCCGGGCACTTTTTTCTTTTTGCGTGTGTTTGCTCGGCAGTTGCTAGGCTCGAGTGCCTGACTCCTTAGTAACTTATTGTTGTTTGTTCCCTTTTGTGCGTCAGGATATGGATGTAAGACCAACGATTGGCTGTCCGTATCCTGAGTGTGTTTGTTTGGTTCGGAAGCTGATGTAAGTCCATCGATTGGCGTTCGGGTTCCATGTTTGCCTTTTTTGTGCGTGTGCTTGTTTTGGCGTGCGTGAGCCGAACTACGGTAGCTCTGATTCTCGTTCCAGACGAGATACGTAGGCATAGGATGCGATATCCTAGCGAGCCCTCTCCCCTTTTCTTCCACCTGTATTGTCTTCAGTGTGTGTGTGTGATGTTTGTTTAGCAACCTTGTTCTATCTTTTGAGCGTGGATCCCGTCGAGTACGACGGATGCGTAGGGGTGCTAATACCTTCCCTTCGCATAACCGACTCCCGATCCCATTCTCTTTGGTCGCGAGACCATGCTTTTCCCAGGTTTACTTCGAGCGTTTCCTTTCCCTCTTGTGGGATAAATAACGCACGGTGGCGGCTCTGTGTTGTTTTGTTTTAGCCCGCCGGTTGTTTTTCGCGGATGCGACAGCTGGCGACTCTGCTTGGGAATTACAAGATGTTGACCTGTGCTGGTCCATCTTCCCTAAGCGAGTCTCTCCTAGCGTTCTAGGATAGTTTAGGTTGTTTGTGCCGCTTTATTTATTGCATTTATTATTCTGATTGTGTATATATTTACATAAATATTTGCATGCATCATACTATCATGTTGCTGTCCTCTGTACAGGTGGTTCCTCTGTTTGGGGTGGGTGTTCTGAGTGGGGCTAAAACCCAGGCCCGAGTATACACCTAGGATTAGTGTGGTCTCACGTTCCTCATTTGCTTTATCAGCATATTGTTGCAACATGACATACCACAAGCCGGACGAGGTTCATTTGATAGTGCCCTTCCTTTGTGGAGTATCCACTTTGGTTGTGTCACTTCATCTGAACTATTGACTTCGGTGACCGATCATTTCCCGGATCTTTGGTTTAGACGATCTCAGGAGAGCTACAATGGCACACCCGAAAGGGCAAACCCGTTGAGTATCTTTGCCCGATTGTCGAGACTATTATCCACCTTAGGATGACTTGATTAGAATTTACCTGTGAGGGGAGGGTGATTCTTACAGATGCATGTTCAGATGGTGACTTTGATGGTGACTATGGTTCCGTTGATCAGAGTCATATTTATAAGTCAGATTTATGGGCATTTATTTCTGAGACGCCGGAGTTCCGTCCGTGTTATTTATCAGTGGGGATCCGTTTATTTCAGGATTCCCCGTGCCGATTCAGAGGTTCTTGTGGTTGTCTGCTCAGAGATTGTCTGATGATGATGATGTATCTTTCAGTTCCGTTTATTTCGGAATCTTTGAGTTGGATTTGTGGTTACATATTCCTTCAGATGGTTGTGATCAATTCAAAGGCCGCAACTCAGCGCAGTAAATGTTCAGATGACTCGGAGGATGGCACAGTGCATTGCATTCACGCATCAGCATCGTCCACATTTTGCATTCATCGGCATCTAACTCATGTCTATCCATACTCAGGGTACATTCTCGATTAAGATTTTGGTTGAGAGACATCCTGATGTCAGAATGTTATTGTCGAAATATTATCTGTCTCGATGAAACCAGGATCGAAAGACAGAATGTTCCTCGTATGGATAGACATTGCATTCATGCATGAAGCATAATAACTTGTATTCTGTTTTGCAGGTGTCAGTCTCTGACCTGTTTGATTGACACAGGAATAATGAATCTTCCCAGCGCCGACCTTCTCGAATTAAAGGAGATGATAAAGGAGTTGTCCAATGTTGTGCAAGGGCTCGCCGTGGGGCAGAGAGCAATCGCTGAGAGGTTGGAAAGGATTGAAAACTGGCTGAGAATGGGGAAAATCCAGGGAGATGCTCTGTCGTCCGGATTAAAGAAGCCCTCCGGCAGTATTCAGCGCAAGAAGGAGGTTGAATCAGGTGGTGTACAGGCAAAAAGAGAACACGGTAAGGATCGTTACCACCCTTATGCTGCCACTGTAACCATTCCTGTTGGTAATTCACCTGCACCACAGTGACATCAGCCGCCTCAACAGAGAGCACAGAGAGCTGGGAACCAAGTGAGAGGAAAGGGGGTTGATCGCCATTTTGATAAGCCGCCTGTGACTTACGCCTCGCTGTTTAAAAGGTTGAAGGATATTGGGTTGGTGCAGCCGAGGATATTGGTTCCAGGGAAACCGGATCAGAGGGTTGCCAGTTACGATGAGAATGTCAGGTGTGAGTTCCATGCTGGGGCACCCGGACATCACATTGAGGATGGCAAAGCTTTTAAGCATGTGGTCCAAGATTTGGTGGATTCTAAAGCCATCAATTTTGTGCTGATGTCGGATGTTAATACTAACCCTGTGCCGATGCATGGCCCTATGGGGGTGAATGTGATGTCCAAAGACAAGAGGAAAATGGATGAAACGAGCGGGGACCAGTTGAAGATTCCAATGTCTGTGGTCCAGAAGCATCTGATGAAAAGTGGGGCTTTCCCTGGTGTTGATAACTGTTGTGCGGCTGTCGCCACAAATGGGCATGCAATGATGAGGGAAACAATTCAAGGAATGATTGAAGTAGGAATGGACGATGTAAGATGTAAAGCACCCAGTCTGGCAGTTGAAACCGTCAAGGTGGAAAATGCCATTGGGGTTGAGAAAGAGAAAAAGCCGTCCATTTCCTCTTACAAGCAGGCAGTGGAAGTAGTAAGAAATGGAGGGATCCCAGCCTGGGGAAAGATCATAGGCATTGTGGTGAAGGCGGATATGTTCGGGGTTGGCTATCAGCCAGATCAAGAGTCGTATAGACAAAACAGAGGACGTCGTCCACCGTTCACATTTGTCAGTGCTGGAGTGCTGGATCCAGGTCACGCCTACACAGTGGGTGAAGAGATTGACAGTGACCGCGAGCTAGAGTCGTGGATAAAATCGTGCGTACCAGGAAGCTGGAAGGCTTAACAGATCATCACTGTCATTCTACTGGAAGAGTAATATTTTTGTTTTCAGATTTTATTTGCATGAAAGCCATGCGTTTTGCCCGAAACGTAATGGTTCATTGTAAGGGCCACCTCATGTTTCATTTTGCAACGTTTTGCATCATTGATAAATGGATGTTTTTCACATTAAAAGCGGTGTTCCTTGTTTTTCATTTATTTTTGCAGTTTAAAAACAAATAAAAATGGCAATGTTTGTTTTCATTTTTCCTTTTTTTGGTTTGTCTCGTTCCGACTTCAAAAAAATAATTCTCCGGATCTCATTGATAACAAATCGGTTACACCTCTGTATGACTTCGACAATCCGATCTATCATGCCAAAGAAGAAGGCGAAGAAGATTGTGATCTGCTGGAATTAGCCAGGTTGTTGAAACAAGAGGAGAAGGTGATTCAGCCGCATGAAGAGCGAGTCGAGATCGTTAACCTGTATACCGCCGAGGTCTGAAAGGAAGTGAAAATTGGGAGCCGCTTCAGAGGCGAGTGTCAAGAGCGAAGGTGATGCCATTCGGTCTCAAGAACGCCGGTGCCACGTAGCCATGGTGACTTTGTTTCATGATATGATTTATCATGAAATTGAATGCTATGTTGATGACATGATAGCAATGTCCCAAACAAGAAGAGGGGCATCTGGTAGATCTGGCCAAGCTGAGTGGACCAGTTGAGACAATTCAAACGGAGGTTGAATTCAGATAAGTGCACTATCAGAGTGCGGTCCGGTAAGATGTTGGGGTTCATTATAAGTAAAAGAGGAATCGAGGTTGATCCTGCTAGAAAAAAAAAGAAAAAAAAAGAAAAGAAAAACAAGAAGTGCCTGAACCGAGAACAAAAAAGAGGTTCGTGGTCTATTAGGTAGATTGAACTACATGTCATGGTTCACATCTCCTCTAACAGCCACGTGTGAACCCATATTCAAGCTGAGAAAGAAAGATCAAACGTTCAGGTGGAATAGTGATTGCTAAGGGGCACTGGAAAATAAAAGAATAAGTTGCAGGAACCTCCGATTCTGTTGCCTCCCTATGGAGGGAGACTGTTAATCTGGTACTTGACAGCCCTCGAGGGGTCTATGAGGTGCGTATTGTGTCAGCATGACGAGTCTTGTCGAAAAGAGCATGCAATTTACCTTAGCAAAAAGTTTACCGACTGTGAAACAATACATTCACTGCTCGAGAAAACCTGATGTACTTTGGCATAGGTTGCTCGCCGACTGAGACAGTATATGCTGGTTCATACCACTTTGTGGATTTCAAGATGGATCTGATCAAGTACATTTCTGAGAAGCCAACAGTGACCGGACGGGTTGCAAGAGGGCAAATGATTTTGATTGAATGCGATATTCAGTACACCGCTCAGAAAGCAATCAAGGGGAGGGTATTGTCTGATTACCTCGCCCAACAACCCGTAGAGGATTGTCAACCGATGAGGTTTGAGTTCCCTGATGAGGACATCTCGAGGTGCTCCAATCGAAAGATTGAGAGTAACCGATCCCGGAGGAGGGGCCTGACCCTGAATCCGAACGGATTCTGATGTCTGATGGGGTTAATGTGGACGAGTTAGTGCTTTGGTTACGCCGAAGGGATCCCATGTTCCCTTCGTTTCCATGTTAGCATTCGAATGCACCGACAGTATGGGCAAGTGTGAAGCTTGTATCCTGGGTATTGTACCTCGGTGCGCCTACTGGGGCAAAGTCTTTCTCGTTGGTATATGGAATGGAAGCGGTGCTACCAGTTGAGGTGCAGATTCCCTCTTTGAGAGTCCTGATGGACGTAAAGTTGCAAGAGGCTGAATGGGTAAGGACCCGGTACGAAGAGTTGAGCCTGATCGAAGAAAAGAGGTTGGCGGCCATCTGTCATGGGCCGTTGTACCAGCAACGGATGAAGCGTGCTTTTGATAGAAAGGTACGACCTCGTGTGTATCACGTGGGTGATGCTGAAAAGGATCCTTCCTCCTCAAAACGATCGTAGGGGCAAATGGACACTCAATCATGAATCCCCAGCATGGTCAAGAAGGTTTTCTTCGACAGAGCCTTGTTGCTAACGACCATGAGTGGCGAGGATTTTCCATCCCCTGTGAATGCGGACGCAGTTAAAAAATACTTCGTATAAGAGACCCGCTGGACGAAAATAATAAAATAGTCCAGGCAAAAATGGGCATCCCGACGAACCAAAAAAAAACAGAAAGAAAGGTTCGGGCAAAAATTAGGGATAAAATGAAAAAATGTACACCCGGCAAGTCGAAAACCTGAAAAGGCGACTTGGGCAAAAAAGGGTATCCCGGTGGACTAAAAACCCGAAAGGGCGGTCCAGGCAAAAGAGGGATTGAAACGAACAACTGCGTCTGGCAGGGTCATTTTTGCTTTGGTTAAGGCATCATGGATAATACCCGGTAGGGATCAATCAGAAGCGTCTTGTTCAGAAGGCAGAAAGCACGGAGAGTCTGAGGACATATGGGGTGTAACCGAGTTGGAACTCGATGAGATCACGGGTTTCACATTGCCATTAGGATAGATTTTTCCTTTTGTGCGCAATTACCTCTTTTCAGGAATTGCTTCCTCTGTATTTTCTCAATTTGAGCCGCACTTTTTCAATCAATAAAATGCATATTCAGTCAAATAATTTTGTTTTTGTTTTTCATTACCGCTTTGATTGCAAAAACATCCGATTATTTTGATAAAGAATCTTGCATTTTAAGACATACAGGTCCCTTCCAATGCATGTTTATAAGATTGAAAACTTGAAATCTTATTCGGAAGGTTGAGTGACCCAAGTGTTGAAATCTCGACACGCCTGGGGCACGGTTTTATCTAACGATCTCTTTTGCAGGTGCTGTTAGGTATTTTTCACTCACTTGCAGGTTGTGATGTGGAAGCTTTTGACAAAACAAGTCCCCATGGAGTCCGATCAGGGACGAGCGAATGAATGGAAGAACGGTGACAAGACGGCGAGAGACGTACGACGATCCTTGAGAGTTAATCAAGAAGACTCTTCAAAGTCTGAAGATTGAAAAGTTTGTGTAAATCCCAGGAGTTCGCTCTCCGTAGAGTACGGAGCGGTTGGGAATACAAGATGATGGAGCAGAAAAGGTCCAGACGAGTCTGGGAGTTCTCAAAATTGGAAAGCTGACAGTAGATGTGGATGATGAATACCAAGGTTCGACGAGTCGACGGGTGTTCGGTACCAGAATTTCCTTATCTCTCCAAGCAGAGTCGTGAGGACTAAATCCCCAGCAGATTCAAGGTCTGTGGCTTTCCTAGCAGGGTCAGGATGGTTATCCCCAACAGGTTTTAGATTGATGCTTCCCTAGTCGCCAGGTCTGGAGGTTGCTCTTTCCCAACGGAGGTATCTGTGAGGGTTTCCCAAGTAGAGTCGGGATTGTTGCATCCCCAGCAAGTCAAAGACTGTTGTATCCCCACAGAATGCGTTGGTGATTTCTTCCCCAGCAATCCCCCAAGCGGATCGGGTGCAAAGGAGGGTTTCCCCAGCAAGGGTTGCCTTTTCCCAGCAGCAGTGTTATTCCCCATTAGGGTGGAGGTTGAAGCAATGACGAGTTCCTCAGCAGAGTGTCTCGAGCTCCCCAGAAGGGTCCCTTGAGGGGGATACCTTTTTATGCATTCATCATGTAGATAGGCATAGCATATTGCATAATGAATCGCGTAGCATTTCCATAATTATGGAGCATTACGCAGAAAAATCAATCATGCATCATATTGCAAGCATAAGCTAGTCTCAAGCCGTGGTCATCGTTTGAGAAGTGGTTGCCTAAGGGTGAAGGTGTTGCTCCGAGGAGTTTGGCGCCATTTTTTTATCAGCAATATTCCCCAGTAGTGCGATACTGGAGGAGATTTCTGTCGTGCGAGACAGAAGTTGGAAGATGTTACTCTGAGGAGTTTAACATCATGACGTCGATGTTCCCCAGTAGTGCGATACTGGAGGAAACTTTTCCGTCGGACAGAGATGGAAATGAAGCTCGTGATCAGCGCGACTCAAGCCGTGGTTACCATCCAAGAATGGGTTTTGCCGGTCAGTGAAGATGTTACTCTAAGGAGTTCAGCATTCTTGTGATACCAGTAAGTGTCGTGTCAATCCCCGTAAGGTCGAGTTTTCTTTAGTGTCAAGTAAACATCATTGTTCGATGTCCAGTAAACGTCGAGTTTCCTCCCAGTCATCAGTATATGTCTGGTCGAGTTTTCTTTGGTGTCAAGTAAACATCATTGTTCGATGTCCGGTAAACGTCGAGTTTCCTCCCAGTCATCAGTTAATGTCTGGTCGAGTTTTCTTTGGTGTCAAGTAAACATCATTGTTCGATGTCCAGTAAACGTCGAGTTTCCTCCCAGTCATCAGTTAATGTCTGGTCGAGCTTTCTTTGGTGTCAGGTAAACATCATTGTTCGATGTCCAGTAAACGTCGAGTTTCTTCCCAGTCATTAGTCAGTGTCTGGTTGAAGGTGTTACTCTGAGGAGTTTAACATCATGACGTCAGATCAGCAGTGTTCCTCAGTAGTGCGATACTGGAGGAAATTTTTCCGTCGGGCGGAGATGGAAATAAAATCAAAGGACGTTACGCGATCAGCGCGACAATCGGGGTTCAAATGGAGAAAGGGAAATGTTGAGGCATTTTCCGACAACCGGGGTTCAAATGGAGAAAGGGAAATGTTGAGGCATTTTCCGACAACCGGGGTTCAAATGGAGAAAGGGAAATGTTGAGGCATTTTCTGGAGATCGGGGTTCAATTGGAGAAAAGGAAGTGTTGAGGCATTTTCTGGAGATCGGGGTTCAAATGGAGATTGAAGTTGAAGATGGTATCCGGGGTGAGGTCCTCAGGATTATCTTCTGTTCATGTGTCACCTTAGACTTTGGCTGAGGCCAACAGAGGTCGTTATGGGTGTCTTCTGAGGAAGAGATGCACATGTTGCCTTCCTTTTGTGAAGGTGTACCTTCTGATATGTCGCCATCGGAGTGGCGTTTTGGTGTTACTTCCGACGTTGCCAGCGGAATTATCACAAGAAAGTGGAGAACGGGGTTCAAACGGAGAAAGGGAAATGTTGAGGCATTTTCTGGAGAGCGGGGTTCAAACGGAGAAAGGGAAATGTTGCGGCATTTTCTGGAGAACGGGGTTCACAATGGCGATCACAAGTTATCGTCAGGCGACTGGGGTTCAAATGGAGAATGGGGTTCATTATTTTGGCAAACAAGATGTCGGGGTTCAAATGCAATGATCCGGGATCATTTGCGCGAAGGGAATTTTCGGGGTTCAAGAAAAGCATTAAAAAAAAAATAATCCCCAGCGGATGTGTGGTATTCAGGCCATGGTTATCCCTGTGTTACCATTTATTTTGGTATCCAGGTCGACGTTGCTGTTTCGGTACTCAGGCCGACTTTCTCTGTACCAGATGGATTTTTCTTCAAGATTGTTTCTTTGCCGATTCTGACAGGCACTGTTAAATATTTTCCCATCAGAGTGCAAATTGTTCGTCTATTCTTGGTATTCAATCACTCTTCATCCTGATCATCTGAAAGCCGAGGCTATTCATATCGACAGGTTCACAGTGGATTGAATAGGGGCAGCTGTAACACCTCAAAATTTGCCCTCCTCTCTTGGGACTAGCTTAACATATTGCATTGCATTTTTTAGGTCATTAGGCATTGCATCTTTGCATATCATGTGGCAACGAACAAGTCATCCTCCTAAGTCTTGATCAGAAGATAAAGAGGTTAAGATGCAAGCTAAGGTTTCATGGACTGATCATTAATTATCTGAGGATGTGTGATTCAAATTAGGGTTTCATGGTTCTTCAAAGAGGTTGAGCTTCATCTTGGTTGCAATGGCACATCATCATCATCATGGTCTTGTCATCACCAAGGGATTCATTGCTTGATCAGATACCTTGAGATTAGGGTTTTGACCTCTGGTCAACCCTAATCATCTGCATTAGGCCAATCAGGGCTTGTCAAGGAGATGAGGTTTTCAATGGACATGGGGATCATCACATGATTATATTGAGCTTATGGAAGCTAGGGTTTCATGGTTAAGCCATTTCATCAGGAGTTTGAAGCTCAATTTGATCAGTCAAGCTGCAATTCATCTATCAGTCAGAAAAAGTCAATTGCGGTCAACTGTGCCTGAAATGATGGATTTGGAGGTGGGAGAGGGTTAGAGACACTTCATTCATGTCTAAACAAGTTTCATTTGACATTTCAAACATCAAGAATGAAGAAAATAAAGTCAGATGGAAACTTTCCAAAAATAGAAAGTGACTTGTAATTGAAAATTGCCAAAAATGGAAAGTTTTTCTCCTCAAAATTACGTGTCCAAAAATGTTTCAAATGAAAATTTGTTCAACATGAATGTTGTAGATCTTGCTCTCACCTTTCCAAAAAGTCCAAGAACATGAATTTCTCATGTGTGGTTGGCAAGTTATGGATTGATCATTGTCCAAAAAAGTTGAATTTCAAAGTGGCATAACTTTTGATTCACAAGGCCAAATTGAGTGAAGTTTCTTTGAGCAAAATTCATTTGACATGAGCTATCATAATCCATCATTGCATTTCATGAAAAATCATCACATAAAAAGTCCATTTTTCAAGTGGACCAATTTTGAAAAAGGGAGGGAAAAAGGTGTTTTTGAGAAATATTCATTGTTTTCACATGATTCCTTTTGCAACAGCTCACAATTGCCATTTGAAACTTGCTGCAACAGAAAAATTCTACTGTTTGCATTGGTTTTGCATGAGGGAGGGTGCATTGGCTAATTGGCACTTAGCATGGAAATGCATTTTCACTAATCCACTTCATTAGCACTAATTAGGATTAGAAACATGTTTAACATCACATATATAAACATAATCCTAACTGTTTTTTGATTAGCAATAACAGAATTTCAGATCTAGATCCAAAATTGCACAATTCTCTTAACTTTTCATCTTCACTTTTTTGCAATTTTCTTCACAAACCTAGCATTGTTCTTCATCAATCCTTCATTCTTGAGCATTGAGGAAGCTAATTGGAGCAAGAACCAGTGGAATTGAAGCTGATTTTGGAACTGTTCAAGTGAGGTGCATCCATGGCAATTTGAGATTTCATCAAGTTCGTGTACAATCAACATCCAATCTTTGTTCCATTCACTTCTACAAGCATCATAGAAGTTCTGTTTTCACATTTCAAAGCGTAATACACGCGAATTCATCACTGTGCTCAAATCAAGGTGATTTTTCGAATCCAATAATTCTTGAAATTGATTGATGATTTGGATAGATCTTTCTTAGTAGAGAATTCTGCAATTCGTTTCACTAAATTTGGTTGAGAAATGAGAGAGTTATGTTTATTTGAAGTTTCATACATGATTATGTTTTGATTCGATTCTCTTAAGTTATGAAGAATTAGGACAAAATGATGTTAGATTGTGAATGTACGTTGCAAGACCTTTCCGATGATATATGGTTTGTCCAATTTGGTGGAGATTTGTTCTTGAGCATATGAAGGTGATGAACGCATGATGAACACGTGAATAATTTCCAGAAAGTAGCGTTTGATCCGTGTTTATGTTACTGTTCATGCTGATATATGTTTGCGCGCTGGAGCTAGTTTCCTGTAGCATTCGATCCTCCACTATGTCAATTCCACTTTGATTTTTGACATTTATTTCCATATGGTACCATGTTCACATACTCATTCCACATGCCTTTTTTAATTTTTTTTCTTCATTCAATAATTCATATCTCCTAAACCACTTGTCCAAATTGAGTGAAAGTTTTTCCACCATGATCCTCATGATCTCTACAATTTAATGAATATTTTTGTGGAAATTGTGCACGTGTGAAATTAAAAATGGCCTAGGGTTTGTATGAACATGTGTTTGCTTGCACCTTGCTTGGTATTTTGATCATGAAATGATGATGATTAATTGGAAATTCTTGAAATTTTGTATGCATATTCTGGACTCATTCCTGGACATTTTGGTTTATAGTTTGTGATTTTTGAGTTCCTGGATTGTGAGATATGACATGATCATTAGAGGTGTGACAATTTGTGTCACACCATTTCTTGTGCAACTTCATGAATTTTGTTACCATGCTATATTAATTTGAAATGAGCTGAAATTTTGCATGTTGATATTTCTGGATATTAAGCTCACATGTGAATGTTTCTGGAATTTTTGGATGTGTTTCCAATTTGATTGAGAATTTCCTTTCTGTTTGACCAAATGTGGAGTTTTTATGAGTCATGATTTTAGATGTTTTGTGAAATTCTGGATATGCATTGGATGGACTTGAAATTTTGTGGAGTGATTATAGACACATTAAAGTTTGTCATGGTTTTGGTTTGGTGCATTTATCATGTTCCTACACTGTTTTGTGCTTGCTTGAAGTTGATGCATGATTTAATGCCTTGTTTGGACTTGTATGAGCATGACTTGACTTGATGAATTTAATTGACTTGCTTCCTCTTATCCAAATGGCCTGAAATTTGGTGTGTATGACATGTAATGAATGCTGTTTAGCTGTGAATTTTTTGGGGATTTATTGAATTGTTTTGGATTGAATTTGAATTGATTCATTCTGTTTGGTCCTATGAGGTTCTAAATTGCATGTTTGACCATGATTGATGTATGAAATGAAATTGATGAATGATTTGAACATGAGACCAACTGGATTTGATTCTTATTTGATTGATCTTGATTTTGGATAAGTTTCATGTTCTGTTTTGACTTATTGATCCTATTTTGACCCTAGTCTTGTACTAGTGGTTTGTGTTCTCACATTTGAGCTTTGTTTCAGGTCAAAGAGCACAATTGCTTATACTTGATGATGTGCACTCAATTGGGATTGGTTTATTGCTTGTTTATGACTAACTTGAGTTTGTTTTGTAGGCATTGAGAATTATGCTTAGGCCTTGTGACTTGCACCTTTGTGCATTGATGCTTGCTATCTGTTTGTGCTGTTGACTTTTAACTTGTCTGTTTAACTGTTTGAGCTGAGTACTGATCATATTAGATTGATTTCAGGTACCTTAGTTGCTATAGTTCATTTTGAACTTGCTTGCACTGCTGCTTGGTTGTGTAAACCAATTGAGGTAGAATTTCTTTTCTCCATGTAGTCTGGAAGACCTGGCCTGTTACTTGGCCAGGCACCTGTCTGAAGTCCTCCTTAAGAGGCGATGTTTGTGCTTGTTTATTTTTGTCCCCAAGCAGGAAAAGACCTTTGTTAAGGAAATTGGCAGACACAAGAGGTGTGTAATCCACCTCCTGCTAATCTGTTGAGTCGTCCCTTGGCTCACATCACATGTTGATGCCTTGTGGACATTAACCCAAGATCAGTTGAGTCAGTGTCATAAGTGTAGAAGGGTTCCCACTTTCTGGACCCACACTTCTTTGTCTGAAGCTCTCCCTGGCCAGGGATAAGAGCTGTGAAGTCTTATCTCCACTCCCATTTCATCTGGCTTCACCCTGACTCTCAATGTCAGGGTTAAGAGCTAACATCACCCTGATACAGTTGACTTGCTTTGGCAGTCTAAACCCTTGTTTGGGCCACCTCTATTTGGATATAGTGTGTGCTATTTGTGATTGTTTGCTTTGATTGCTTTGCCTGTTTAGGATTAGCTTGCTGCCTGTGCAAGTTAGGATAGAAACCATAACATAGGGCAATGATGCATGATAACATCTAGGCTCGAGTCCAGCTCCCTAGTAGTGTGTCTCCCTTTGTATCTGGTTAGAATTTCTTTCCCGTTCAGGGGAACTACGTCGCCCTGATCCTCATACCAGATGAGGTACGTAGGCAGGAGACCGTGCGTGGTCTCTCCGGGCACTTTTTTCTTTTTGCGTGTGTTTGCTCGGCAGTTGCTAGGCTCGAGTGCCTGACTCCTTAGTAACTTGTTGTTGTTTGTTCCCTCTTGTGTGTCAGGATATGGATGTAAGACCAGCGATTGGCTGTCCGTATCCTGAGTGTGTTTGTTTGGTTCGGAAGCTGATGTAAGTCCATCGATTGGCGTTCCGGTTCCATGTTTGCCTTTTTTGTGCGTGTGCTTGTTTTGGCGTGCGTGAGCCGAACTACGGTAGCTCTGATTCTCGTTCCAGACGAGATACGTAGGCATAGGATGCGATATCCTAGCGAGCCCTCTCCCCTTTTCTTCCACCTGTATTGTCTTCAGTGTGTGTGTGTGTGTGATGTTTGTTTAGCAACCTTGTTCTACCTTTTGAGCGTGGATCCCGTCGAGTACAACGGATGCGTAGGGGTGCTAATACCTTCCCTTCACATAACCGACTCCCGATCCCATTCTCTTTGGTCGCGAGACCATGCTTTTCCCAGGTTTACTTCGAGCGTTTCCTTTCCCTCTTGTGGGATAAATAACGCACGGTGGCGGCTCTGTGTTGTTTTGTTTTAGCCCGCCGGTTGTTTTCGCGGATGCGACAGGTAGCACACCACACGCTGAACACCATCTCGAGAGCTTTTGATGGTGGAGGTGAAAAAAGCTCGACCATAAAGAGATGCGCCTGATCAGTAGTGCATATATCACAAAATCATTTTTCAAGAAAAGTTGAAAGGCATAATGTAGCGGGGTATTCGTTACCATTACAGATATTGACTAAATCCAAGGTAAATCATACAAGTCGAGTCGCCACCGCACTTCTATTTATCCAAAGGAATGGTTAGAAAGCGAACAAAAACCTAAAAGTTTTATCGAATCAAAAACTAGTAAAAATGTCAGAGATCTGGGTAAGGGGGTTGGTTATGCACCAAAAACATCCTAGGTACTCCTAGGGAGCCCTTTTCACATTTGTTGTAAGGTTGTTGTTTTTTTTTTGTGAAAATTTATTTGCGCAAACATGATTGAAGGGATGAGAAAAGAATATACAAATTTATTTACATTTTGTGTTTGAATGGATGAACCCATTTCCTACGTACCATCTTAAAAAAAGATTAGGATCAAAACCTCGTAGTTCGGGGTAAAAAAAATTCAAAAAAAAGTTGGTGAATTGATTGGTCCAAAAACCTTAAGGTCTTTTGTTATCAAAGGGAGAAAACTCAACCTAAAACCACAAATCCACCATGTGAGGATGGCTTCAACATGCTAGTGAGGGGTTAACCCTATAATAAGCATGGAAGACTCATTGTCCATCACTAAGGATAAAGGTGAGTATTATATCTACCTCAAGGATAACTCAAACCTAATAGCTAATGGTTATAAAAAAAGGGTTTGATTAAGAAGGTGGCCATTGAAACCACAAAAAGTATTTGAATGGGTTATATTTACCAATTAAAAGTATTTACAAAAATATGGTTAAAGTGGATTAAAAGGTTCAATTCAGAATAAGTGTTATGAAAAATAAGTTTTGAAAATCAAAAGCATAAGGCTTAGGTTTCTAATGTTGAAAACAAAAGTTATTGTTTGCACAAAAAGTTTTGGCTTGGGTTAGAATGGGGAAAAAAGAAAAAAAAAGGGTTAAATTCCTAAACATACAAGAGATAAGGGAAAAGAAAATAAAACCACATTAGGAGTTCCCCTCTTGAGATCATATTGATGATTCAAGTAGCTCCCATCCTTTGGAATAAGCAGTCACAAACAAATGTCTCAAGCCATTAAGCATAGGTAATCGGAATAAACCTCTAGGGGGTATCCCACAAATAAAGTAGAACACCAGGCCATCTCTGCAAGAGTCATGTGAGCCCTCACAAAAAAACTCAACAAACAGGTTAGAGAAAAAAAATAGGGTAATCAAGGGTTGCCCCCAAATCAAAATGTAACCACATGAATCATGCCCTTTCAATTCACAAAAAATCTCACAAAAAGAAACTAAGGGTAGGAGGCCTAAACCTCTTGTCAAACACACACATTAAAAGGGTATAAAAAAAATTCAGGTTGAAAGTATAAAGTAGTGGAAATAGGGCATACCTGATTGGGGAGGATCGATTGAAATTGAGTTGCACCCGTGAGGTTTGCAGAGCAATCTGAGGGTTTATATGAGAGGGAATTGGTTCTTTGCCGATGAGTTCCCTTCAGCCTCTGGAGGTTGCTCTGAACTCTGTCAGCTCTTCTCTCACTTTCTTTTTCCTGCCAGGGTAATAGGAATGGGATCCTTTTGTTCCACTGAAACTCTGAATTTATAACCTGGTTTTTGTGGACCTGTGGACTCAAATGAGAGAGGCCCAAGTCCAAATTTTTTTTTTGTTATATTTTATTTATTTTTTTATTTTTTTATTTTTTTCGTTTTTTTTTTATTTTTTTTTCTTTTTTTTAATTTAGTAAACAAAAGTAAGAGAAACAATGATGTATAATTCAAGCATGCTTGGTGATCTCAAACCAATCACAAGGAGTCCCACCCAAAGGCAAAGGGAACCAAGATGCTCATGATCCTTGAGGCTATGCAAATGCAATGTTATGATGCCATGAGGGATCTTAGGGTCAAAACTGGGGTCTTACACATAACGTCGTCGGTTTTTCAAGACGGGACTCGAAATGTGTATTAGCACATGAGAATGACCCAATGGTCATAAAAGTAAAAATTCATGATTTAAGTGTCAAGTGAGTGTTAATCGACTCGGGAAGTTCTACCAAAATATTATATTGGGACGCTTTCAAAGGCATGAACATGGATACTTCCGAGTTGCTAACTTTCAAAGGCATCCTGGTCGGTTTCTCTAGAGTAAATGTTCAGGTACTAGGGCATCTTCCTATAATGACTATCTTTGGAAGCAGAGATAATGCCGAAGGAATCAAAGTGAGATATCTGATAGTAAATTCATCCTCACCATACAACATCATCATCTGAAGGCCGATGTTAAATGCTTTAGGAACTTCACTTTCCACTCTTTACCTGACCATGAAGTGAACTTTAGAGGATGGACGAGTATGGGTAATTAAAGGCGATCAGGGATTGGCCAGGAAATGCTATAAGGATAGCGTAAAATTGAAAATAAAAAACCCAACAGGACCAACCTACTGAAAATATTTTAAAGGTATACCTAGTTGACCTCGACCCTCGGGAGGAACCGACAAAGGATAGTTTGGCCCCTATTAGGGAATTAAAAAAGGTGTAAATCGGTGTTGAGGATTTTTAGATCACGCATGTAGGTTCAATACTATCTTAGCAAGAGGAGACAAGAATCATCAAATTATTGAGAGACAATGTCGACCTCTTCACTTGGAAGCCCTCAGACATGCCCGAAATCGACCCAAGTATTGTATTACATCAGCTTTCTCTTGATCCCTCATCGAAAGTTATAGCACAGAGGAAGCGGAAAAATGGGGAAGAGAAAAGAAAGGTTGCCACAAAGGAGGTATATAAGCTTTTAAAGGCTAGGTTTATCCGAGAAATAAAATATCCCACCTGGTTTCCCAATGTTTTCATGGTAAAGAAGAAATCTGAAAAGTGGCACATGTGCATAGATTTCACCAACCTCAACAAGGTTTTTTCGAAGGACCCTTATCCATTTCCATATATTGATAGACTCGTATGTAATACCCCAACTTTGACCCTAAGATCCCTCATGGCATCCTACCATTGCATTTGCATCTTGCCTCAAGGATCATAGCATCTTGGCTCCTTAACCCTAGGGTGGGAACACTTGTGAGTTGGTTTGAGATCACCAAGCATTCTTGAATTGTATATTATTGCTTTTCTTACTTTGTTTACTAACCAAAAGCACAAAAATATGTCACTAACATCTTTTGTTTGTAGCTTGAACAGTCACAAGATTCAAGGCTCATAGGTGGCCCCATGCTCATTGAAATGACCAGGTGAAGGTGAAAGCAAGCATGAAAATGGTTCCCAAAGCTCTCATCCATCAAATATGCCTCCCAAGCATCTCAATTCATCATTTTGATCAAAGCAAACCAAAGGGTTTGAGGCTTGTTTCCCAAGGAAACCCTAATTCATCTGTTCATCAACTGTGCCTTGCTCATGAAGCAACCTCAACCTATGATAAAATACAATCAAGGGAAGTTATTCCATTCATCATTTCATGCATATTTTAGCTTATTTGAGTGTCCTCAATCATCAATTCATCAAGATATGAGGTTTGGACTTGAGAAGTTGATTAGTCAATTCATCTGACTATTTTGAAGTACACTGAGACCTAACTTTTGATGTGTTTGTCAAATGTAGATGAACCCAAGCGAAACAATGTTCTTGAGAACCATATGAACAACTTTCATGTTCATAAAAAATTGATTTGAAGCTTGGAAGGTCATCATCCATTTCAAAACATTATAGGTCATTTTGACTGAAACCCTAATTTTGGGTCAACTTCCAAAGGACATAACTCATTCATTTTTCATGATTTTGAGGTTGGATAAAATGAATTGGAAATATTAAGATGTATACTCCATTTTTTATGTTGGACAAATTTTCATAATCCTAAAATAAATACATGTGATAATTCAAAACACTATAGGTCACTTTGGACCAAAGGCATTGAAATGTGAAAAAGTCCAACTTCAAGTGTCCATAACTTCTTCATCAAAAATCCAAATGATGCAAACTTTAAGTCTAAATTGATTGCGTTAAAACGATCTAGAACTTTGATGTTAGAGGTTTTGTCATTTGGAGCTTGCACCACTGAAACAGAAGGGCTTGAAATTTGGCCATTTTTGAAATTTTCACATGTACATGTTTTACACCTCACACTTCATGATCAATTTTCACCAATTTCCCAATTGAAAATGAATTTTTGGTCAACATAACAATTAATCCTCATGCCAAAATCTTTCTAACCATTACTCATAAGGCTATGATTCACTTTTGGAAATACCATTTTCGAAGGGATGAACAATTTGGTGCATTTTTGGAAACCAAGTGAAATTACATTGCATGAGCTCAGCACACATAATCTGCACGTCCATTTTTATTCTATTTGGCATCAGCTTATAAAACCAATTGGAATTGGGCCCTCCATGCGCCTGTACAGGCCCATGCATGGAGGCCCTTTCCATCCATTCACATGCTTTTGATCATGCATTCAGCCCTCATCTGCTATAAATAAGTGCTCCATGCTTCTCATTTTCACAACCTAAGGTCACCTGTTATGTTGCACAAATCATTCCATAACCATACTCAAAGGAACTCACTCTTTCTTTCAAAATTTTCAGATCTATATTTCAATTTCCTTGATTGATTTTTAGATCTACAGTTCATAAGCCTTGCTCACCTTAATCCATAGAATACACTACAAGCATAAGCATCAAGAGATCGTGCTCTCAAGCTCCTCATTTCAGAGGTTTACATCAAAACTTATTTTCTTCGAATCTCTTTGTATATAGCTTCTTTCTTGTTGTTGCTGGGTTGTCTGAAGTCCTCTCCATAGAGGCGATCATTTTGTGCTTTGAATTTTTAAATTACATCAAGTTTCAGTTGAACACCACAAAATTCAAGCTTTGATTTCTTTCTCCATGGAAGTCTAGAGTGAAATTGGTTGGTACAGGGGTGATGTACATCACCCCAGCTTTCATTTGATACCTGGATTGTGGCATTCGGTGGAGTTTTGATCTCTGCAACTTTTGGCCGACGCCGGAAGTTTGGCCGGAGAAGACGGTGGTGTACACCACCGTCTGGTTCCCAGATTGAATCATGGTCGTGCATTCTTATTTCCAGATTAGATCTGAGCCACTCAATGTTATGACTTAATTAATGGCAAGGTGTTATGCATTGACTGAAGTGTATGGTAGATGCGCGCATATGGTCCAAGCGATTTGCCAGCTCAATTAATGAGCTCCATCCAACGCTCCACGTTTTTTGCCATTTTAATTTCTAATTTCATTTTCTTTTTATTTCATTTATTCTATTTCATTTCAAAAAAACCATATCTCCTTCATTATTGGTCAAGAAAATGTGAGACCAATTGCATTTTTCTTCTTTTAATTTCTAGTTTCTAAAAATGATTTTTAATATTTTTTATTTTATCATTTGATATTTTTTAGGATTTTTCTCTTTTCTGGTTATTTTTAATTCATTTTAAATAGTTTTTGATATTCAAAAAATATAAAAATATTTTTCTAACCTATTTGAATGATGATAGATCTATGAAAAATATTCTCATCAATTTATCGATTGATTTGAGATTTATTTGAGATTTTAATTCAATTAGGTTATTTTTATGCATTTTTAATTGATTAAAAATAGTTTCTGACTTCAAAAAATGCTGAAATTTTTTGTCAAACTTTGTTTGACCTTGTTGAACTTAGGATAATTCACTTGGACTTTTCAAAGTTGATTTGAAGTGAATTTGAAGTTTGACCTTTCTTTATTATTTTAATTCAAGTATTATTTTAATTTTGAAAAATACCAAAAATATTTTATTTGTTTCTTGACTCCTAACCTTCATTTTGCTTCTGTTTACTATTGTTTGACCTTGATCTCATCTATCTTTGGTCAATGCTTGTTGATTACTTCATTTCATTTCCATTAATGCACTTTATTATTCATCTTCTTCTTCTTCTTCTTCTTCTTTTTCTTTTTTGATCAATGAGTTAAATATTGGTGGTTAGCCTTAATGTATGGGAGGTTTAACCTTCCTTGATTCAAATCTAATTCATCTTGATCATGGATCAAGTGAATGGCTTTGCATTAAGGATAGGTTGCTTCCTAATCAAGCAAAGAACCTAAATCAACACAAGATTATTTCTCATCTTCTTTTGGCATGGCAAGTTGTAGGAGCTTGATTCACTAATCAAGATCTCTAACTTGTGTTTGTTGCCTATATTCTATTGACCGGCCTCAGATGGTTGTGACTTCTACATAAGTCCAATTACGATTGCTTAACATAGCGCTAAATTGCCTTATGGCACACTAATACTAACACTAACCATTAACCATTAACATTTAATTCTTGCACTTTACATTTATGCAATTTACTATTCCTGTACATATTATTCATTTGCTTTTGCCCTTTGCTCATTTGAGCATATGTTTATGTTAATGCAATTTGCCTTTTGCTCACTTGAGCACATAATTGTGTATATATTATTGTGCTTGTGCTTTTGTTTTGGTAATTGTGGACCAAATGCAAAAAATGGACAAAAAGGACTTAGATTCTTGGACATTTCCTATGCAAAATGGAGTAAAAGGCCTTAATGTTGAAGATGGATTAGAAGGATCAAATCTCTAAACTCACTCTTGTCCATTCTTGGTTTACATTATGGAACTTTTTTATGTGTGTGCTTTTGTGCTAGGGATTCCTATTTGAGCCAAATTGAAGAATCATTGTCATGTGCATTTAAAGTGAAAGATACAAGAGCCATTGGAAGATTCCTATGAGCTTGATTGTTATGTGATTGATTGCTTGAGTTACTTGCTTATTTGCTTACTTATTCCAAAGGATGGGAGCTACTTGGATCATTAATATGATCTCAAGAAGGGAACTCCATTTGTGGTCTTATTTTCTTTCCCTTCATCTCTTGTATTATTAGGACTTTAGCCATTCTTCTTCTTCCCTCCACTCTAACCCAACCCAAAACTTTTGTGCAAACATTAACACTTGTTTTCAAACATTAGAAACCTAAGCATTATGCTTTTGGTTTTCAAACTTTCTTTTTATAACACTTCTTTTAAATTGAATCTTTAAGTCAACTTTGACCATATTTTTGTAAATACTTTTCATTTGTAAATATAACTCATTCAAATTGTTTTGTGGTTTCAATGGCCACTTTCTTATCAAAACTTTTCATAACCTTTAGCTATTAGGTTTGAGTTATCCATGAGGTAGATATAATACTCACCTATATCCTTAGTGATGGACAATGAGTCTTCCATGCTTATTATAGGGTTAACCCCTCACTAGCATGTTGAAGCTATCCTCACATGGTGGATTTGTGGTTTTAGGTTGAGTTTTCTCCCTTTGATAACAAAAGACCTTAAGGTTTTTGGACCAATCAATTCACCAACTTTTTTTTGAATTTTTTTTACCCCGAACTACGAGGTTTTGATCCTAATCTTTTTTTAAGATGGTACGTAGGCAATGGGTTCATCCATTCAAACACAAAATGTAAATAAATTTGTATATTCTTTTCTCATCCCTTCAATCATGTTTGCACAAATGAATTTTCACAAAAAAAAAAAACAACCTTACAACAAATGTGAAAAGGGCTCCCTTGGAGTACCTAGGATGTTTTGGGTGCTTAAAACCTTCCCATTGCATAACCAACCCCCTTACCCCGATCTCTGACATTTTTATTAGTTTTTGATTCGATAAAACTTCTCGATTTTTGTTCACTTTCTAACCTTTCCTTTGGATAAATAGAAGTGCGGTGGCGAATCGACTTGTATGGTTTACTTTTGATTTAGTCAATAAATCTAAAGGTAACGAATACCCCGCTACATCGTCGATGAGGCATCTGGGTTCCGTCTGCTCAAATTCATGGATTCCTATTAAAGCTACAACCAAATACAAATGAACTCAGTGGATGCTCCCAAAATGGCACTCATGGCCAACATAAGCAACTACTACTATGAAGTAATTCCATTCGGTCTTAAAAATGTCATTGCTACTTATCAAAGGCTGATGTATATGGTATTCTCATCGCACATAGGGAGGAAGTTATAAGTATATGTCAATTACATATTGATCAAAACCCAGGAAGATAAAGATCACGTAAAAGACCTGGAAAACAAATTTGAGTCAATAAGGAAGTTTGACATGAGGTTTAACCCACACAAGTGCACTTTTGGGGTACAAGCCGATAAGTTTATGGGTTTCATGCTGACACACCGGGAAATACAAAAGAATCTAGAAAATTTTCAGACGATCATCAATATGAGAAGCCCAACAATAGTAAAGGAGGTTCAATAGTTGATCGGGAGGTTGGCCGCCTTGTCCTCATTTCTATCTTGTGTGGGTGACAAGTCCATACAATTCTTCGTAGCTATGAAGAAATCAACAAGTTTTCAGTAGATGGAAGAATGTGAGAAGGTGTTTATAGAATTGAAATAGTTATTATCCACCCCATCATATTATTGTCAAGATGAGTTATCCCATAAAATGAATCCTGAAGAAGTCGTACTTGGCAAGTAGGATGATGGTCTGGGTTAGAGTTGTCTGAGTACTACACCATATTCATACCCAGGAATAGCATCAAATCACAAGTACTGCCATTTTTTCTAATAGAGTTGAGTTCAACCACTCCAGAGAATCATCCGAGCAGTGGATTATATCAGTAGATGACTCGCCTAATCTCAAAGGTAACGGAGTAGGAATAGTACTAGTGGGACCGGTGGAGTTGGTATTAGAATAATCTCTGATTGAATTTACAGGCCAATAATAATATGGCAGAATATGAAGTCATGATTGAGGTTTGAGATTAATTAAAGAAATCAGGGATACTGATTTGCTGGTTCGCACTGATTCACAATTGATTGCTATTCAAATCAAAGGAGACTATCATATAAAGGATTCATTATTACTCAAATATCTACAATGGGCTATGCAATTATCCAAGGGGTTCACGATATTTGAAGTATCACATATCCCCCAGGAAGAAAATGCCAATCTACTAGCTCGTCTAGCCAGCACTTAAGGCCCCTGGTAAATAAAACGGTGATATAGGAAACCTTAGAAGCACCAAGCACGAAAAGGAAGGAAATCACGGTGTTAGAAAACACACGGGGCTGAATGACACTCATCATTCAATATCTGACTCAAGACAAGCTTCCATATGAGGAGATTGAAGCCTGATGCATTAAGAGGATATCTTTTAGATACCTCATGGTAGCCTACCAACTCTACAAAATGAGAAGATCCTCTCTGATGTTGAGATGCGTTGCTAAAGAAGAAGTAGGACTTATAATAAAAAAAATTCATAAAGGAGAGGGTTAGACGTTTTTATTGGAGAAATATCATATTTCGTTTTGGCCTACCATGGATCATTGTATGCGATAATGGCACACAATCGCGAGCACGTCAGTTGAAATTTTTTACAGGCACATCGCCATACATAACCGATTTATTTTGGCTGATCACACCCAGACGAATGCTCAAGCAGAGGCAGCAAATAGGATCATCATGTCAAGATTGAAGAAAAATATAGATGAAGCGAAGGGGATTTGGGCCGAGTATTTTCACGATATCTTATGGTCCTATCACACTACTCCTCATTCAACCACCAAGGAGACCCCCTTTCGAATAATGTACAGGGTCGATGCAATGATACTAGTAGAAGTTAACACTCTAACCTAACATCGATAAATTTTGAAAACAATCTTAACAAGAAGGGATTAGATAACTCGGCCGACCTCATAAATAAAATCATAAGAATGTCTCATGTTAGAGAATTTGTAGCAAAACAAAGAACGAACAAGAGGCTAAATACTAGAGTTTGTCCGAGAAGCCTTCAAGAGGGTGGCTTAGTTTTGAAAAGGGTTATAAATGTAAAGAAGAAAAGGTAGCTCTCCCCAAACTGGTAAGGACCTTACCGGGTCCGACAGGGCTAAAAAATGGAGCTTATAATCTTGAGAGTTTGGAAGGAGTGGAAATACCAAGGGCTTGGAATGTCTTCAGCCAAAGATTTTTATTATAGTTAACATTATGTAATGTTCTTATTAAATAAAAATTGCGGGTAACACTATTTTCCCTTGCAAGGGAAAGAGTTTTTAATGAGGTACCCACAATTCATATTGATATGTGTTACTCTTTCCAGGTTTTACAGTGAATAATTTGAGCTCCTTCTAGGTATCGCCAACTACCGAATCAAAGTCCAAGTAAATAATAATCTTTGTCAAATCGGTCAAGTAAATAAGAACCTCTGATCTGGTTATGTTAATTGAAACCACTGACGGAATCAAAGTCCAAGTAAATAAGAACCTCTAGAAAATCAGTCAAGTAAATAAGAGCCTCTGACTGGGTCATGTTAATTGAAACATCTGACCAAACCAAAGTCCAAGTAAATAAGAACCTCTGTAAAATCGGTCAAGTAAATAAGAACCTCTGACCGAGTTATGTTAATTGAAACCTTTGGCCGATTCAAAGTCCAGGTAAATAAGAACATCTGGTAAACTGATCAAGTAAATAAGAACCTTTTACCGAGTTATGTTAATTGAAATCCCCAACCTTAAATGAAATCCCAAGTTAATATACACTTGGCATCCCAGTCAAGTTAACATACCTATGACCTTAAACAAAAGCCTAAGTTAATATACATCTGGCATCTCGATCAAATTAACATATCTCTGACCTTAAGTGGTTCGGTTAACTTATTCTCGGCCAAACACTAATATCCGCCATGATCTACCCAGAGTTAGACGATATGTGTTTAAAATGAAGAGACCCACCCATCAGTAAGGCTCAACTCACTTGGGCTTTAAACATATGTGACACAAACCTCAGGTAACGATATGCTAAGAACCTCTTGGGGCTGGCCATTCTATTTGATTTCCATTCCGACAAATTAATTTATATCAAAGAAATAAAGTGGATTAGGGATACATATCAGTTCTAAAAAGACCAGTATGGTCACAAAATAAACCCACATGGTCTAATAAGGCCAAGCTTTGGCGTAGTTAAAATGGGATGTCAACTGGTCGAGATCTCACTGAGGTTCTCCAACTTCTCCATGTCTAGAACCTATCGGGCAATATGAATACATATCGAAGATTGGAAGAAGGTCTACCTGGGCCTCTTGCAAAGATTTCATCAGCGTCTCTTTGAGCTCTCGAGCCTTTTCAACATCTTAGATCAAACTGGCCGAGGTGGATTCAAGCTCTAGACACTTAGACTCTGTAGTTTATTTCTGTTTCTACACTTCTGAAAATTGTTTGTTCATATCTTTCATCTTATCGATCTAAACCTTCAAGATTTCCTTCAATTCAGTGATTTCCTTTGTGAGACAGATTTCATTCTGTTCATATGCGTCACCGACTTCAAATAGTTCTCGGGTCATAATAGCACACCTCAACAGGCAATCACGAGTGTTTTCACCTTTTCAACATCTTATGTCGCATTCAGATGTTCATTGAGTAACTTCAATCCACCAAAGCTATTGGACCAAAACTTAAATTTTGTCGACGGATTAGCTTTATGGATGCCACTTGAATCTTGCATCAAGGTGGTGACTGCCAAATCGGCATGACTTATAGGATCACTCATCAAAGTCTTCATCTTCTTAGGGGAACCCTGTTTCAAATCTCTAGAAGGAGGAAGGAAGTCACCTTGGGGCTCCAAAGCGTCTTGGGTTTCAATTCCCAGTTGTTACTATTTTCTTTCTTTTAAAGGCCTGGGTTTGAATACCAGACAACTCGGTCTTAGTGGCAGATTATTCTCCCCTCCTTGATCTCGCTTCAACATGTAGTGGGGTATTTGTTACCTTTAGATTTCTTTACTAAATCAAAAGTAAATCATACGATTCGAGTCGCCACCGCACTTCTATTTATCCAAAGAAAAGGTTAGAAAGCGAACAAAAACCGAGAAGTTTTATCAAATAAAAAACTAATAAAAATGTCAGAGATCGGGGTAAGGGGGTTGGTAATGCAATGGGAAGGTTTTAAGCACCCAAAACATCCTAGGTACTCCTAGGGACCCCTTTTCACAATTTGTTATAAGGTAGGTTGGTATTTGTGAAAAATTATTTGTGCAAACATGATTGGGGAGATGAGAGAAGAATGTACAAATTATTTACAATTTTTGTGTTTGAATGGATAAACCTACTGCCTACGTACCATCTTAAAAAAGATTAGGATCAAAACCTCGTAGTTCGGGATAAAAATCTCAAAAGAAGTTGGTGAATTGATTGGTCCAAAATCCTTAAGGTCTTTTGTTATCCAAGGGAGAAAACTCAACCTAAAACCACAAATCCACCATGTGAGGATAGCTTCAACATGCTAGTGAGGGGTTAACCCTATAATGAGCATGAAAGTCTTATTGTCCATCACTAAGGATATAGGTGAGTATTATATCAACCTCAAGGATAACTCAAACCTAATAGCTAATGTTTATGAAAAGCTTTGATAAGAAGTGGCCATTGAAACCACAAAACAATTGAATGGGTTGTATTTACCAATGAAAAGTACTTACAAAGTATGGTCAAAGTTGACTTAAGGATTCAATTCAAAATAAGTGTTATGAAAAGAAGTTTGAAAATCAAAGGCATAGTGCTTAGGTTTCTAATTTTGAAAACAAATGTTAATGTTTGCACAAAAGTTTTGGCTTAGGTTAGAGTAGAGGGAAGAAGAAGAATGGCTAAGTCCTAAACATACAAAGATGAAGGAAGAGAAATAAAACCACAAATGGAGTTTCCTTCTTGAGATCATAGTGATGATCCAAGTAGCTCCCATCCTTTGGAATAAGCAAACAAATAAGTAAGTAACTCAAGCAATCAATCACATAACAATCAAGCTCCTAGGAATATTCCAATGGCTTTTGTATCTCTCACTTTGGATGCTCATGACAATGGTTCTTCAATTTGGCTCAAGATGGAATCCCTAGCACAAGAACACACACATCAAAAAGTTCTATAATACAAACAACGAATGAACAAGAGGGAGTTTAGAAATTAGGATCCTTTCAAGTTCATCTTCAAGATTAAGCATTCTAAAGGCATGAGGCCTAGTTGATCTTTGACATTATTTCTTCTTTTATAGCATTCTAAAGGCATGAGGCCTAGTTGCTCTTTGACTCCATTTTGCATAGGGAATGTCCTAAAGTCTAAGTCTTTTTGTCCATTTGCATTTGGTTCACAACAATCAAAATAAAACATAAGCACAATAGTATATACACAATTATGTGCTCAAGTAAGCAAAATGCAAATTGCATTAACATAAACATGAGCTCAAGTGAGCAAAGGGCAAAAGCAAATGAATAATATGTACAAGATATTAAATTGCATAAAGTAAATTGCAAGAATTAAATGACTTGAATTAAAAGTTAATGGTCAATAATTAGTGTTAGTGTGCCATAAGGCAATTTAGCACTATGTTAAGCAATCGTAAATGCACTAATGTAGTAGTCACGCCTATCTGAGACCGGTCAATAAAAATATAGGCAACAAACACAAGTTAGAGACCTTGACTAGTAAGCCAAGCTCCTACAACTTGCCATGCCAAAAGAAAATGAGAATGATCTTGTATTGATTTAGGTTTTTTGCTTGATTAAGAAGCAACCTACCCTTAATGCAAAGCCATTCACTTGATCTATGATCAAGATGAATTAGATTTGAATCAAGGAAGATTAACCTCCCATATATCCAGGCTAACCACCAATCTTTAACTCATTGATCAAAAATAAAAAAAAAAGATGAAGAAGAAGATGAATAAGAATGTACATTAATGGAAATTCAAATGAAGTAAGCAAAATGCATTGACCAAAGATAGATGGAATCAAGGTCAAACAATAGTAAACAGAAGCAAAATGAAACTTAAAAGTCAAGAAACAAATAAAATATTTTTGGTATTTTTCAAAATTAAAATAATACTTGAATTAAAATAAACAATTAAAGGTCAAACTTCAAATCCATTTCAAATCAACTTTGAAAAGTCCAAATGGATCATCCTAAGTTCAACAAGGTCAAACAAAGTTTGACAAAAAATTTCAGCATTTTTAGAAACCAGAAACTATTTTTAATCAATTAAAAATGAATAAAAAATAACCTAATTGAACTAAAATCTCAAAAAAATCTCAAATCAATTAATAAATTGATGAGAATATTTTTCATAGATTCATCATCATTCAAAGAGGTTAAGAAAATGTTTTTGTATTTTTTGAATATTGGAAACTATTTAAAATGAATTAAAAATAACCAGAAAAGAGAAAATTCACAAAAAAATATCAAATGATAAAATAAAAAATGTTAAAAATCATTTTTAGAAACTAGAAATTAAAAGGAAAATAATGCAATTGGTCCCATATTTTTTGGAATTAAAATGAGAGAGATATGATTTTTTGAAATAAAAGGAAATAAAAGAAAATAAAAGAAATAAAAACCAGAAAATAAAAAATGGGAAAATATCTAGCGCGTTGGATCCAGTCTCATTAATTGAGCTGGCACATCCAAAGGCTATCAACGCGCGCCTACCAAATGCCTTAGTCAACTGAGACACACGAGGCATTAAATAAAGTCATAAGAATGAGAGGCTCTGATTAGATTTGGGAAACAAATCCAAGGGTCCACGTTTGATCTGGAAAAGAGACGGTGGTGTACACCACCGTCTTCTCCGGCGAGCTTGCATTTTCTGGCCAAAGTTGCAGACAACCAAAACTTAACCAAATGAAGCGATCCTCATATCATTGGAAAGTTAGGGTGATGTACATCACCCCTGTACCATTGGTTTTCCTTCTAGATCCCTATAGAAAGAGAAATTAGAAGAGGAAAATAATGGAGTTCAAACTGAACTTGATGATTTTGCAAAATTAAAAGCACAATTCAAATGCCTCTGTTGAGAGGACTTCAGCCAAACCAATAAACACAAGAAACAAGCAAGAATCAATGAGTTTCGAAGAAAAAAAAGTTTGAACATCCACCTCTGAAATGTAGATCTATGGAGCACAATTCTTCACAGTTCTTGATTACAGTTCACTCTTGAGATGAAGATGAAGCAAGGCCAAGGAATTTTAAGTCCAATGATCAACAAATGAGGTTGAAAATTGGATCTGAAATTTTGAAATGAAAGAGAGAAATTCCTTTAGGTGAGGTTGTGGATTCAATTTTGCAGCATCTAAGGCGCCCTCGGTTGAATGAGAATGAAGCCAAGCAGCTCTATATATAGCAAATGGCAAGGCAATGCATGGAAAAATCATGTGCATGAGTGATAATGGCCTCCATGCATGGGCCTGTGCAGGCGCATGGAGGGCCTAAATCCAATGGGAATTGCAAGCTTAAGTCATTTTGATCTGAAATGGACATGCAGATGTGAGGTAATTGGAGTATGCAATGAGTTTTCAAATGGTTTCTAAAAATGCACATGATTCTTCATCTCTTCGAAAATGCCTCTTCCCAAAATAAAACAATGCCTTATGGGTAATGGTTGGAAAGGTCTTGACATGAGGATCAATTGTTATGTTGAACAAAACTCCATTTGGAATTGGGAAATTAGTTAAAATTGGTCATAAAGTTCAAGGTGCAAAACATGTGCATGTGAAAATTTCCAAAATGGACCAACTTTAAGGCCTTCTGTTTCAATGATGTAAGCTTCAAATGACAACACCTTCAACATCAAAGTTGTATATCGTTTCAAGACAATCAATTTTGACTCAAATTTTGCATCATTTGGATTTTTTATGAGAAAGTTATGGGCACTTGAAGTTGGACTTTTTCACATTTTAATGCCTTTGGTCCAAAGTGACCTATAATATTTTGCATTATCACATGTATTTATTTTAGGGTTATGAAACTTTATTCAACATAACAAATTAATTAGACATCTTAAACTTTCCAATGCATTTGATCCCACTCCAAAATAATAAACAGTGAGAGAGTTATGTCCTTGAGAAGTTGACCCAAAATTAGGGTTTCAGTCAAAATGACCTATAATGTTTTGAAATGTATGATGACCTTCCAAGATTCAAATCAATTTTTGATGAACATGAAAGTTGTTCATATAGTTCTTAAGAACATGTTTTCTCTTGAGGTCATATTCATTTGACAAACACATTAAAAGTTAGGTCTCAGTGGATCTCAAAGTAGTCAGATGAATTCACTGATCAACTTCTCAAGTCCAAACTTCAAACCTTGATGAATTAATGATTGAGGACACTCAAATAAGCTCAAATATGCATTAAATTATGAATGAAATAACTTCCCTTGATTGTATTTGATCATGGGTTGAGGTTGCTTCATGAGCAAGGCACAGTTGATGCACAGTTGAATTAGGGTTTCCTTGGGAAACAATCCTCAAGCCCTTTGGTTTGCTTTGATCAAATTGACAAATTGAGATAATTAGGAGGCATATATGATGATTGAGATCTTTGTGAACCATTTTCATGCTTTCTTTCAACTTTACCTGGCCATATCAATGAGCATAGGGACCATCTAGGAGCTTTGGATCTTATGATTGCTCAAGCTACAAAACAAAAGATGTTAGTGACATATTTTTGTGATTTTGGTTAGTAAACAAAGTAAGAAAAGCAATAATATACAATTCAAGCATGCTTGGTGTTCTCAAACCAACTCACACAAGTTCCCACCCAAGGGTTAAGGAGCCAAGATGCTATGATCCTTGAGGCAAATGCAAATGCAATGATATGATGCCATCAGGGATCTTAGGGTCAAAATTAGGGTCTTACAGATGCCCCTATTTAAGGTCATTCTAGCCGGAGAAGTGAAGGTTAAAATCTTCGTCTCGACGGGGTAGAATGGGCTTAAATAATAACAAAGAGAAGAATTTTGGTCCCTAAGAGACCTCATGATGCAGATGTATGCATGCAAAAGTTAATACTCTGTGGGGATATGTGTCCACAAAGGAAAAAGAAATCAAGAGAAATTGGAAATCCATTATGAGTAATATACTCATAAATGGGACAAAGACTCTGGGGAATAAAGGGGAATAAAATGCGTGAGCAGGTCACAACTTAAAACTTGCTGAGAGACACGAAGGGATTCCATGAAAATAAATCAATGGAAAGACTCGAGCTGACGCAAAAATGCATGTATTGGGGAATATACCAATACAACAAAACTATCCACAAAGGATACTTCGGATAAAAATACGGACTCGGATGGGGAAAATCCACCAAGGGGAACTTAGGCTGGGAGATCCACAAAGGACTCAACTGAGGAAACAAAATGAGGTATTATCGGTTACTGGGTAATAAGCTCAAAGAGACATGTGATCAAAACACCGGTATGAGGGTGAGAGAACAGCACGCTCGGGGAGAATGAGTATCTAAGACCGGTATAAGGGCGAGAGATATCAATCATCCAAAATATCTGAAGAAGACCTAAAAAAGGTATATTTCAACTCAGGAAAATCTGACTCCATAGGGGTCAAAACTCATAATAGGGAGCAGAAAGGAAGGAACACCAGGGATACCGGTTACTGGGCATATAATAGGTGACCATCCAGGCGTGAATTGGGGAATATTTCCAAAACACTCATCATCCGAAAGGAGGGCTGAAAAAGAAAACTCGATTACAGGATGGACATTCGATTCCATAAGGAAATACGAATCTTACTCGACTGGGGAAGAAAAAGACTTCGACTGAAGAGCGCATGAGATATATTATCTATTACCGTCAGAACATAGATAACATACTCGCATGGAAGATTATCCACAACCGGTTACTGGGTTAATAAAGGATAAATCGACCGAAAAGAAAGAACATCGGGATACCGACTACTGGGTATAAAATGATGACCAATCTTTGATGTTTATTTTTACTTTTTACTTTATTCTGAAAATGGTAATCACAAAAAACATAAATAAGCAATATAATTGTCCATCTGCATAGTATTTGGTCATAAATTCACTTCTCTAAAATCAAAATATCAAATCATTATGCAGGTTGGTTCCTAACCCCATTGAATACAATGATCCTTCTCCTTCTCCGAATTTTGAATTCCCTGTGTTTGAAGCCGAGGCGGAAAGTGATGAAGAAGTGAGTGATGAATTATCTCGTCTTCTTGAGCAAGATTGAAAATATTATTCAGCCGTCTGAAGAGCAGATTGAGCTAGTCAACTTGGGTTCCGAAGATGATGTGAAGGAAGTCAATATTGGATCTCGATTGTGTCCAGATGCTAAGAAGGGGTTGATTGATCTTCTTCTAGAGTATTCAGATGTGTTTGCTTGGTCCTATCAAGACATGCCTGGGTTGGATTCTGATATTGTGGAGCATAGATTGCCATTGAAGCCAGAATGCCCGCCAATCAAGCAGAAGTTGAGAAGAACACATCCTGATATGGCTGTGAAGATCAAAGAGGAAGTTCAGAAGCAAATTGATGTCGGTTTCCTTGTGACTGCTGAGTATCCGTAATGGGTGGCCAATATTGTACCAGTGCCTAAGAAAGATGGAAAAGTCCGCATGTGTGTTGACTATAGAGAATTCAATAAATCCAGTCTGAAAGATGATTTCCCTCTGCCACATATTGATATGTTGGTAGAAAATACTGCTAACTTCAAAGTCTTTTCATTTATGGATGGATGTTCCGGATATAATCAGATCAAAATGGCATACTCGAATGGAAGATTATCCACAACCAGTTACTGGGTTAATAAAGGATAAATCGACCGAAAAGAAAGAACATCGGGATACCGACTACTGGGTATAAAATGATGACCAATCTTTGATGTTTATTTTTACTTTTTGCTTTATTCTGAAAATGGTAATCACAAAAAACATAAATAAACAATATAATTGTCCATCTGCATAATATTTGGTCACAAATTCACTTCTCTAAAATCAAAATATCAAATTATTATGCAGGTTGGTTCCTAACCCCATTGAATACAATGATCCTTCTCCTTCTCCGAATTTTGAATTCCCTGTGTTTGAGGCCGAGGCGGAAAGTGATGAAGAAGTGAGTGATGAATTATCTCGTCTTCTTGAGCAAGATTGAAAAGATTATTCAGCCGTCTAAAGAGCAGATTGAGCTAGTCAACTTGGGTTCCGAAGATGATGTGAAGAAAGTCAAGATTGGATCTCGATTGTGTCCAGATGCTAAGAAGGGGTTGATTCATCTTCTTCGAGAGTATTCATATGTGTTTGCTTGGTCCTATCAAGACATGCCTGGGTTGGATTCTGATATTGTGGAGCATAGATTGCCATTGAAGCCAGAATGCCTGCCAGTCAAGCAGAAGTTGAGAAGAACACATCCTGATATGGCTGTGAAGATCAAAGAGGAAGTTCAGGAGCAAATTGATGTCGGTTTCCTTGTGACTGCTGAGTATCCGTAATGGGTGGCCAATATTGTACCAGTGCCTAAGAAAGATGGAAAAGTCCTCATGTGTGTTGACTATAGAGATTTCAATAAAGCCAGTCTGAAAGATGATTTCCCTCTGCCACACATTGATATGTTGGTAGACAATACTGCTAACTTCAAAGTCTTTTCATTTATGGATGGATGTTCCGGATATAATCAGATCAAAATGGCACCCGAGGATATGGAGAAGACCACATTCATTACACCCTGGGAAACATTCTGTTATAGAGTGATGCCTTTCGATCTAAAGAATGCTAATGCATTTTACCAGAGAGTAATGACTACTCTTTTTCATGATATGATGCATAAAGAGATTGAAGTTTATGTCGATGACATGATTTCCAAATCGATTGATGAAGGGGAACATGTTGAGCATTTGTTGAAGCTATTCCAGCGTTTGAGGAAGTATAAACTCCGCTTGAATCCCAATAAGTGTACTTTTGGTGTTCGTTCTGGTAAGTTGTTGGGCTTTATTGTCAGTGAGAAGGGTATTGAAGTTGATCCTGCCAAGGTCAAAGCAATACAAGAGATGCATGCGCCCAAAACTGAGAAGCAAGTCAGAGGTTTTCTCAGCCGCTTGAATTATATTTCCAGATTCATTTCCCACATGACTGCCACATGTGCACCTATATTCAAGCTTCTTCAGAAAGATTAGTCTTGTGATTGGGCCGAAGATTGCCAGAAAGCCTTCGATAGTATCAAGGAATATTTGCTTGAACCTCTTATTTTGTCTCCACCTGTTGAAGGAAGATCGTTGATCATGTATTTGACTGTGCTCGAAGATAGTATGGGTTGTGTTCTTGGTCAACAAGATGAGACTGGGAAGAAAGAATTTGCAATTTACTACCTCAGTAAGAAGTTCACCGACTGTGAGACTCGGTATTCAATGCTTGAGAAGACTTGTTGCGCATTGGCTTGGGCTGCTAAGCGTCTGCGTCAGTATATGTTGAATCATACCACTTGGTTGATATCCAAAATGGATCCAATAAAGTATATATTTGAGAAGCCTGCTTTAACTGGGAGGATTGCCCGTTGGCAGATGTTGTTATCAGAGTATGATATCGAATACTGATCTCGGAAAATGATCAAAGGTAGTATCTTGGCTGATCATTTGGCTCACCAACCGATTGAAGATTACCAGTCAGTGCAGTATGACCTTCCCGATGAAGAGATTTTGTAATTGAAAATGAAAGATTGTGATGAACCATTGCTTGAAGAACGGCCGGAACTTGGTTCCCGTTGGGGCATGGTATTTGATGGAGTTGTTAATCAGTATGGAAATGGTATTGGGGCAGTGATTATTACTCCTCAAGGCACGCATCTACCATTTACAGCTAGATTGACTTTCAAATGTACAAACAACATGGCAGAATATGAAACTTGCATTATGGGGCTTGAAGAGGCCATGAATCTCAGGATCAAGCATTTGGATTTCTTCGGTGATTCGGATTTGGTTGTGAATCAGACAAAGGAGAATGGGAGACAAATCAACCCGGTTTAATACCATATAGATATTATGCGAGGAGGATTTCAACTTTCTTTACAAAGGTTGAATTTCATCATATCCCTCGAGATTAAAACCGGATGGCAGATGCTCTTGAAAAATTGGCATCAATGATTATAGTGAAGTATTGGAATGAAGTTCCCAATTTATCTGTGATGCGTCTTGATAGGACAGCTCATGTGTTTGCTGTTGAAGAGATCAATGACGAGAAGCCGTGGTATTACGACATCAGGTGTTTCCTCCAAAGTCAGATTTACCCGCCTGGGGCATCTTTGAAAGATAAGAAGACTTTGAGAAGATTAGCCGGTAATTTCTACTTGAATGGTGATATACTATACAAGAGAAACTTTGATATAGTTTTGCTCAGATGTGTGGATAGACACAAAGCAGACTTGTTGATGACCGAAGTGCACGAAGGTTCCTTTGGTACTCATTCTAATGGAAACACAATGGCAAAGAAGATGTTGCGAGCAGGTTACTATTGACTGACAATGGAATCTGACTGTTGCAAATTTGTGAACAAATGCCACAAGTGTCAAATTTATGCTGATAAGATTCATGTTCCTTTGGCACTATTGAATGTTATTTCTTCCCCATGGCCCTTCTCCATGTGGGGAATTGATATGATTGGGATGATTGAGCCCAAAGCTTCGAATGGACATCGTTTCATTTTGGTGGCAATTGATTACTACATAAAATGGGTTGAAGCGGCATCGTATGCAAATGTAACCAAGCAAGTTGTTGTAAGGTTTATCAAGAATCAGATTATATGTCGTTATGGTGTGCCAAGTAAGATCATTACTGATAATGGATCGAACTTGAATAACAATATGGTGGAAGCTCTTTGCAAAGACTTCAAGATTGCACATCATAATTCTTCTCCTTATAGACCCAAGTTGAATGGGGTTGTTGAAGCTACGAAGAAGAACATCAAGAAGATTATCTAGAAGATGGTTGTCACATACAAGGATTGGCATGAGATGCTCCCATTTGCTTTACATGGGTATCGTACATCCGTCCGCACTTCAACAGGGGCAACCCCTTTCTCTCTTGTTTACGGTATGGAAGCAGTGCTCCCCGTAGAGGTTGAGATTCCTTCATTGCGAGTGCTCATGGAAGCCAAGTTGACTGAGGATGAATGGTGTCAGACCAGGTTTCATCAGCTGAATTTGATTGAAGAAAAGAGATTGACTGCCATGTGTCAAGGTCAGTTATATCAACAGAGAATGAAGAAAGCTTTTGATAAGAAGGTCAAACCTCGTGTGTTCAGAGAAGGTGACCTTGTGCTCAAGAAGGTTTTAACGTTCAATCCAGATTCCAGAGGAAAATGGACTCCCAATTATGAAGGCCCATATGTTGTCAAGAGAGCCTTTTCAGGTGGTGTATTGATTCTTACAACTATGGATGGTGAAGAGTTCACTCGTCCTGTGAGCGCAGATGCAATCAAGAAATACTTCGCCTAAAAAATAAAAGAACAACTCGCTAAGTTGAAAACCCGAAAGGGCGATCCAGGTAAAAATTAGAGACATAAAAACATAAGAGAATTTCCCGATAAGTTGAGTACCCCACCTCGGGGCAACTTATGCAAAAATTAGGGATTATAGAAAGTAACTGCATTCTGCTGATCTTCAAGGTTTTAAAGACTTGTTTGAGCATAAAGGTTGACATCGATTCATCTCCAGCAGCGGTCAAAAGCACAGTGGATATCAAGATTTTGTAGAAGGATTAAGGATCATTTGTATTCAATGTACCCCTTTTCCATGTAAATTACCATTTTCAACTTTGTAAAATCTATGGAGTCTTGTCATTTACAGACTACCATCCTATTAAATAAAGTAGAACTTTTATCCAATTATTTCTACTCTTATTTACTTCAGCCAATAGTTTTAAATTTTATTATGATCATTTTGAAATTAATTTTTTTTTCAAGTTTTCTTTAAATATATATAAAAGCAAAAACTTTTCCAAAGCAAGTAAAAAGAATATCAACAACATTTTAGTAAGAAGCAAGTTCTTAAATGCGGAACATCTGAGGTTCCCCAAGCAGTTAACTCTTCGAGTATCCCTAGATGTTTGTGTTAATTCAGTTCCTCAGCGGAGTGTTTGATCCCCAGTGGAGCTTATTCCTTTTTCCCAACTGAGTTGGTTGCAGCGCGTCCTTGTCCTTAACAGAGTTTCGGTCTTCCCAGTGGAGTTCGTACTTCCTCAACAGGTAGATCGGCATCAAAGATGTTTGATCTTACCCCGGTAGATCGCCTTGGTGTCCCACCAATCGTTGTATCTTTGCTCCCAGTCAGAGTTTCCTCCTGGTTCCTGAGCAGCTTTTGGCTTTCTTTTTCCCCCGGTAGGGTTGTCTCCCATTTTTATGGTGTTGACCTAAAATTCCCTACAGATTGGATGTTTTATCCTCAGCAAATCTCCTTCGTTTTTCCCCAGCCAGGGTTGAGCCTTTGGGATGTTGATCTCTCTGTTCTCCAACAGTTTGTCTCCATGATTTGTACTAATGGTTCAATCTCTTTGTGACACCTCTGTATCCTTCGTGATCGTTTTTGTCAGCATAATCACCATATATACATACGCATATACATCCATATGAATTCATGATTTGCATATCTTGCATCTTCATATTTGATTTGTTTGAGATTTTCATTCTCTGTTATGGCGGTACTTTATCCCCATATCAAATCTGGTGTCTGTCATTTTCAATTGTAGAGTGTCAGCCCCTAAGCAGAAAAGACTTTAACCTTTCTCTGTTTCCCCATTGAGTTTATTTCCTCGTGGATGATTGTTATTTAAGTTTCCTCTCCAGCAAATTTTCTGGATGGAATTACTCCCCTTGAGTTATGCCCTCATTGGGTTGAGTCTTGATTGATCGTTTTATTTCTAGCTCTTACCTAGATAGATATCTTGGTCCCCTTAGAGTCTATTGCCCAGTAACTAGTAATATTCTTCTTAGTTTGCAGCTTGTTGCTTCTTGCCCTATACCCGACAAAAGTACCCTTTTTCTCCTCAATAGAATCCCTAGTGGATCTATTCCCCAAAAAGTATATCCTTGATATGTTCATCCTAACCGGTGACGGATATCTTTTCTTCCCCCGTGGAGTCTATCCTTGATATGTTCACTTTAACCGGTGACGAATTTTCTCTTCTTTAGTTTTCCATTCAGTAACTGATAGATGTAATCCCTACTTTTATTCCCCATTTCAGAGTCTATCCTTGATATGTTCACTTTAACCGGTGACGGATTTTCTCTTTGATTGGTCTTCTACCCAGTAACCGGTAGTTGTAAATCCTACTTTGTCCCCTCGCAGAGTAAATCCTTGATATGTTCGCCCTAACTGGTGACGGATTTTTCTCTTCGACGGTTCTCTATCCAGTTTTTGATAGATGTAATTCCCTCTTTTTTTATTATTCAGTTGGTATATCCTTGATATATTCATCCTAACCGATGACGGGTATCCTCCTTAACATCCCCAGGAAAGTTTATCCTTGATATGTTCACGTTAACCGATGACAGATTTTCTTCCCTGTCGAGTTTATCCTTGATATTTTCATCCTAACCGATGATGGATAATCTCACCCTTGGTCTTCTGCCCAGTAACTAGTAGTTGTAAATCCTATTTTCCGCAGTTTCCCCAGCGAGGCTATTCTTACCCAGTAACCGGTAATGAATATTCTCCGTTGGCTTTTCCTCAGCGAGTCATCCTTGATATGTTCATCTTAACCGATGATGGATGATCTCTATGTCAGAAATTTATTATCTCCTTACCCAGTAACAGGTAGTAGATAGTAGATTTTTGCTCCTCTTGTGTTGAAATTTTATTTTCTCCCCAGTTGAGTTGAGCGTGTTTTCCTTAGTGAAATCGTGTTTCTCCCCTGAACGAGTCGAATATTTCAGTGTTATCCTGACTTATTCGTATCCCCTGCAGATGTTGTTAACTCCCCGGCTGAGTCTCCATTTTAGATGGATTTCTTCGAGTCCCCATTAATTTTAAGTCGTAGCCTGGCCTACGCGTAACTCCTCTTTTTATCCCCCAGAGTCCCTGTCTCCCCAATGATTTTTTCTTATGGAATGTATTGTGCTCCTGCAGACTTTTGGTCTCCCTGATTTCTTTTCCTTCGTGGAAATATTTCCCCACAGAGCATTAACTTTTGCATTCATATCATATGCATCATGAGGTCTCATAGGGACCAAAATTTGTTTCTCTATGTTGTTATTTAAGCCTATTCTACTAAGTCGAGCCGAATATTTTAACCTTCACCTCCTCTGTTAGAATATCCTTAAATAATGGCAACTGTAAGACCCTAATTTTGACCCTAAGATCCCTCATGTATTCTATCATAAGCATAAGCATTGGGATCATACCTTAGCATCCTCCTTACCCCTCCTTCATTGGGTTTGTTTTGGGAGAGATCACCAAGCACTTTGTGATTATATCATACTTGTATTTTATCATTTCACTATCCAAAATACCAAAAAAAAACATGTCTTTATATTTGCCTAACTCTTTTGTAGGTAGGGCATGATCTTATTGATTCATCAAGGGTTTGAGACCCTCATAAACAAAGAGCACAACCAAGAAATGATCCAATAATAGTTATGAACATCATATATGAGTCCCAATGATCTCTACATGTTATAGTGATCAAGTTTGCTTCAAGAGTTTGGAGGTGATTTGCCTTGGAAACCCTAGTTTGATTGGGTATCTTGAGTAACTTCTCCAACAAGATATCTCACCAATTGATCAAATTTCTCAAGGGGCACTTCAAAATTCATCATATTATGCATATATGATCTACCATGAGCCAATAAAGTTAATAGAATTGGAAATTAGCAAGTCGGTTGATGGTGGTTGGCCAGATGAATTCAGCTGATCAAAACTGGGTCTCCCTAGACCCTATCTCCTACAATTTTCACCATATGAAAATTATTCCAAAATCAAACATAATCTAAATAACATTATAAACAACCCTCATGTTGAGACCTAGAGCTAGTTTTGCTTGGAAAATCATTTTCTATGTTGAAACATTATAGGTCATTTTGTCTAAACCCTAATTTGAAAGTCAACTTCCCAAGGCCATAACTTGCTCATTTTTTATTAGATGAAATATTTCTTAGTTTCACAATCAAATTCAATGTGTCTACTTTAACTTTTATGTTTGGAGTTGGATCTAATTCAACTTCTTTGAACATGTGATATGAGGCTACATTATAGGTTACTTTTGACCTATACCATTGATCAAGTGATTTTTCCAAACTTCAAAAATGCATAACTCTATCATTTAAGATCCAAATGACATGAAATTGGTGACCATTTTAAAGTTATTTTAGAGAAATACAACTTTGATGAAGACACTTTTCTCATTTGAAGCTCCTATAAAAAGTTAAGTAAGGTGGAATATTGAGACATATGGCTTGATACTTAGAAAAAAAATTATATGTCAAATTTTTCCAAACTTCCACCACAAATATCTCCAAGTTCCAAGCTCCAAATGAAAAAGTGTTCAAAATCAAACTTGTTCCTCTTGATCTCACCTTTCCAAAGAGCTCAAATTCATTCATTTTGGATGAGTAACCCATGATTAGTTTTATAGACTGCGCATGGCTTAAACAGGCTGGCATCATTTGGCATGGACCAATCTTCAAGTGACAATGCACATGTACCTTGCAATCCAATCCATCTCCAAAGAATCTGATAATTCATTTGGACTTTCAAACCATCATTCCATGGGCCTATGCGCGCCCATGCAGCATGGCATCATCATTTTACCAAATTTGGAAAGTGGAGAGAGTGTGCAAATATCATTTGATTTCCCTATAAATTTAGGCTCGTATGCTCAGAATTCACACACACATTGCGCCAACTTTGAATCTCTATTGAAAACCCTTCACTCTAAGAGGATAACCCTGATAAACTCATTTGAATTTGAGCTTGAATTTGCACTGTTTTGGAATTCAATTCTCCAGGAGTCAATTGCTTCTAAACCTTTCCATTCCTCTACTGCAAGCAAGTGAAGTGAAGCCAAGCACGATTCAGATCAAGATCTAGAAAGCTCAGACCTCCATTGAAGGTAATTTGCAGAAATTTTAAACTATTCGATTCTCTTAAATTGTTGCTCAATTCCATTGATTCTTGAGTTGTCTGAAGTCCTACCAATGTAGGCAAGAAGATTGAGTTGCTTTGAGGCCAAATCGAAGCAACTCAGATCATGAACCTCATTTTTCAATTCCATATATCTCTTAATATATTTGGAATTGGAGGAATTGGAGGTGATATTAGTGCTCAGTGATGTTTTCTCTTTAAAATCATGTCCATGTTTTGAATTTTAGTGGTGGTTCATCTTGACCAGTCCGGTGGAGCTCACAGGGGAAGATGACCGGAGCTCTGGCTCCGGCGATGATGTGGCTTGCATCTGGACCATGGGATCTAATTCTCACGTTTTAATCTTGACTGTGTCTTGTGAATACCATGTGTACAGCGCGTTTGACTAAGGAACACATGGAACGCATGTTTTGGATCATCAGATCTGCCACCTCAATTAATGAGGGAGATCTGATGGTCCACGTCTTTGGATTTTCTGAATTTCATTTTAATTCCATTTTCTTCAATAATTCATAATAAATTTAATATTGATCAAAAAAATATGGGACTTTCACCAAAAAAATTCAAATATTTTTTTCTTTCATATTCTGAATTAAAATTATATTTTGGATCATTGTTAATATTTTTCATGAATTAATTGATTTTTCATTTGTTTTTAATTGTTTAAAAATATTTTTAAGTGTCCAAAAATTATGAAATTTTTTCTCCAAGGTCCTTTGACCTTGTTTGACCTATGATAAATCTCATGGCCATTTATTTGGTGTTTTGATGAGATTTTAGGATTTGGACAAAACATATTTGAATTTAATGCATTATTTTAATATTTTTAACTGAATAAATGTCATTTTAATTGTGTTGACCATTTGTATTGACTTAATTGAGTTTCTTATTTGTTGTTGGGCCTTGGTCAAGATTGATTTGACTTTGTCAAGTTAATATTATTGGATTTAGGGGATTGATGGAATGTACATTCCATCTCCCAAAATGAATGAATAATATTAATTTGGTAAAAGTCCTCCTTTGACCAATTTGTGATCTCATTCATCCCCTTCTCTCTTCATCTAATTCCCCTTCTTCATCCATTCATTTCCAATTGGCCAATGACATCTCAAAGTCCTAATGATAGTTGCTTCAAGGATCCATGCTTGTGGCAAGTAGGTTGACTGTTCTCCAAAGAATGTCTTGAAATCAAAAGCAAAACAAAACTAACTACTAACTTACTAACCATTAACTTTTAATTTCAAGTCTTTACTTTAATGAAATTTACTTTTAGCACTTTATATCATTTGCCATTATATATATCATTCTAATTGTTTATGTTAATGTAATTTTCACTTTGTCCACTTTGACCATATTGTGTGATATTATTTTGTTTGCTTGTTTGTGTGGTCTTTGACCATTAATATACATATAATAACAAAAACCCTAAAAGACTTTTGAGTGGACTATTGGTTTGATCTTGCCCAATTGGACTTAGAACTTAGGCAACATTCCTTTGCTAATGGACTTGACAAATGCTAATTTGTTGAAGAACCAAGTGCTTGCAAAAAATTTAAATTCATCTGATACATCATTCTAGATCTCCCCAGATTCATCTGGAACATTGATCATTGTTAAGCTATTATGTTGAACCTGTGACTTGTGGAATTCATCTGTTGCATGGGTTATTCTGAAGAAGATCATGAAGTGGATAAGATTGGATGAGGCCATCTTTATTTGATGCCTTTTGCTCTTCAAGATTGATATAATTGTGCATTTGTGTGTTGCTTGATTCTAAAAGTCCAAGGGAATTCTGGGTTTCTATTGACATACTTGTCTATTGGATTGCTACCCATTTGGTTAGATCTTTTCAACTTTATACTTTTAAATTATTGTATATAGGGTAGTCTCTTCATCTTCTCCCCATTTCTTTAATTTCAAAATCCCTCCCTCCATTTTCAAAACCTTCTTTGTGTGAACTACTTTTGTTCTAAACTTTGACCATTTTTGCAAAAAAAGGTAGAAACTTTGGCCTTATGCCATTGCATTTTCATATTTATTTTCTTATATCAAACTTGTAAATAAACTTAACTATACTTGACTTAAACTTTCAAAAAGCCAAAAAGAATTAACTCATTCAAATCACTCTCAGGTCTTTGTGCCTTTCAAACTTTAATTTTGTTAAAACCAACACACTCATCTTGAAATTTATAGCATGAACTACGAGGTTTTGATCCCTCATTTATATGTTGGTACGTAGGCACAAGACCGAAAGTCTTGTCAAACACAAAAATATTTATAATTAATGAATTCTTTTCTCATCCCCCAATTCTATTTATTTGTAAACATCACTTTATACCAAGTACATATGCACATAAAAGGGCTCCCTAGGAGTACCTAGGACACTTTGGGTGCTAACACCTTCCCTCTGTGTAACCAACCCACTTACCTGTGATCTCTGACTTTATTAGTTTTTATTTGAAAACTTCTTACTAATTGGGTTTAGTTCGTACTTTTTGCCTTCTCCCTTGGAAACAATAAAAGCGCGGTGGCGACTCTTGTTAATTGATCTCTAGCTTGTCAATAGCTTGATGATCATGAATTTCCCGCTACATATCAAACTGGGCTAATTCGTCTCCCATTCACCTTTGACTTGACTCACCATCAAAGTTGAATCTCCATAGACATCCAAATACTTGATTCTGAGATCAATGGCCTCTTCAAGCCCCATAATGCAAGCTTCATATTCTGTCATATTATTTGTACACTTGAAAGTTAATCTAGCTTTAAACGGAAAATGCATGCCTTGAAGAGTAATAATCATTGCCCAATGCCATTACCATACTGATTAACAGCTCCATCAAATACCATGCCCCAACGGGAACCAGGTTCTGGCCTTTCTTCAAGCAATGGTTCATCACAGTCTTTCATCTTCAAGTACAAGATCTCTTCATCAGGAAAATCATACTACACTGGCTGGTAATCTTCAATTGGTTGGTGAACCAAATGGTTAGCCAAGACACTACCTTTAATTGCCTTCTGAGATCGGTATTCGATATCATACTCTGATAACAACATCTGCCAACGGGCAATCCTCCCAATTAAAGCAAGCTTCTCAAAAATGTACTTGATTGGATCCATTTTGGATATCAACCAAGTAGTATGATTCAACATATATTGACGCAAACACTTAGCAGCCTAAGCCAATGCGCAACAAGTCTTCTCTAGCGTAGAATATCGAGTCTCACAATCGGTGAACTTCTTACTGAGGTAATAAATGGCATATTCCTTCTTTTCAGTTTCATCTTTTTGACCTAGAACACAACCCATACTATCTTCAAGCACAATCAAATACATGATCAACGGTCTTCCTTCCACGGGTGGAGACAGAATCAGAGGTTCAAGTAGATACTCTTTGATACTATCAAAAGCTTTCTGGCAATCTTTGGTCCAATTACAAGACTAATCTTTCCGAAGAAGCTTGAATATAGGCGCACATGTGGCAGTCATGTGTAAAATAAATCTTGAGATATAATTCAAGCGGCCGAGAAAACCTCTGACTTGCTTCTCGGTCTTAGGCGTCGACATCTCTTGTATTGCTTTAACCTTGGCAGGATCAACTTCAATACCTCTCTCGCTGACAATAAAGCCCAACAACTTACCATAACGAACACCAAAAGTACACTTATTGGGATTCAATAGGAGTTTATACTTCCTCAAATGCTGGAATAACTTTAACAAATGCTCAACATGTTCCTCCTGATCGATGGATTTAGCGATCATATCATCAATATAGACTTTGATCTCTTTATGCATCATATCATGAAAAAGAGTAGTCATTTCTCTTTGCTAAGTTGCACCAACATTCTTCAAACCAAAAGGCATCACTCTATAGTAGAATGTTCCCCAAGGTGTAATGAATGTGGTCTTCTCCATATCTTCAGGTGCCATCTTGATCTGATTATATCCGGAAAATTCGTCCATAAACGAAAATACTTTGAATTTAGTTGTATTGTCTACCAACATATCAATGTGTGGTAGAGGGAAATCATGTTTCAGACTGTCTTTATTCAAATCTCTGTAATCAACGCACATACGGACTTTTCCATTCTTCTTTGGCACAGGTACGATATTGGCTATCCACTACGGATACTCAGCAGTCACAAGGAAACTGGTATTAATCTGCCTTTGCACTTCTTCTTTAATCTTCACTTCCATATCAGGATGAGTTATCCTCAACTTCTGCTTGACTGGTGGGCATTCTGGCTTCAACGGAAATCTATGCTCCACAATCTCTGAATCCAACCCAGGCATGTCTTGATAGGACCAAGCAAACACATCTGAATACTCTCGAAGAAGATCAATCAACCCCTTCTTAACATCAGGAAACAGTCGAGACCCAATCTTGACTTCCTTCACATCATCCTCGGAACCCAAGTTGACCAACTCAATCTGCTCTTCGAATGGCTGAGTGGCTTTTCCTTCATGCTCAAGAAGACGAGACAATTCATCACTTACTTCTTCATCACTTTCCTCCTCATCCTCAAACATAGGGAATTCAAAATTCGGAGAAGGAGAAGGATCATTGTGTTCAATGGGGTTAGAAACCAACCTGCATAATAATTTGATATTTTGATTTTAGAGAAGTGAATTTGTGACTAAATATTATGCAGATGTACAATTATATTATTTATTTATGTTTTTTGTGATTACCATTTTCAGAATAAAGCAAAAAGTAAAAAATAAAACATCATAGATGTGGATGAATATAATTATATTTTATTGATGATCAAATTGAAATGCCCAACAATGTTCACTTCTCCTTAGGCATACGAGAAGGATTTTCAAAAACAAAGTAAAAGCAATTACTTAGATCTATGCATAATAACAGGAATATCAACAGCGGTCCAATTGTTGCAAGCCTTTCCATGCGTCATAAAATTGGTACAGTCTTCCTCTTCATCATCCTCTAGCACAGCAACTAAGTGTTGTTCATTACCATGAATGAACCCTCCGCTATGGAAACTGAGTTATACATCTTCATATCTAACCACTGGTGAACCTCGTTGGAAACCCAATCCATCTCTGCTCTTGTTGTCAGAGACCTCTACCATCTGCCCCCACCGATCAGACTGGCCCTCTTCAATAATCTTTAATGCATCTTTGAATGAGGACATGGGTTCCCCGACTCTCTTTTCTTCAACAATAGATAAGGCTTGGAACGGAGTTCCAACCTCATCCTCAACTTCAACATAAGAGACAGGTGACAGGTGGCTGATTAACAACGCCTTCTCCCCGTCAATAATAACAAGCTTCCCATTCTTGACAAACTTCAGCTTCTGGTGCAATGTTGAAGTAACGGCTCCTGCCTCATGAATCCATGACCTTCGCAATAAACAACTGTATGCTGGGTGGATATCCATTACTTGAAAAGTAATTTGGAAGTCACTCGGACCTATATTTACTAGAAGGTCCACTTCTCCAATCACAGCCTTGCGCGAACCATCAAAAGCTTTGACGATCACGCCACTATATCTCATAGGCGCTCCTTGGTATGACAACCTGGACAAAGTCGACTTTGGAAGTACATTCAATGAGGACCCGGTGTCTACTAGCACATTCAACAGAGCATCGTCTTTGCAATTCATCGAGATATGTAGTGCCAAATTATAATTCCTTCCCTCTTCAGGGAGTTCTTTATCACAGAAACTGAGATTATTGCAAGAAGTGATGTTAGCCACAATATGATCAAATTGATCCACCGTAACATCACGTTCCACATACGCTTGCTCAAGAACTTTCTGTAGTGCTTCTCTGTGCGCTTCTGAGTTCAATAACAGAGATAGTACTGAGATCTTCTAGGGGTTTGGAGCAATTGTTCCACTATGCTGAATTCACTTTTCTTGATCAGTCTAAGTACCTCATCATCATCACTAGGCTTCAAACTGCTAGACTCACCAGACTGACACTTTTGAGCGCTAGTAGGATCTACCGCAGGCACTTCCACCTTCTTATTAACAGATATATCCTCCACATTCTTTGGGAACACCGGCCTAAACACATGACCACTGTGGGTCACCTTAGTAACATCAGCTATGCTCATAACAGAACTGGTCGTAGGTAAAGGAACCTCTTGACCCTTATCCAACATGGTTGCATTATACTGATACGGAATAGCTTTATCGGATGCATACGGGATTGGGCCCGCTAACCGTATTACCAACAGCGATACAGATCAATTGCTGACGCTGTTACTGTTATTGCTGTCATACTGAATAACTACCCTCTCAGGAGTTTTGAAAACTGGGACTATAACATTGACATCGTCATCTATGTGACGGGATTGAACAATTTTAATCAAGCCTTCATCCATCAACCGCTGGATGTCCCTCTTCACAACCATACAACCTCTAGGATTGACATTGCAGATAGCACAACCATCATGATCATGCTCACAATTGCTAACCAAGCAAATATCTTTATGCATCATCACCAAAGACCTCCTAATGAAGCGTACATCAAACACCTTGAACTCGCCAGGACAACCATCCACCATATTAATAGATGAATTTCCATGGGCATGTAGTGGGTTTGCTTTGACGTTCGGCGCACGGTCCTCAAAGGACACCATTCCACTCTTTACCAGCTTATGAACTTCATACTTGAGAGGGTAGCAATTCTCTATATCATGTTCGGGGGCTCCTTGATGAAAAGCACAGTGGATTTCTGGTTTGTACCACCATGGAAGCGGTTCAAGGATTTGCGGAGGATTTCTTGATTGTAACAGGTTCTTGAGAACCAAAGACAGATATAGCTCTGCGTATGTCATCGGAATTGGGTCAAAAGAGACCTTCTTCCTCTCAAAATTAGATTGCTGATGGTTGTTGGTATTGTTGTTGTTGTAGGTGTTTATTTCTTGTTTTGTTTGTTGTTGTTGACGTTGTTGTTGTTGAATTGGTGTTGACTGATTTGCTGAAAATACTGGGACTACTGATGATACTTGATGATGGTGTTGACGGGGTGGTTGACTTCTTCTTACCTGAGGCCTCCTCTGCCTCCCAACAGACACTGTGTTGGCTTCACTTTCCTTTTTCTTACCTAAACTATTACCATATCTCTTGTTGGATGACACTTCCTCCTTAGATAATCGTCCCTCTCGGACACCTTCTTCGAGCCCCATCCCCATGTTTACCATCTCAGTAAAGTCACTGGGGGCACTGGCAATCATCCGCTCATAGTAAAAAGAGCTCAAGGTCTTGAGAAATATCTTAGTCATCTCCTTTTCCTCTAAAGGAGGGGTAATTTGAGCAGCAAGCTCTCTCCATCTTTGAGCATATTCCTTGAACGTCTTTTTACCCTTCTAAGACAACGACCTCAACTGATATCTGTTTGGGGCCATATCAACATTGTACTTGTACTGCTTCATGAATGCTTCGCCCAAATCATTGAATGTGTGGATGCTCGCACTATCCAATCCCATGTACCGCCTCAGAGCGGCACCGGTCAGACTGTCTTGAAAATAATGGATCAAAAGTTGATCATTATCGGTTTGAGTAGACATCTTTTTGGCGTACATCACCAAATAATTGAGTGGAAAGGTATTTCCTTTGTATTTTTCAAAGTCAGGCACTTTGAACTTCACCGGAATCTTGACATTTGGAACCAAACAAAGTTCCGCAACACTCTTCCCAAACAGATCCTTACCCCTCAAAGTTTTCAATTCCTTACGCAACTCAAGAAATTGGTCCTTCATATCATCCATCTTCTCATACACATCAGGGCCCTCAGACGGCTCAGAATGATAGATGGTGTCTTCTACACGAGTTAAAGTATGCACAACAGGTGGTGGTACAGACATGATCGAGCTAGATGCTTGCATGGAAGTGTTGAAAAGTATATTTCAGGCAAATATTTTAATATCGTATCCACAGAGATTGGTTGTTATTACCGCCGTTCTATAATCCAAATTGTTATAAGTTTAAAATGCAACCAAGTTGTTTTGTTTGAATAGTTATCTTTTGCGTAAAATGACGCTAAGACAATAAAATAGTTTTAATCAAATGTAAAAGGCTTGGCAAGATTGGAGTTCACTATCCAAATTTCTTATGTTTCCTTAATGACAAATATATAGACTTAAAATTATTCATGATATTCAAGTATCCTCTCAATATCATTTATTTCTAAATGATATTGTGATAATCACTATATTAATGGTTAAATGATTTCTCTACCTAACTATCAATATAGCAATCTTTAATGTTTGATACAAAAGAAGAGTAGTGTATAAATCTATTTCTACAACTCATTCACTACTTGAAAGCATATTTTATGTCAAGACTTGAATAATCTTTCTCAACAACAACTCAAATCTAAATATTCAAAATAGGGCAAAAATATCATTCAATACATCAATAACCTTTTGTCATATATAAGAGTCAAATGGAATACATAAACAAATAGGAATAGCTACTACCTCCAATTTTGACAAAATGGGGTTTAGCTCCTCATCATCATTTTGGAAAGCAAAATGCAATATCAAAGTAAGCTCTATTTTTCTTCTACAATGTGTGAATGAATTTTCCTTTTTTTCCATTCTGTTTTTTAAAGAGTTCATACTTTCCTTAAATGTTCATTTTCATCTAAAACTGAAAAGCACTCTAAAAATGATACAAAACCGTCACACTAAAGTTGGGTTGAAAACAGAACACTTGGCCCAAACAAAATGCTTGTTGTTTCCGCAAGGTTCGCGGCGCCATCCCTGGTCGCGGCGCGAACTGAAGCAATTTCAGCTTCTTTGCCTTGCAAGCTTCATTTAATAATTCTCCCAAGTGTTATTTTTCCAAATGCTTCCAAATTGCCATTGAAACTTCTTCCAAATTATGCTTATGCACTCCGATGCTCTCTTGTCCAAAAACTCTACAAAACTAATAAATACGTGAAATATCTACTCAAAACATAATCAATTAAACTAAATTGCATTTTTACTAAATTGTGAGGATAAAAGTGTGTAATTCAATAACAAAATGGTAAAAGGGACCAATAAAAATATATGAAAAGTAGTGCTAATTGGTCCCTAACAACTCTCCCCAACTTATCATTTTTTTTGTCCCTAAACAAAAGTTTTCACCAAAACAACCAAAGTAATGAAACAATAGATTGAAACAAGGATTAACAAAGGACATTCAAATGGTTCAAAAGTGTATGACACTTTCTCAATCCACCTATCTCAATGCTAGACAAAACATGAATAAGAATAATGGTTGGGTGCAAATAACATACCAAGGAATTCAAAGCAATACATGTCAAAATTGAATCAAACTTAAACACACATCATAATAATGATGAATAAACATGAAGGTTTTCTTTCACTCATCCAAACAATTAGATCAACAACAACTCAAATCATGCGGTCATCAAAGCAAATAATAAATCATGTGAAAAATGAGAATCAAGAGGTATTTCAAAGGTTGTAATGTGGCTTGGGTTACAAGGAAGGATATGATTAAGAGAATTCAACAAAAATGCATATCCTAAGGGAGCATTCCTATAAATTCAAACTCAACAACAATTTCCGTTTCTTTGATCCCAATCTTTCTTCTTTTCTTATTTTTCACATCCACACAACCATGAGCTTTCTCTTTGTTTTTTCTTTCTTTTCTTTTTCTTTGCTCCATAGTTTCAAAGGTGATTTCTTTTTCTTGTTTCTTTTCACACTTTCACCCTTTTATAAAACATCAATTTTCCAAGTTTCTAATCAACTCTTCTAATTTACTCTCCCCAACTTTAGATTTCAAGACCAAATTTATTCAATAATGCTCCCTACTTAGACATAGGTGAAAGACAAATTTTTCAAACAAACTCGGTTTGAAGGTTCCATTGAAACGAAAGAAATTAGGATTCATTTATTCACAAAATTTTCAATTGACTTTACACTTATCCATCAAATGAATCCTAAAACAAGCTCAAAGGGGGTTAACTAAGGATCACTCCTCACAAGGTTAGTTGATTCAAAACTTTTTGGCCAATTGGTTTTTCTCAATAACAAACAATGCCTCTATCATTTTCACAATTTTCACAAAAATAGATTAATGCATGATTTAGCATGATAAGAATGAATTGAATTAATGTTCGTTTTCCCGTATTTAGTGTACAATGAAAAGCCACCTCACAATTGGTTAAGTTCTATTTTGATTCAAAAATGACATGTATCTCAAGGAATTTATGACATGGAATTTGCAACACACCATTAAACTACTCATGTTAAGTCTAGAAAGCGATAAAGTGTACCTTGAAATACCGACACCAATTCTTATCATCACCACTCGAAGTGTCCTACACTTCCTTCCTTGTAAGCATTACTTGGTTGCTTCAAGCTTAACTTAATAATAATAAAAATTAAACAAACAAATGGGGCATACCAAATTCATTGTAACACACAATTAAATCTCACAAAAGATCCATGCAAATAACAAACCAAATTAACAAACCAAAGTTTATGGTGAAACTAGAGCCATCAAAAGTTACAATCATAATTAAACAAAAACAATAATAATAAAAAAACTCAAAATAAAAATCTACTACAACTCAAACAAACTCCTCAATCTTCCTCATCATGCCCACCACCTACTGATCCAAGGACATCCTCCATCTCATCATCATGGGTCGCACCACCACCTCCTGCACCCCCCATAAATGCTGGCCTGCCCTCAGGCCAATTAGCATAAGCAGCATACTCCGCTTGGGACGGAAACGTGCGGGCTTCGGGTGCAAGAAAGGTGTTCTGAAGCTGCTGTTGCATAGCATCAAAAATTAATGATTGAGACCTCCTAGATGCCTCAAAACTCTCACAGTAGTATGTAGCAAACGTCATCTGATCAAATGCTGGCGTACTGCGGGCTCGGGGTCTAGAGGAAGAAGTACCTGCTCCTTCAGCTCTATCCATCTGGCTCTGGAAAAACCTGTTCAGATAAGCATCATTAATTATACTGGTGATAGACAAGTGCACCTCATCCGGAATGGGCACATTTGCCCTTCGGCAAAGTCCCATAACCAGCCCCGGATATGTTAGAACACCGACTTTCCCACCGAACTTGGTTCCACTAGTAGCAACTTTGCGCATTTCCTCCGCAATGATGGATGCCACATCTACTGATTTACCAATCATGATATAGTACAATAGGCATCCGACATCCAATGGAATGGTGGTGCTATGGCTCCGTGGCCGAGTATTATTCAATAGAAGCACCAAATAGGCTCGTGCTTCCAAGTTCAAACTCTCCCTCTTCCACGACTTCGGGAATCCCTAATCATTCAAATCATAGGTCCTTCCTTCAAGGCATAGATGAGCACTCACGTTAGGGAGGTCCCAATCTTTGGCACGGTACTCGCACCGCCCATTATCCGCCAAAATGAGAGGATTATCCAAATAGGCGTTGATCGCGTCCCTACTGAAGGAAATGATCTTTCCCCTCACTCTTATTTGATAGTGAAATGCCACTCCCTCCTCCAGCTGAAGAGCATTGGCGTAAAACTCACGCACAATGTCATAGTTTATCTCTGGCTCCGGTTCACAAATTTTGTTCCATTTTCTTCTTTCAAAATTTGCCACCAGCTTCCTATACGTTCCACCTGGTGACAAACGGGTGAATCTTTCCGGTTGAATGGTCCTTTTGATCAATTTTTCAAATCTCTCCTCGTGCTCATCACTAGTGAATCATCGCACGGATCGAGAAGGACCGGAGCTTGTGGTTTTGGTACATTTTGACATCTGCAACAAAATCAGAAACAACCACACAAAAGCCATAAGATAAGTTAGCATCCATAATCCAAAAACATGAAACTGAAATTTCCCAGTTCGCGGCGCGATGGCCCGTTCGCGGTGCGAACCCTGCGAACCAGAAAATTATCAGTAGCCTCTAGGGTTCCTACTGCTCAAAAACTTTTATCAACCATAACCAGAAACCCTTACCCAATCCTAATTTGAATCCTCTATAGACATGCAAGGTTATATTCATCAACTACATCACTTTCTAACAAAACCCTATTGCATCTTAATGAGGAAGAAAAAGGAAAAGGAAGAGAGATTCACATACCTTTGTTGAGGATTGACTTGATTCTTGTTAAAAAAGTTTGGGATTTTTGAAATGGAGGGGATTAATTTTGAATTTGGGAAGTGGGATAGTGAAAGTGATAAAGAGAAGTTTGAAGTTGTAAAATGTAAATGAAATAGAAATAACACAAAACAGAACTTAAAAGGTCCTTCCACGCTCAGTTCGCGGGGCGAACTTTGTTCGCGGCGCCAACGTGAATTTTTCCATTCAGTTCGCGAGGTGAAGGATGTTCGCAGGGCGAACTGAAGGAAATTTTTAAAAATTGTTTGGCATTGGACATAACTCATTTTTCACACAAAAAGAAACAAAGCAGAATACATTAACAACTGAATTGACAAAACTTGAAATGCAAACTTACGACGTTGGGTTGCCTCCCAACAAGCGCTTTGTTTAACGTCGTTTTGAGCTCGACGGTTCAATGATCTTCATGGTTCGGCTAGGGAAATGACACAGACATCTCGATTCACTACTCCATTATGGTAGACTTTTAGTCTTTGTCCATTTACACTCCAATTTTCCTGTGACTTTGGATCCTCAACCACGATAGCCCCATAGTTTCGCACCTCCTTTACAACAAACGGTCCCGACCACTTGGACTTTAGCTTACCATGAAACAACTTCAATCTTGAGTTGAAAAGCAGCACCATTTGTCCAACTTTGATCTCTTTGTGACGGACCTTTCCCTCATGGTACGCTTTCACTTTTTCCTTGTACAGTTTGTTTGAATGGTAGGCATTATTCCGTGATTCCTCCAATTCATGGAGCTGTCCTTTTCTTTTCTCTCCAGCTAAAGTGGAGTCAAAGTTCAAGAACTTGAGAGCCCAAAATGCTCTATGCTCCATTTCCACCGGGAGATGACAAGTCTTCCCATAAACCATCTGAAATCGAGTTAGTCCAATAGGAGCTTTGTAGGCGGTACGATACGTCCACAAAGCTTCATCCAATTTTGATGACCAATCTTTTCTCGAACTCGAAACCGTTTTTTCAAGGATCCTCTTCACTTCTCGGTTAGAAACTTCTGTTTGACCATTCGCTTGTGGATGGTAAGGAGTAGTCACCTTATGCTTTACACCATAATATTCTAAAACTTTCTCTAAAGGTGTATTGCAAAAATATGACCCTCCATCGCTTATCAACACCCGAGGCACACCAAAACGTGAGAATATGTTTTTCTTTAAAACATTTATCACCATTTTGGAGTCGGCCTTAGGTGAAGCGATTGCTTCCACCCACTTCGAAACATAGTCAACGGCCACGAGGATATACTCATTAGAGAAGGAAGATGGGAATGGACCAACGAAATCAATGCCCCAATAATCAAAAACTTATACTTCCAACATGTCGGTTAGAGCCATTTCATCCCGTTTGCCTATTCCTCCACTTCGTTGGCATGTGTCACAACTCTTGGCGTGTTCGTGTGCATCTTTAAACAAAGACGGCCAATAAAAGCCCGTTTGGAGGACTTTAGTGGCTGTTCGCAAACCGCTATAGTGACCTCCATACGGAGAGTTATGACAATGCCAAAGGATGTCTTTTGACTGTTCAAGTGTCACACACCTTCTTAAAATACTGTCCACACCCACTTTGAACAAATAAGGATCATCCTACACATAGTACTTTGCATCCGCTAAGAATTTCTTTCTTTGATTACTAGTGAGGTCTTCCGGTGTCACCCCGGTTGCCTTATAATTAGCAAAATTGGCAAACCAAGGCCTCACTTGAATCGCATAAAGCTTTTCGTCCGGAAATTCTTCTCTTACTTCTTCTTCTTTGTTTGTAATTTCCACATTAACCAAACGGGACAAATGATCCGCTACCAAGTTTTCGGAACCTTTTTTATCCCGGATTTCCAAATCAAATTCTTGTAATAACAAAATCCAACGAATTAATCTTTGTTTGGAATCCGGCTTGGTTAGCAAATATTTGATTGCCGAATGGTCGGTGTAAACTACAACTTTGGACCCGATTAAATAAGCTCTAAACTTTTCCAATGCATACACTATAGCTAGTAACTCCTTTTCGGTTGTCGCATAATTGACTTGCGCCTCATTTAAAACTTACTAGCATAGTGGATGGCATGAAAATATTTAGCTCTCCTTTGACCCAAAACCGCACCAACCGCATAATCGCTTGCATCACACATAAGTTCAAAATCAAGTGTCCAATTTGGTGCAAAGATTATGGGTGTGGTGACTAACTTTTCTTTCAACTCAAGGAATGCTTTTAGACACGACTCATCGAAAAGAAATTGCGTACCTTTGTTGAGCAAATTACTCAAGGGCTTTGCTATCTTTGAGAAGTCCTTGATGAATCTTCGATAAAATCTGGCATGTCCAAGAAAGCTCCTTATTCCTTTGATGTTTGTTGGAGGTGGTAATTTTTCAATGACTTCCACCTTTGCTCTATCAACTTCTAGCCCTTCGGAAGAGATTTTGTGACCAAGAACAACACCTTCGGTGACCATAAAATTGCATTTCTCCCAATTGAGCACTAAGTTTGTTTCCACACATCTTCCCAAAACCACATCAAGATTTTTCAAGCACAAATCAAAGGACGACCCATAAACGGAGAAGTCATCCATAAACACTTCAATGCATTCTTCGATCAAATCCGAGAATATTGCTTGCATACACCGTTGAAAGGTTGCCGGCGCATTACATAATCCAAAAGGCATTCTTCGGTAAGCAAAAATTCCGAAAGGACATGTAAAAGCCGTCTTTTCATGATCCGCCGGATTGACCGAAATTTGGTTGTAACTTGAATAACCATCCAAGAAACAATAGAAATTTTTGTCGGCCAACCTTTCCAACATTTGGTCCATGAAAGGTAGCGGGAAGTGATCTTTCCTTGTAGCTTGATTTAGCCTCCTATAGTCAATACACATCCTCCACCCGGTTACCTTTCTAGTTGGAATCAACTCATTTTTATCATTTTTGATAACCGTCATACCACCCTTTGTTGGAACTACTTGCACCGGACTCACCCATTCACTATCAGAGATAGGATAAATCATTCCGGCTTCCAAAAGTTTGACAACTTCTTTTCTCACCACTTCTTTCATTGAGGGATTTAAGCCCCTTTGAGGTTGTGTAACAGGCTTGAAATTTTCTTCCATCATGATCTTATGCATACAATAGGCCGGCCTAATACCCTTTAAATCGGATAATACCCACTGTAGCGGGGTATTCGTTACCATTAGAGATATTGACTAAATCCAAGGTAAATCATACAAGTCGAGTCGCCACCGCACTTCTATTTATCCAAAGGAATGGTTAGAAAGCGAACAAAAACCTAAAAGTTTTAACAAAAACTAGTAAAAGAGAAACAAAGATCTGGGTAAGGGGGTTGGTTATGTAATGGGAAGGTGTTAGGCACCCAAAACATCCTAGGTACTCGTAGGGAGCCCTTTTCACACTTGTTGTAAAGTTTGTCTTTTTGTGAAAATTTTGTTTGTGCAAACATGATTGAAGAGATGAGAAGAGAATATATAAGTTTATTTATATTTTTGTGTTTGGATGGATAAACTCATTGCCTACGTACCATCTAAAAAAAGATTAGGATCAAAACCTCGTAGTTCGGGGTAAAAATATCAAAACAAGTTGGTGAATTGATTGGTCCAAAACCCTTAAGGTCTTTTGTTATCAAAGGGAGAAAACTCAACCTAAAACCACAAATCCACCACGTGAGGATAGCTTCAACATGCTAGTGAGGGGTTAACCCTATAATAAGCATGGAAGACTCATTGTCCATCACTAAGGATATAGGTGAGCATTACATCTACCACAAAGATAACTCAAACCTAATAGCTAAAGGTTATGAAAAAAAATTGATTAAAGAAGTGGCCATTGGAACCACAAAAAGACATTTTGATGGGTTATATTTACCAATTAGAAGTGTATACAAAATGGTCAAATTTGACTTAAAGATTCAATTCAAAATAAGTGTTATGAAAAGAGAGTTTGAAAATCAAAAGCATAAGGCTTAGGTTTCTAATGTTTGAAAACAAATTTTAAGTGTTTGCACAAAAGTCTTGGCTTGGGTTAGAGTGGAGGGAAGAAGAAGAAGGGCTAAGTCCTAAATAAAGCAAAAAGGAAAGGGATAAAGAAACAAAACCACAATGGAGTTCCTCTCTTGAGATCATATTGATGATCCAAGTAGCTCCCATCCTTTGGAATAAGCAAACATACAAAGCATAAACTCAAGCAATCATCAATCAAGGTGAACTTGGAAGAAAACTTCTCAATGCATCTTGGATCTCTCTCTCCTGGGAGCTCATGGTAATGGTTCTTCAATTAAGCTCAAGTGTGAACCCCTTGCACAAGAACACACACATCAAAGAGTTTTATGAAACAAATCAAGAATGGACAAGAGTGAGTTTAGAGGCTTGGCCCATATTCATCATTAAGATCCTTTTGCTCCAATTTTGCATAGGGAATGTCCTAGAAACTAAGTCCATTTCTCCATTCTTTGCATAGGGAAAATCCTAAGATCTAAGTCCACTTCTTTGCATTTGGTCCATAATAATCAAAACAAAAACACAAGCACAATAGTATATACACAATTATGTGCTCAAGTGAGCAAAAGGCAAATGAAATTAACATAAACATGTGCTCAAGTGAGCAAAGAGAAAAGCAAATGGATAATATGTGCAAGAATAGTAAATTGCATAAAAGTAAAGAGCAAAAAGTAAATGTTAATTGTTAATGGTTAGTGTTAATAATTAGTGTGCCATAAGGCAAATTTAGCGTTATGTTAAGCAATCATAATTGGACTTATGTAGAAGTCACAACTATCTGAGGCCGGTCAATAGAATATAGGCAACAAACACAAGTTAGAGATCTTGATTAGTGAATCAAGTTCCTACAACTTGCCATGCCAAAAAGGAAAAGAGAATTGATCTTGTATTGGTTTAAGCCTTTTGCATGATTTAGAAAACAACCTATCCTTAATGCAAAGCCATTCATTTGATCAATTGATCAAGATGAATTAGATTTGAATCAAGGAAGGTTAAGTCTCCCTAATCAATGCTAACTTATCAACCTTCAACTCATTGATCAAAAAGAGAGAAGAAGAATAAGAAAAAGATGAAGAATGGATAAGGAAATGGAAAGATCAAAATGCATAAGGTCAAATAAAATGTACCAATCCATGTGTATTGACCAAGTGACATTGAAGGTCAAAGTCAAACAATAAGAAATCAACAGTGAGATGAAGATTGGAGATCAAACAATAAACAAAATATTTTTGGCATTTTTAATATTAAAATAAACTTGAATTAAAAATAAAAGAAAGGTCAAATTTCAAAATCACTTCAAATCAACCTTGAAAGGTCCAAGTGATTTACCCTAAATTCAACAAGGTCAAACAAAGTTTGACTAAAAATTTCAGCATTTTTAAAAGTCAGAAACTATTTTTAATCAATTAAAAATGAATAAAAATAACCTAATTGAACTAAAATCTCAAATAAATCTCAAATAAATTAAAAAATTGATGAGAATATTTTTCATAGATCCATCATCATTCAAATAGGTTAGGAAAATATTTTTGTATTTTTTGAATATCAAAAACTATTTAAAATGAATTAAAAATAACCAGAAAAAAGAAAATTCACAAAAAATATCAAATGATGAAATAAAAAATATTAAAAATCAAAATTAGAAACTAGAAATTATTTGGAGAAGAATTCAATTGGTCCCATAATTTTTGGACCAATAATAAAAGAGATATGAATTTTTGAAAATTATTGGAATAAAAGAAATTAAATCAGAAAATTGGAAATTCAAAAAAACCAGGAGCGTCAGATCTGAGCTCATTAATTGAGCTGGAAGATCATGCGTTTCAGATGCGCGCTTCCACCATAAGTCCAAGTCCACGCGCAACATATTGAATAAATGAAAGTCATAACAAGCGAGGGTCAGGATTAGATCTGGAAAACTCAATCCAACGATCCACATTCAAACTTGCAATGGGACGGCCACCGGAGCCACCTTCTTCTCCGGTGAGCTTGTGTTTTCCGGCCAAAATTGCAGACAACCAAATCTTAACCAAAATACGCGATCTATACATCTTTGGAAAGCTGGGATGATGTACATCATCCCTGTGCCACTCAATTCCACTCTAGATCTCTATATTGAGAGAAATCAGAGATGGAAGTTCTGTGGTGTTCATCATGAACTTGTTAGATTTTGAAAATTGAATGCACAACAATTATGCCTCTGTGGAGAGGACTTCAGCCAACATAATATCCAATCAAATAGATCAATACATAATGAGTTTCGAAGAAAAAACCAGTTGCATAACAACCTTGATTTCTGGAAACTTGAGCTCGATTCCTTGCTTTCTTTGCCAAAACAGAAGATCAATGAGCTGAAGGATGAAAGTTTAGAAGCTTTAGATCCAATGATTCAACCAGATGTAGTTGAACTTTGGATCTGAAAAATTTGAAGAAAAATTGAAATAGCTTCTTTTGTGAGGTTGGGGAATCACTTCAGCAGGGTTTCAGGCGCCTTTAGGTTGGTTTATGATGGAGGTATGCACCTCTATTTATAGCAAAACCTGATGCAAGCAAGGTGAATTTCGTGTGCATGAAAATTGAAGGCCTCCATGCATGGGCCTGTACAGGTGCATGGAGGGCCCAAAAGCCAATGCAAATGGATACTGAAATGATTTGGAGAAGGTTTGGACGTGGGGTTTGCACTCCAATTGCTTGCATATGAAGTTTCACCATGTTATGCATAATTGAACCAAAAACTTCCCCTCTTTGAAAATACCAATTGCCAAATCCAAACATGATTATGTGAGTAATGGTTGGAAAGGTTTTGATGTAAGAAACAATTGTTATGTTGGGCAAAAATCCATTTGAAGTGTGGAAATTGGTGAAATTGGAGTTTAAAGTGCAAGGTGCAAAACATGCAAAGGCAAAGTTTCTAAATTTGGCCAATGTTCAAGCCCTTCTGTTTTGATGATGCAAGCCTCAAATGAAAACACCTCCAACATCAAAGTTGTAGATCTCTTCAAGACAATCAAAATGGACTTATATTTTGCATCATTTGGATTTTTGATGAAAGAGTTATGGGCACTTGAAGTTGGACTTTTTTGCCTTATAATGTCTTGCATTATCACATGTATTTCCTTTGATATTTTGAAATTTTGTTTAACATAACATTTGAATTAGACATCGTAAGCTTTCCAATGCATTTGATCCCACCTCAAAATCATGACAAATGAATGAGTTATGTCCTTGGGAAGTTGACCCAAAATTAGGGTTTCAGTCAAAATGACCTGTAATGTATTGGAATGGGAGATGACCTTCCAAGCTTCAAATCAATTTTTGATGAACATGAAAGTTGTTCATATTGTCCTTAAGAACATTTCTTTTGGAATCATCTCCATTTTACCAACACATAAAAATTTAGGCCTCAGTGCCTTTCAAAATAGTCAGATGAATTGACTGATCAACTTCTCAAGTCCATGACTCATATCTTGATGAATTGATGATTTAGGACACTCAAATAAGTTCAAATATGCATGAAATAATGAATTAAAGAACTTCCCTTGATTGCATTTGACCATGGGCTGAGGTTGCTTCATGAGCAACGCATTGTAGTGCATAGATGAATTAGGGTTCCTTTGGGACACAAACCTCAAACCCTTTGACTTGCCTTGATCAAAATGATGAATTGAGATGTTAGGGAGACACATTTGATGGATGAGAGCTTTGGGAACCATTACTATGCTTGCTTTCATCTTCATTTGACCACATCTCTGCACAAAGGATCTCCTTGAAGCTCTCGACCTTGTGATTGCTCAAACTACAAACAAAAGATGTTAGTGACATATTTTTGTGCTTTTGGTTAGTAAACAAAATGAGAAAAGCAATGATATACAATTCAAGCATGCCTGGTGATATCAAACCATTCACAAGAGGTCCCACCCTAAGGCAAAGGGAACCAAGATGCTAATGATCCTTGAGGCAATGCAAGTGCAATGTTATGATGCCATGAGGGATCTTAGGGACAAAATTGGGGTCTTACAGATGCCCCTATTTAAGGTCATTCTGGCCGGAGAAGTGAAGGTTAAAATCTTCATCTCGACGGGGTAGAATGGGCTTAAATAATAACAAAGATACGAATTTTGATCCCTAAGAGACCTCATGATGTGAATGCATGCAAACGGTAATACTCTGCGGGGATATGCGTCCCCAAAGAAAGAAAGAGACCAGGAACAATTGAAAATTCACTAGAGTAACACACTCATAAATGGGACAGAGACTCCGCCGGGGAGTAAAAGGATAGAAATGCGTGAGCAGGCCACGACTTGAAACTTGCTGAGAGACACGAAGAGAATCCATGAAATAAATCAATGGAAGGACTCGAACTGACTCGAAGATGCATGTATTGGGGAATATGCCAATACAGCCAAAAAAATTATCCGCAACGGATACTTCGGATAAAATCCGGACTCAGGTGGAGGATGTCCACTAAGGACTCAGCTGAGGAAGATCCCAACCGAACTCTCCTGGGGAAGCAATGGGATGAGGTATTACCGGTTACTGGGTAATAAGCTCAAAGAGACGTGTGATCTGAACACCGATATAAGGGTGAGAGAACAACACGCTCGGGAAGAATGAATATCTAAGACCGGTATAAGGGTGAGAGATATCCATCAACCAAATCATCTGAGGAAGACCTAAAAAGGTATATTTCAACTCAGGGAATCTGACTCCACAGGGGACAAAAAGTCATAATAGGGAGCAGAAGGAGGGAACACCAGGGATGCCGGTTACTGGGCATATAATAGGTGGCCAACCAAAGCGTGAATTGGGGAATATTCCAAAAACACTCATCATCCAAAAGAGGGCAAAAAGGCAAACTCAATTATGGGATGGACATTCGATTCCAAAATAGGGATACGAATCTTACTCGACTGGGGAAGAACAAAAGGCTTCGACCAAAGAGTGCATGAGATATATTATCTATTACCGTCATAACTTAGATAATATACTCGCATGGAAGATTATCCACAACCGGTTACTGGGTTAATAAAGGATGAATCGACCGAGAGAGAAAGGCATCAGGATACCGAAACTAGGTATATAATGATGACCAATCAGGGGGAGCAACAAACATTACCGACAATTGGTACATGGAAGATGACTCGTTGGGGATATATTGCCTAATCAGAGAAATTATCCAATAAAATGAGGGAATATCAACACCGAATATTGGATAATGATAACCGTCAAGGAGGGGATTACATCTACCGGATACTGGGTAGAAAACCACGGAAGAGTAACCGTCATCGATTAGGATGAACAAAAGGTTAACTCTGCAAAGGGGAGAAAATAGGGTTTGCAACTACTGGTATAAGGGTAGAGAACCACAGACTCCGTCGAGGATAAGATGAATGATCACTAATTACTGAGCAATTATTCATTTATACCACGGGGAAGCAAAGGAAACAGTCACAAGAGGCCAATTTAGGATTAAACCAAAGAGGCACGCTGAATCGAGACTCGTCCTAGTGAGGATATAACTCAATAGGGAAACCCATCCCGATATATGTGTTAGGAAGGAACGGGAACAACCATCACCCACGAGGATATAACTCGGTGGGGAGTGCGGAAGGAAAGATAAACAGTTTCTGCTTAATGGGCTGACTCTATATTAAGGGATCAGACGCCAACATCTGCTTGGGAAATGTATTACCAACTAGCAGGGGATAACAAACAAAGATATATGGCAAAGAATGCAATATGAATATCTGAATGTTTGAAAATTATATGCACACATGCGTGGTTTATGTATGATGAATGCTGACAATCAGACATTTCTAACACAAACAGCTCCAAGGAATAAGCACACAAACAGCCGGTACTACATCTCAAGAGAGAAATCCAGGAAACAAAGATCCCTGCAGGGGACAATCATCAGTCATTCCAGCTGGGGACAGGAGTCATTGCACAGATAAAATCTGCCACATAAGCAACTCTATTGGGGAATCCATCCAAGGGATAGAGGGATTCTAAGGATCAACCACCAAGTACCGTGCTCGCCATAGAGATCACTTCTACTGAGGAGGAAAGATCGCTACTCTGCTGAAGGGAAGAGTGGTGAATATCTCACCAAACACTCCACCCAGTGGAAAAACCACAAAAGGCTCCGGTGGAAGAAGATACAATCATGCCAGGAATATGAACAAATGTCTTACCCTGTTGGAGATCATACCATCCTTGGGAGAGCACTGAGGATCTCCTAAGTATCCTTTCGTCATTGTGAATGTTCACTTTGTTTAAAAACAAGCTTTGAAAAATTCGTTTATTCAAAACAATGATATTTTCTCAATTAGAGCATGCAAAACGTTTGTTGAATAGAAACAAATAAGAGTGCAAATGATTGGATAAAAGGCTCAAATTTATTTGATGGAATGGTAGTCTGCAAATGGTAAGACTCCATAGATCTTTACAAGTTTGAAGTTGGTGATGTATATTGGAAAAGGGCTACATTGAACATAATGACCATTTCTCCACCAATTCTGAATCTGATGTATTTGAAGCTTTGGTTGATGAAGAATGAGCAAGAATCTCTGACAGGTGATAATTGTAGAACAAAATCTTGTCAGGATGTAGTTACTTGCCAAATCCCTAATTTTTGCCGAGATTGCCCCGGGATGAGGTACTCAATCTAGCGGGATACATATATTCATTTTTTATATCTCTAACTTTTTCCTGGACCGCCCTTTCGGGTTTTCAATCCACCGAGACGCTCATTTTTTCCTAAGCCTCCCTTTCGGGTTTTCAACTTAGCGAGCTATTTTGTTTTTATTTTTAGGCGAAGTATTTCTTAACTGCATCTGAATTCACAGGACGAGTGAAATCCTCCCCATCCATAGTTGTCAGTATCAAAGCACCGCCTGAAAAGGCTCTCTTAACAACATATGGACCTTCATAGTTTGGAGTCCACTTGCCCCTGGAATCGGGCGCGAAAGACAAGACTTTCTTGAGCACAAGGTCACCTTCTCGGAACACACGAGGCTTGACCTTCTTATCAAAAGCTTTCTTCATTCTCTGCTGATACAATTGACCATGGCACATGGCAGTCAATCTCTTCTCTTCTATCAAGTTCAATTGGTCATAACGACTCTGAACCCATTCAGCGTCAGTCAACCTGGCTTCCATCAAGACTCTCATTGATGGGATCTCCACCTCTACTGGGAGTATAGCCTCCATGCCATAAACAAGAGAGAAAGGGGTTGCCCCTGTTGAAGTGCGAACAGATGTATGATATCCGTGTAAAGCAAATGGAAACATCTCATGCCAATCCTTATACGTGACAACCATCTTCTGGATAATTTTCTTGATATTCTTATTAGCAGCTTCAACAGCCCCATTCATCTTGGGTCTGTAAGGAGAAGAATTATGATGTGCAATCTTGAACTCACTACACAGTTCTTTCATCATCTTGTTGTTCAAGTTAGATCCATTATCAGTAATGATCTTATCTGGCACACCATATCGGCATATGAGTTGATTCTTGATAAACTTCACGACCACCTGCCTGGTCACATTTGCATACAATGCCGCTTCAACCCACTTGGTAAAGTAATCGATTGCTACGAGAATGAATCTGTGTCCGTTGGACGCTTTCGGCTCTATCATGCCAATCATGTCAATTCCCCACATGGAGAAAGGCCATGGTGATGAAATCACATTCAGAAGTGTCAGGGGAATATGAATCTTGTCCGCATAAATCTGACACTTATGGCATTTCTTCACATATTTGCAGCAGTCAGACTCCATTGTCAGCCAATAGTAGCCTGCTCTCAACATCTTTCTAGCCATGGCATGTCCATTGGAATGAGTACCAAATAACCCCTCATGGACTTCAGTCATCAACAGGTCTGCTTCATGTCTATCCACGCATCTGAGCAAAACCATGTCGAAATTTCTCTTGTAAAGCACATCACCATTGAGGTAGAAACTTCCTGACAATCTCCTCAGAGTCTTCCTATCTTTCACAGATGCCCCAGGTGGGTAAACCTGGTTCTGAAGGAAACACTTGATGTCGTAATACCATGGCTTATCATCTTTCACCTCTTCTACCGCAAACACATGAGTTGGTCTGTCCAAGCGCAACACAGTGATATTGGGAACTTCATTCCAAAGTTTTACCACAATTGAAGCAAGAGTAGCAAGAGCGTCTGCCATCCGATTCTCATCTCGAGGAATATGATGGAAGTCAACTTCAGTAAAGAATGTTGAAATCCTCCTCGCATAATCCCTATATGGAATGAGACCGGGCTGATTCGTTTCCCATTCACCCTTAATCTGATTGACAATGAGGGCCGAATCACCATAAACATCAAGATGCTTGATCCTTAGATCAATGCATTCCTCCAATCCCATAATACAGGCCTTATACTCAGCCATATTATTCGTGCATTTGAAAGTTAGCCTTGCTGTAAAAGGAATATGTGTGCCCTGAGGAGTAATAATCACTGCCCCAATACCATTTCCATACTGATTTACAGCGCCATCAAAAACCATACTCCATCTGGAACCAGGCTCTGGCCCTTCATCGAGTGTAGGCCCATCACAATCTTTCATTTTCAAATACAGAATCTCCTCATCTGGGAAATCATACTGGACTGACTGATAATCCTCAATCGGCTGATGTGCCAAGTGGTCAGCCAAAATACTACCTTTAATAGCCTTCTGAGCTCGATACTCAATATCATACTCAGATAACAACATCTGCCAACGGGCAATCCTCCCTGTTAAAGCAGGCTTCTCGAAGATATACTTGATTGGATCCATTCTGGATATTAACCAAGTCGTATGATTTAACATATACTGGCGTAAGCGCTTAGCAGCCCAAGCCAAAGCACAACATGTTTTCTCAAGCATTGAGTATCGAGACTCACAATCGGTGAACTTCTTGCTTAAGTAGTAAATAACATATTCTTTCTTCCCTGATTCGTCTTGCTGACCGAGGACACAACCCATTGAGTCTTCAAGAATGGTAAGATACATAATCAATGGTCTTCCTTCCACGGGCGGAGACAGGATCGGAGGTTCGGGCAGATACTCTTTAATACTGTCAAAAGCTTTCTGGCAATCCTCGGTCCAATCATGGGACTGATCTTTCCGGAGGAGCTTGAATATTGGCTCACATGTGGCAGTCATGTGGGATATGAATCTGGAAATATAATTCAAGCGGCCAAGAAAACCTCGGACTTGCTTCTCAGTTTTGGGCGCAGGCATCTCTTGTATTGCTTTGACCTTTGCAGGATCAACCTCAATACCTCTTTCACTAACAATAAAGCCCAATAACTTGCCGGATCGGACTCCAAATGTACACTTGTTGGGATTTAGACGAAGCTTATACTTCCTCAACCATTGAAAAAGCTTCAACAAGTGCTCTACATGTTCAACTTCCGTTCTTGACTTTGCAATCATATCGTCAACATATACCTCGATCTACTTGTGCATCATATCATGAAACAAGGTGGTCATAGCTCGTTGATACGTGGCTCCGGCGTTCTTCAAACCGAAGGGCATCACTCGATAACAAAATGTTCCCCAAGGTGTGATGAATGTTGTCTTCTCCATATCATCAGGTGCCATTTTGATCTGATTATATCCGAAAAATCTATCCATAAATGAGAAGACATTGAATTTAGCTGTATTATCTACCAACATATCAATGTGTGGTAAAAGGAAGTCATCTTTTGGACTAGATTTATTCAAATCTCTATAATCCACACACATTCGGACTTTTCCGTCTTTCTTAGGCACAGGCACGATATTGGCCACCCATTGAGGATATGTAGAAGTCACCAGAAACCCTGCATCAATTTGCTTCTGAACTTCCTCTTTGATTTTCACTGCCATGTCAGGATGAGTTCTTCTGAGCTTCTGCTTCACAGGCACGCACTCAGGTTTCAAAGGTAGGAAATGTTGCACAATATCCGTATCTAGACCAGGCATGTCTTCATATAACCAGGCAAAGACATCAACATATTCTCGTAGCAATTCAATCAACCCTTTCTTAACAGACTCTTCCAGGAGTTCCCCTATCTTCACTTCTCGCACACAATCCTTAGACCCCAAGTTGACTGTTTCCAAATTTTCAAGATGCGGCTGAATGATCTTCTCTTCATGCTCAAGTAGACGGGTAATCTTATCAGGAATCTCTTCAACATCATCTTCTTCCGCCTCAAATACAGGGAATTCAAAGTTGGGAGATGGTGTTGGGTCATTATGTTCAATGGGTTTGATCAACTTGCATAATGATTTTGGATATGAAAAGCTTTAGAATTCAAACAAGGCAAATCATTATGCAGATGAAAAGATTAATTTTATTCTATTTTTCTTAGGTTTTATGTGATCACCAATTTCATGCAAAAAGCGAAAAGGGAAAATAATTGGAAAACAAACATTTAACATGAATTTATTGAATGAAAATATCATTGTATTTATGCGCCAACAATATCAGCACTCCTCCTTTTGGAATGGGAGGAGGGTTTTTAAACATAATGAACATTACTTCGAGTTATGGATAACTATTGGAATATCCACAGCGACCCAATTATTGCAGATTCCCCCAGGGACGACGAAGTTGCCAGAATCCTCTTCGCCTTCCTCCAAGATGGCAGCAGCTTCCTCGCCTTGGCTAGTGTGGATTAAACCTCCACTCTTGAACAACCCTTGGGTGTTGAAAACCCCAGAAGCATAACCTATGCCAGCCTGGGACTTGTTGTCTTCTAGGTCAATCATTTTTCCTAAACCAGCGGTTGCGCCACGCTCGATGGCCAACTTTGCATCTTTATAGGAAGCAAATGAAGGAGTTCTCTTCTTAATAGGATCAGCAATAGATAAAGCTTGGAAAGGATTTCCAACTTCATCCTCAGCATCTATATATGAGAAGGAAGACAAATGGCTAACCAGGAGAGCCTTTTCTCCCCCTACCACCGCCAGCTTCTTATTCTTCACGAATTTCAGTTTCTGGTGTAGGGTGGATGTCACGGCGCCTGCCTCGTGAATCCATGTTCTTCCTAAGAGACATCTATACGATGGGTGAATGTCCATAACCTGGAAGGTAATCTGGAAATCACTTGGTCCGATTTTGATTGGGAGATCGACTTCCCCAATCACAGTTTTGCGAGACCCATCAAAAGCCTTCACAACTACTCCACTCTGCCTCATGGGAGGCCCCTGATATGACAGCTTCGAGAGAGTGGATTTTGGCAGTACGTTCAGTGATGACCCAGTGTCTACCAGCACATTGGACAGGGCGTCTTTCTTGCAACCCATAGATATATGTAATGCCAAGTTGTGGTCTCTTCCCTCCTCGGGGAGATCAGAGTCACAAAAACTCAAATTGTTACAAGCAGTAATGTTTGCAACAATGCTATCGAATTATTCTATCGTGACATCGTGATCCACATATGCCACATCCAAAACCTTCTGCAGAGCCTCTCGGTGTGGTTCCGAATTCAAAAGCAATGATAACACTGATATTTTGGATGGCGTTTGTAGAAGCTGGTCTACAACATTGTACTAGCTCCTTTTGATGAGTTTCAGCATCTCATCACAGTCTTCTTTCATATTGCCGCTTGGGCCAACAGAAGCAGGAGTTCTTAATGTAGAGGAGGGCTTAGCAACAAGTTTCGGATTCGGAGTGCTCACAGCATTCCCAATCGGGCGCTCAACAGAATCAGCATCAACACGAGCATCAATTTGAGGCTTAGGCGGTGCTAAAAATACACGACCATTGCGGGTCAAACCACCAACATCCGTAATGTTGACTATAGAGGAAGACGGCAAGGACACCTCTTTCCCATTTTCTACCGCGACAGCGTTGTAGCGATAGGGAATCACCTTTTCAGAAGAGTATGGTACTGGTCCGGCTGGCTTGATGGTTAATGCGGGAGAAACCTTCTGCTTGCTACCATCATACTTGATGATAACAGGCCGGGGATCCGGAATACTGAAGAAATTACGTTGACCTCGTCAGCATCTTCGTCAACATTTCTGTTTTGAAGGATCTCAATAACTCCTTCATCCAGCATTTCTTGAATATCTTTGCGCACCTGGCGACAACCTCTTTGATTGACAGAACAGACTCGGCATCTATCGTGGTCATGCTCATAATGACTATAATCACATAGCAAACGATGCATCTCGACCAGAGATTGTCGAATATGACTGACATATTAGACTTTGTACTTGCCAGGGCAACCCTGGACCATATTGACAGATTTCCCATGCTCGGGAAATGGGTTCTTCTTCACGTTAGGACCTACGTCCTCAAAACACAGAATGCCACACCTCACAAGGTCTTGAACCTTGGTCTTCAAAGGGTAACAATTCTCCATGTCGTGGCCGGGAGCACCAGAATGGTAAACACAATGTAATTCGGGCTTATACCACCACTGGGGGTTAGTAGGTATAGCCGGTGGGTCTCGCGGAGTAATCAACTTCCTCTCTATCAAAGAGGGATATAACTCTGCATACGTCATCGGAATAGGATCGAAGGTGACCCTTTTCCTCTCGTAACTTGTGCTGGTTTGATTACTGTTTCGAGGCCGGTAGGCCTGCTGTTGCGGACGGTGCTGTTGTTGTTGATATTGCGGATGTGGTTGCTGATTGGTGTTATGTTGCTGGTACTGTTGATTATCTCTGAAGACAGGTGCTATATGAGCCACCTGGTGCTGGTTACCGGCGGAACGCACGGTATTCCTCCTCCTAGAGGGTCTTCTTGGTTTCATATGAGAAGTCACAGCATGTGCCTCTCCTTCTTTCTTCTTCGCAAACGACCCATAACGTTTGGCAGAAGATCCTTCTTCTCTTGTCAGACGTCCTTCTCTAACCCCTTCTTCTAGACGCATCCCCATATTCACCATCTCGGTGAAGTCAGAAGGAGCGCTAGCGATCATCCGCTCATAATAAAAGGAACTTAAGGTCTTCAAAAAGATCTTAGTCATCTCTTTCTCTTCTAGCAGAGGCACAATCTGTGCTGCCAACTCTCGCCACCTCTGGGCGTACTCTTTAAATGTTTCCTTGTCCTTCTGGGACATGGCCCTCAATTGATCCCTATCGAGAGCCATATCCACATTGTACTTGTATTGTTTGACGAAGGCCTCGCCAAGATCGTTGAAGGATCAGATGTTCGCACTGTCTAAACCCATGTACCAACGCAAAGCAGCACCGGACAGATTGTCCTGAAAGTAATGGATGAGCAGTTGGTCATTGTCGGTCTGAGTCGACATTTTCCTAGCATACATGACCAGGTGGCTGAGAGGGCAGGTGTTTCCCTTGTATTTTTCAAAGTCAGGGACCTTGAATTTCACAGGGATCTTCACATTGGGAACCAAGCAGAGTTCGGCAGCAGACTTGCCGAAAAGATCCTTTCCTCTGAGAGTTTTCAATTCCTTGCGAAGCTCAAAAAATTGATCGTTCATAGCATCCATCTTCTCATAGACATCTGGGCCCTCAGACGACTCAGAATGATAGATGGTGTCGTCTACTCTAGGCAGAGTATGCACGACGGAAGGAGGAACAGCAAGGACCGGGCTAGATGCCGGCATAGAAGCAAAGGTGGGAGCAGGACCCTCGGGCATGAAATTGGGAGCCATCCCCCACGGGAATCCGGTTGGCATGGCCGTTGGAGCGAAATATGCACTGGCTGCAGGCACAGTCGAGGAGACAATCTCAGAGATGACTGTCCTCTAAGGAGGAGTTGAAGGTGTCGGAGAAGACTGGCTCTGAGCAGCCATGAATGATTCCATCAAGGCACTTAATCTGGCCACTTCCTCTTTCAGCTCGCGGTTCTCTAATTCCTGATGATCCATCAGTCTTGAAATGTTGTCTCTGGTGTAGTACCGGTGAGTCAGCTTGTCTTCAAAATAAATGAAGAACACAAAGTTAGACCACAGGACAAGAAGCCGGGAACAAAACCTGCTTATGCACATGATGCATGTAATGCTTGTGCACATGATTTATTTTTATTTCAAAGGAACTTTTAGGGTTCTATTTGCAAATTTTGGAAATATTAAACACTTTCATATGGAGACATAATATCTGGGAAACCTTTTATACCAAAGAAGTACAGCATTGGTAACCATATACAAGAGAAAAGGAAAATAATCATCCTATGGATCCCTAGAAACAATCATCTAAAGCTCGGGACACAGGAAGATAGGATGCACGAAGTCTCTTCACCTCCCTCTCGTAGGCTGCCTCCATATCAGCCTTCTCCTTGGCGAGTCGGTCGTACTTCCTTTTCCAAAACCTGGAAGATTGAGGAAGTAGAGAAGTCCATGTATCATCAGGATCATCAATAACCTGATGTTCGAGGAACTCTATCAAAGCATCCTTCTCCTTGATTTGCTGAAGCAACTCTTCTCGTTCATGGATCCAAGCACGTGACCGGTCTTCGTCTCTCAACTCCTCTACTCCTTGGTCAGGGAGGGTTGAAGGCCCAGCCATAACCAAAGGTGTAGGTCTTGGATACTCGTAAGGCATGAGATACTCAGACGCTCTCTTCCTAACCCAAGTAGTGTAAGGCTCCATAGCAACACAATTCTTAGGACCCAACTCTTTCCTTCCTTTCCTATGAATCTTGCGCCAAGCGCGGACCATTCTGCCCTTCAAGTTTTGGGGATCTTTACCCTCCTGAAAGAACACACCCTCTAACAGAATGTTATTGGGTTTATCCTTTAGGGGGAACCCAAGCTGACGACGTGCCAAAACAGGGTTGTAGTTAATCCCACCACATGTACCAAGAAGAGGTACATTGGAGAATTCACCACAAGAGTCGATAATCTGCACACCATCATATATACGGTTGTACCAAGAGATATCATCATTAGTGAGAGACATAAGTCTCGTGGACCACCGTAGACATCCCTTGTTCTCCTTGAAGGCGACCGTCTGCGGTAAGTGAGAAATAAACCACTTATACAATAGAGGAAAACAGCACACAATGGCACCACCACCCTTTGCATTCCTCATATGCAAAGAAAAATAGGTGTCACCCAACAGAGTCGGAACGGGATTAAGAGTGGAGAAAATCCTAATAGCGTTCACATCCACAAACTTGTCGATGTTGGGGAATAACACTAACCCATAGATGAGAAGTACAAATATGGCTTCAAAGGCATCCTCACTCATGGCCTTCCCATACATAGCGGCTTGAGCAAGGAGGAACTCAGAAGGGAGACCTTGAATTCCACCTTTGGTAGTCATATGAGCACCAACCAGAGATTCATCTATATGCAACATGTCAGCTATCTCTTGAGAAGTAGGAACACTCTCTAAGCCACTGAACGATAACTGGTCTAGAATCGGTATACCCACAAGATAGGCATACTCCTCAAGTGTAGGTAAAAGTTGGAAGTCCGGAAACGTGAAGCAACGGTACAAGGGATCGTAAAACTGCACCAATACACTCATCGATCCTTCGTCCACCTGAGTAGTCAGAAGAGGAAGAAGCTTCCCAAAACGAGTCTTAAAACCCAAGGGATCTAGTACATAGGATGTCAACTTCCTTAACTCTTTCAAATCTGGTTGTCTGAAACTGTACTTCTTTGTATTCCTTCTTTGTCTTTCCATGTCTGAAATTTTTGCAAATAAACCCCTTAAGTTCCTTAAAGGTTTTCTTCATTATTGATGATATGGATGCAAATGGGTGCATGAATGCATGGATGCAACAATCACACTCAAGGATCAAGCAAAGCACACCAAACAAAGGTCATGGGATGGATCGTGTTATCCTTAATATCAATCATCCATTTTGGTGGATTATGGTTTACACCTTATCAACACCCAAGTTCCATTGATATTAAAGATGCCTGAACGGATCAACCATGAATCAAGGGTTTGTTGCGAGTCACGAGCATGGAGTCTCGGTTAAGAACCACCCAAAGGGAGTGTTCTAGGGTTTAAACCTGCCAAACATGTTCTACAAGAGGTTCTCATAGTCATTATCCCATCTTTCGGATATTATCGGATAAACGACTACTCGTTTTCCAAAAATATCCTCAAGAGAGACTCTTATGAGTGTAGTATCGCATAACAATCGTATCAAATCTTACACTTGAACGACTTCCGCACTACATCCTAAGAATAGGCCAAGATGGGCTTGGTAAACTAAGGTCCTTGGCTTCTAAGGTCTATATTGGAAGGAGTAATGTCTAACCATAACTTACTTGTGTGACATTATTGATCCCAACATGGCCTCCACCAAGTGAATGGACTTGCAAGTCAACTTGCTAAGGAATACCTCCACACAAGTCAACAAGACTATGACATTCTCCTATCCTAAGTGCACTCGAGTTCGGGTATAGAACTCATCTCACAAAGATCACCAAGCATACAAGGAATTAATATTCAAGCAATTCAATCATTACATACAACACAGTAATCCCAAATTGCACAAAAATATGTCACAAATCAATACAATACAACAAGTATGAAAAGTAGGCAAAACCCACTAGGAAAATGTCCCCAGCAGAGTCGCCACTTTTCTGTAGCGGGGTATTCGTTACCATTAGAGATATTGACTAAATCCAAGGTAAATCATACAAGTCGAGTCGCCACTTCACTTATATTTATCCAAAGGAATGGTTAGAAAGCGAACAAAAACCTAAAAGTTTTAACAAAAACTAGTAAAAGAGAAACAGAGATCTGGGTAAGGGGGTTGGTTATATAATGGGAAGGTGTTAGGCACCCAAAACATCCTAGGTACTCCTAGGGAGCCCTTTTCACACTTGTTGTAAAGTTTGTCTTTTTGTGAAAATTTTGTTTGCGCAAACATGATTGAAGAGATGAGAAAAGAATATATAAGTTTATTTATATTTTTGTGTTTGGATGGATAAACCCATTGCCTACGTACCATCTAAAAAAAGATTAGGATCAAAACCTCGTAGTTCGGGGTAAAAATCTCAAAACAAGTTGGTGAATTGATTGGTCCAAACGCCTTAAGGTCTTTTGTTATCAAAGGGAGAAAACTCAACCTAAAACCACAAATCCGCCACGTGAGGATAGCTTCAACATGCTAGTGAGGGGTTAACCCTATAATAAGCATGGAAGACTCATTGTCCATCACTAAGGATATAGGTGAGCATTACATCTACCACAAAGATAACTCAAACCTAATAGCTAAAGGTTATGAAAAAATATTGATTAAAGAAGTGGCCATTGGAACCACAAAAAGACATTTTGATGGGTTATATTTACCAATTAGAAGTGTATACGAAATGGTCAAAGTTGACTTAAAGATTCAATTCAAAATAAGTGTTATGAAAAGAGAGTTTGAAAATCAAAAGCATAAGGCTTAGGTTTCTAATGTTTGAAAACAAATGTTAAGTGTTTGCACAAAAGTCTTGGGTTGTGTTAGAGTGGAGGGAAGAAGAAGAAGGGCTAAGTCCTAAGTAAAGCAAAAAGGAAAGGGATAAAGAAACAAAACCACAATGGAGGTCCTCTCTTGAGATCATATTGATGATCCAAGTAGCTCCCATCCTTTGGAATAAGAAAACATACAAAGCATAAACTCAAGCAATCATCAATGAAGGTGAACTTGGAAGAAAACTTCTCAATGCATCTTGGATCTCTCTCTCCTGGGAGCTCATGGTAATGGTTCTTCAATTAAGCTCAAGTGGGAACTCCTTGCACAAGAACACACACATCAAAGAGTTTTATGAAACAAATCAAGAATGGACAAGAGTGAGTTTAGAGGCTTGGCCCATATTCATCATTAAGATCCTTTTGCTCCAATTTTGCATAGGGAATATCCTAGAAACTAAGTCCATTTCTCCATTCTTTGCATAGGGAAAAATCCTAAGATCTAAGTCCACTTCTTTGCATTTGGTCCACAATAATCAAAACAAAAACACAAGCACAATAGTATATACACAATTATGTGCTCAAGTGAGCAAAAGGCAAATGGCATTAACATAAACATGTGCTCAAGTGAGCAAAGAGAAAAGCAAATGGATAATATGTGCAAGAATAGTAAATTGCATAAAAGTAAAGAGCAAAAAGTAAATGTTAATTTTTAATGATTAGTGTTAGTAATTAGTGTTCCATAAGGCAAATTTAGCGCTATGTTAAGCAATCGTAATTGGACTTATATAGAAGTCACAACTATCTGAGGTCGGTCAATAATAATGTAGGCAACATCAACTTGATTAGTGAACCAAGTTCCAACAACTTGCCATGCCAAAAAGGAAAAGAGAATTGATCTTGTATTGGTTTAAGCCTTTTGCATGATTTAGAAAACAACCTATCCTTAATGCAACGCCATTCATTTGATCAATTGATCAAGATGAATTAGATTTGAATCAAGGAAGGTTAAGTCTCCCTAATCAATGCTAACTTATCAACTTTCAACTCATTGATCAAAAAGAGAGAAGAAGAATAAGAAGAAGATGAAGAATGGATAAGGAAATGGAAAGATCAAAATGCATAAGGTCAAATAAAATGTACCAATCCATGTGTATTGATCAAGTGACATTGAAGGTCAAAATCAAACAATAAGAAATCAGCAGTGAGACGAAGATTGGAGATCAAACAATAAACAAAATATTTTTGGCATTTTTAATATTAAAATAAACTTGAATTAAAACTAAAAGAAAGGTCAAATTTCAAAATCACTTCAAATTAACCTTGAAAGGTCCAAGTGATTTACCCTAAGTTCAACAAGGTCAAACAAAGTTTGACAAAAAATTTCAGCATTTTTAAAAGTCAGAAACTATTTTTAATCAATTAAAACTGTATAAAAATAACCTAATTGAACTAAAATCTCAAATAAATCTCGAATCAATTAAAAAATTGATGAGAATATTTTTCGTAGATCCATCATCATTCAAATAGGTTAGGAAAATATTTTTGTATTTTTTGAATATCAAAAACTATTCTAAATGAATTAAAAATAACCAGAAAAAAGAAAATTCACAAAAAAATATCAAATGATGAAATAAAAAATATTAAAAATCAAAATTAGAAATTAGAAATTATTTGGAGAAGAATGCAATTGGTCCCATAATTTTTGGACCAATAATAAAAGAGATATGAATTTTTGAAAATTATTGGAATGAAAGAAATTAAATCAGAAAATTGGAAATTCAAAAAAACCAGGAGCGTCAGATCTGAGCTCATTAATTGAGCTGGCAGATCATGCGTTCCAGATGCGCGCTTCCACCATAAGTCCAAGTCCACGCGCAACATATTGAATAAATGAAAGTCATAACAAGCGAGGGCCAGGATTAGATCTGGAAAACTCAATCCAACGATCCACATTCAAACTGGCAATGGGACGGCCACCGGAGCCACCTTCTTCTCCGATGAGCTTGTGTTTTTCGACCAAAATTGCAGACAACCAAATCTTAACCAAAATACGCGATCTATAGATCTTTGGAAAGTTGGGATGATGTACATCATCCCTGTGCCACTCAATTCCACTCTAGATCTCTATATTAAGAGAAATCAGAGATGGAAGTTCTGTGGTGTTAATCATGAACTTGTTAGATTTCGAAAATTGAATGCACAACAATGATGCCTCTATGGAGAGGACTTCAGCCAACATAATATCCAATCAAATAGATCAATACATAATGAGTTTCGAAGAAAAAACCAGTTGCATAACAACCTTGATTTCTGGAAACTTGAGCTCGATTCCTTGCTTTCTTTGCCAAAACAGAAGATCAATGAGCTGAAGGATGAAGGTTTAGAAGCTTTAGATCCAAGGATTCAACCAGATGTGGTTGAACTTTGGATCTGAAAATTTTGAAGAAAAATTGAAATAGCTTCTTTGGTGAAGTTGGGGAATCACTTCAGCAGGGTTTCAGGCGCCTTTAGGTTGGTTTATGATGGAGGTATGCACCTCTATTTATAGCAAAACCTGATGCAAGCAAGGTGAATTTCGTGTGCATGAAAATTGAAGGGCTCCATGCATGGGCCTGTACAGGCGCATGGAGGGCCCAAAAGCCAATGCAAATGGATACTGAAATGATTTGGAGAAGGTTTGGACGTGGGGTTTGCACTCCAATTGCTTGCATATGAAGTTTCACCATGTTATGCATAATTGAACCAAAAACTTCCCCTCTTCGAAAATACTAATTGCCAAATCTAAACATGATCATGTGAGTAATGGTTGGAAATTTTTTGATGTAAGGAACAATTGTTATGTTGGGCAAAAATCTATTTGAAGTGTGGAAATTGGTGAAATTGGAGTTTAAAGTGCAAGGTGCAAAACATGTAAAGGCAAAGTTTCTAAATTTGGCCAATGTTCAAGCCCTTCTATTTTGATGATGCAAGCCTCAAATGAAAACACCTCCAACATAAACGTTATAGATCTCTTCAAGAAAATCAAAATGGACTTAAATTTTGCATCATTTGGAGTTTTGATGAAATAGTTATGGGCAATTGGAGTTGGACTTTTTTGCCTTTTAATGCATTTGGTCCAAAGTGACCTATAATGTCTTGCATTATCACATGTATTTCCTTTGAGATTTTGAAATTTTGTTCAACATAACATTTGAATTATAAATCTTAATATTTCCAATGCATTTTATCCCACCTCAAAATCATGAAAAATGAATGAGTTATGTCCTTGGGAAGTTGACCCAAAATTAGGGTTTCAGTCAAAATGACCTGTAATGTATTGGAATGGGAGATGACCTTCCAAGCTTCAAATCAATTTTTTATGAACATGAAAGTTGTTCGTATTATCCTTAAGAACATTTTTTCTTTTGGAATCATCTCCATTTGACCAACACATAAAAATTTAGGCCTCAGTGCCTTTCAAAATAGTCAGATGAATTGACTGATCAACTTCTCAAGTCCATGACTCATATCTTGATGAATTTATGATTGAGGACACTCAAATAAGTTCAAATATTCATGAAATGATGAATTAAAGAACTTCCCTTGATTGCATTTGACCATGGGCTGAGGTTGCTTCATGAGCAAGGCATTATAGTGCACAGATGAATTAGGGTTCCTTTGGGACACAAACCTCAAACCCTTTGACTTTCCTTGATCAAAATGATGAATTGAGATGTTAGGGAGACACATTTGATGGATGAGAGCTTTGGGAACCATTACCATGCTTGTTTTCATCTTCATTTGACCATATCTCTGCACAAAGGATCTCCTTAAAGCTCTTGACCTTGTGATTGCTCAAACTACAAACAAAAGATGTTAGTGACATATTTTTGTGCTTTTGGTTAGTAAACAAAATGATAAAAGAAATGATATACAATTCAAGCATGCCTGGTGATATCAAACCATTCACAAGAGGTCCCACCCAAAGGCAAAGGGAACCAAGATGCTAATGATCCTTGAGGCAATGCAAGTGCAATGTTATGATGCCATGAGGGATCTTAGGGACAAAATTGGGGTCTTACACCCACCCTATTGCACCTTCATTCTTTTTCAACACTTGTATCAATTTATGCCCCTCTTTTGTTGACAAGGTATTGCTAATGATCACCGATTTAGTACAATCATCACCAAGGAACACATATTTCAAGTGTGAAGGTAGCATTTTTAACTCTGATTTTGGCTCTTCCACTTTCTTTTTCACATCCAAGTCTTCATTAACCTCTTCATGGTAAGCAATCTCTCCACAAGACTCCAATTCATGCAAAATTGCTTCAATCTCTTTTTCTTCATTTTCGGTTAAAACATTGTAAGCTCCGATAAGAGATCTCTCTAACGAATTAGAAACATGAACTTGGTTTGCAACCTCCACTATTTCCTCCTCGGTGGAATCGATTCGGAAAGAATCATGCTTGTCATTAGGATGCTTCATGGCCTCAAAAAGATTGAAAGTTACCTCTTCATCTTGCACTCTTACTTTCATGAGTCCATCATCAATGTCAATCATCATTCGGGTTGTTTTCATGAATGGTCTTCCAAGAATTAGAGGAACATCACGATCCTCATCCATGTCCACTATCACAAAATCTACCGGAAATAAGAATTTGTCCACCTTCACTAGCATATCTTGAGCAACTCCATATGGTGAAGTGGTAGACTTATCGACTAGTTGTAAAGTCATCCTTGTAGATTTAATCTCAACATTCCCCAATCTTTTAACAATGGATAAGGGGATTAAATTGATGCTAGATCCCAAGTCGATCAAACCATTACCAATGTAAGTGCCTCCAATGGTTACCGGTAAAACAACTCGGCCCGGATCGGACTCCTTCCTTGGGAGAGTTTTTTGGATTATGGCGCTACAACGTGCATCAAGCAAGATTCTCTCTTCTTCCACATATCTCCTTTTCTTTGTGAGAATATCCTTCATGAACTTTGCATATCTTGGCATTTGCTCTAATGCATCAGCAAATGGAATATTTATTTGAAGTTGCTTAAATATATCCATAAACCGTGCATAGTATCTAGCATTATCCTTCTTTGATGGTGCGTGTGGATAAGGTAGATGTTGAGCTGGAATGACACTCACTCCTTTGTCTCCTTTCTTCTTCTTTCTTGGCTCGGCTTCTTTCTTTTCTTCCACTTCACCCTGCTGCTCTGCTGACCCCTTCTGTTTCTGCTCTTTTCGCGGCACGAAAGGTGATCGCGGCGCGAACTGAACAGTTTCTGCCACTTTCTCCTTTTCACACTCCACGTCCTCATTTCCAGGTACAACATCCATATCATTCTCTATTGTAATTTCCTCACTTTTCCATTTTTTAACTCTTTACCGCTTCTCGTAACAATTGCTTTACAATGCTCCTTTGGATTGGTTTGAGTGTTAGCGGAGAAGGAAGAGCCCGCGTGTTGTTCCGACAATTGCTTCGCAAGTTGGTGTAACACCCCAAAATTTGCCCTCCTCATTCATGCATTCATTTTTAGGTCATTTAACATTTCATATTGCATTTTATCATGTCAATCAGAATTAGATCCAAGAAACTTTATTTAAAAAAAAACAAAAAAAATAATAATAAAAAAAAACGAAAAAACAAACGAAAAGAAAAAAAAATTAAATAAATAAATAAAATATAATAGAAAAATCTTGGACTTGGACCTCTCTCATTTGAGCCCACAGGTCCACAAAAATCAGGTTATAAATTCAGAGTTTCAGTGAAACAAAATTTCATTCCATTCCTATTACCCTGGCTGGAAAAAGATAGTGAGAGAAGAGCTAACAGAGTTTAGAGCAGCCTCCAAACCCTGAAGGGAACTCAACTGCACAGAATCGCCTCAACCTCACATAAACCCTAAAGATTGTTTTGTAAACCTCACGGGTGCAACTCAATTTCAATCAAGCTCTCCAATCAGGTTTGCCCTATATCCATCATCTTTATGTCTTTAATTTGAATGCTCTAAATGTATGAGGTATTATGGGTGAATATGATACCCTTTTGATGCATGTGTTTGACAAGAGGTTTAGGCCTCCTACCCTTGGTTGCTTTTTGTGAATTTTAATGGCATGTGTCATACGGTGAACTGACTTTTTGTGTTTTTTAATCGCAATGTCGCGGTTAGCAAGAGTCGCCATCGACTTTTCTTTTATCCAATAAGGAAAGGTGGAAAAGAACAGGAAAGACCTTAATTTAGATTCTTAGGTTCGGGAGGTACATTATACAAAGGGAAGGTGTTAGCACCCTTTGTATCCATGGTTATCCATGGGCTCTTAATTGCTCAATCATTTATGTTTTTCTAGTTTGAAAAAGTGTTTGAGAGATGTGTAGGAAATGTTTTGAAAAGGAGAATTTAACTTTGTAATGATTCTTGAATGAATGTATGCAAAGTGGTTATCTCGTTTAGTTTTGAAAATAGTTTAGAAAAATATAACTCGGCAATGATTCTAGTGCGAATGTATGCCAAGTGGTGATTTTCTAATGGAGGTTTTGAAAGGTGTAAGGTGTGAATAGTAGTTTTAAATTGTGAATAAGCAATTAAGAGTTATACCTATCCGAGGTCTTTCCGGGCATTTCCTATCCTTATGAGGGTAAAATTGTCCTTACTATTAAGAAGTAAGTAATTTTACCTTTTGGATGTTTAAGGGTCATCGTAGGGTCATCGATAGGTCATTGAAGGCAACAGTTGTAAGGATACCTTAGCATTCGAAGGGACGATCATCATTTAACCGTAGGCTACACCGAAGGGTCATCGAGGGACGAAATCATATATTCGAAGGCAACATCCGAGGGACTATGATTTATTTTATGATGATTTAATTGAAGGGCCATTGCTAAGTGTATCCTTACATTCGCGGGACACGACCGTTATACCGTAATACCGTAGGGCAGCAAAGAGAGGTCCAAGATCACATATTTAAAGGTCATATTTTAAAGTCAATTAGGTGATTAGGATGAATCTCCACATTAAAATCAATACATTAAAATTAATACGTTAAAATTAATACATTAAAATTAATTAAGCAATTTAGGGTGGATCTTCATAAGGGTATCCCACAAATAAAGTGGAAGGCCTAAACAGCATTCTTTTCCTGGGACATGTGAACCTTTACAAAATTCAGCAAACGGGTTAGAACGCAAAAGAAAACACAGCAGCATGAACGTCAGGCAAAACAGTGCATAATTAACATAGAATAGATCAGGTTACGCATAGGACATAACAAATATCAACGGCTGTCCCGTTCGCCACTGCCTCGCCTAGCGAGGGCCTAGCGAATGCTCGCTACATGCTCGCTTAGCGATGTGCTAGCGAGCGGCTGCGGGTTTTGAATTTCAGAACAGTATGATCTCAGCATGCTGCATGCCTTATTGCATTCAATTACAGAAATAATATGGTCAAACACTCAGGATATCCAAGCGTACTGGAATTCACATGCAAAGTCTAATTACATATCCAAAAATTCAATCATGATGCATTATGTATTTAGAGATTTACAAATTGGAAGCATAAAACAATAATGATACACAAACCTGTTTGCAATGGAGTGGTAATGCTGAATTGGCAAGTCCCTTTTGATATCGGGTTGAGTTGGGCGGCGGTAACTTCGGTGCGGATGAGCGGCCGTCAGGGTTTCTTCACTCCGACTTCTCTGGGCTACTCTCCAGGGTTTCTATGCTAGGGTTTCCGTCCGTCTTCTTCTCTTTTCGTCCTCCTTTTTCATTACTGAAGTGCTGGTATTTATAATGCCTTTTTCATGACCTAATGGGCTCAGAATGAAGCCCGAAATTTTCTGTTGTCTGTCAGCTTCGCTAGGCGAGCTGGTAGCGAACGCGTAGCGAACGTTCGCTAGGCGAGCGTGTAGCGAACGTTCGCTAGGCGAGCGTGTAGCGAACGCGTAGCGAACATGCCAGTTTTGGGCCATTTTCTGGATTGGGCCATTCGTGAGCTGGGCCTTCGTTCCTTTGAGATCAGTGTCATAAAAATGAGTCGGAGTGCCCTGAAAAATGTCTTGAAATATTAATGGGCAAATTTTGGGGTATGACAGCTGCCCCTGTTCAATATTCTTGAACCGAGAGAGTAGAATGGTATGTGCACCATTCGTGTCTGGAGGTGGAAGATTATTGAACACTAAAATACCCAAAAATTTGCGCTTGTCAATCAGGAGCTAGTCTTGATGGAGATGGGCTTAAAGATGCCATCCAGGGAATTTGATGATGAGAACTTCAGGGTGCGTCGTTCATTAGACGATATCTGAAGACATGGATGTCGTACCGAGTCAGAGTGTGTTATATGCTGCTGGGGATAAGGGATTAGAATGGATCATATGCTAGACCGTATCTGAATACCAGAGTGGGTTGTTCGTTAGGCGGATGACTTTGGTGAGGATGAAAAATCAGAATGGATCGTATGCTAGATCGTTTCTGAGTTGCAGAACGAAACCTCCATTAAGCGGGTGATTTCACTGGGGATAGAAGATCAGACCGAATCATATGCCAGATCGTGTCTGAGTTGAAGACCCAAATGGGTCTTATGCTAGACCGTATTGGAGTCGCAGGATGAGTCGTCCGTTAGGCCGTGTCTGATGATGAAAGGAGGGTAGTCGTACGCTAGACTACACTTCAGAAATATACCGTACACTAGGTAGCATCTGAGCAGATGAAGGTCTAACTGGGTCGTACATTAAACCGTATCTGAGCAGAATGAGCCGTCCATTAGGCTGAATCTGCTTATAAAAGGGGTAGTCGTACACTAGACTACAATTCAGAAATGTACCTGTCACTAGGTAGCATCTGAGCAGATGAAGGTCTAACTTGGTCGTACATTAAACCGTATCTGAGCGGTTGAAGGTCTAACTTGGTCGTACATTAGACTGTATCTGAGCGGTTGAAGGTCTAACTTGGTCGTACATTAGACTGTATTTGAGCAGCATCTGGTCTAACTTGGTCGTACATTAGACTGTATTTGAGCGGCATCTGGTCTAACTTGGTCGTACATTAGACTGTATCTGAGCAGAATGAGCCGTCCATTAGGCTGAATCTGCTTATAAAAGGGGTAGTCGTACACTAGACTACACTTCAGAGCTGTACCTGTCACTAGGTAGCATCTGAGCAGATGAAGGTCTAACTTGGTCGTACATTAAACCGTATCTGAGCAGCATCTGGTCTAACTTGGTCGTACATTAGACTGTATTTGAGCCGCATCTGGTCTAACTTGGTCGTACATTAGACTGTATTTGAGCAGCATCTGGTCTAACTTGGTCGTACATTAGACTGTATTTGCAGAATCTGACTTGAGGGTCTAACTTGGTCGTACATTAGACTGTATTTGCAGAATCTGACTTGAAGGTCTAACTTGGTCGTACATTAGACTGTCACTGAGCAGAATCTGAGGACTTGAAGGTCTAACTTGGTCGTACATTAGACTGTCACTGAGTGGAATCTGAGGACTTGAAGGTCTAACTTGGTCGTACATTAGACTGTATTTGCAGAATCTGACTTGAGGGTCTAACTTGGTCGTACATTAGACTGTATTTGCAGAATCTGACTTGAGGGTCTAACTTGGTCGTACATTAGACTGTATTTGAGTGGTTGAAGGTCAGAATGGATCGTACGCTAGATCGTATCTGAGTTGTTGAAGGTCAGAATGGATCGTACGCTAGATCGTATCTGAGTTGAAGGAGTCATATGTTAAGATGAATCAGGATGAACCGTACGCTAGGCTATATCTGATAGTATTTGCATATGTTGTATTTGCAATGAATATTTGGGATGGGCTTATAGATGCCATCGTTAGGAGGATGTCAGAATGAATGTCGACATGGAGTATATCTGAAAGATGTATCTGAAGAAGAAAGTAGTCGTACGCTAGACTGCACCCCGGAATATACCGTACGCTAGGCAGTATCTGAGGGGTATAGTTGAATCTTGAATGTAATTGATAAAGATGTCCGTCTGAATGGACCTTTGTTTTGACTGTATCAGGGGATAATTAACCTGAAAAATAAAGTTAGCTTCATGCCATGTCATGATGCATGAGATGCAAATGTTGTATGCATGTGTGTGCTGTGAAATGATGTAATGAATGAATTATGCATCTGGAATAAATGAGAGCATTGTATACATGTATATGTTATGAAATGATGTAATGTATATGATGCGGAATGAAAATTGTATGTAGGTATGTGATGTGAAATGGTGTAATGAATGCACTATGCGTCTGAAACGTTCTTCCAGAGGACTCTACTGGGGAAATAAATCTCAGTCTTCTGGTCGGAGATATTTGTATTGATGACCCTTCCTTAGCTATGGGTATTTGACTTTTATCTGATGGCAGAGATATTCAACAGAGCCTGGCTGGGGGTAGAAGAGATGACCAGTCTAGTGATGCCAACTTCTTCTGGGGAATAACTGGCGTTGCCGGGGAATCGAATTAGCAACGGATTCATTGGGAAGCGTGATTAGACCTTCTCCTCGATCCTGAAGCCTAGTAGTAATCGCTATTTCTATTTTATGCACGCATTTTTGGTAAACATCGATCATATCCAAATGCATATATTAATTCGAATTAAATCAACGGACGTTTATGCAAACAAAACAGAGAAAGTAAAACAAGAGCATTTTTTTGAAACTAAAATTATATTGATTTCGAAAGAGGGCCTATAAACAGGCAATTTGTGTACAAGGAGACAAAAATCCTAGTAAGAGGAAATTGTCAAGAAAACAAAGAGAAAGCTATGCCGAAAACGTCCTATTGACTTTAATTCCACTACTGTCATTATGTCTTCAAGCGTCTCATCTCCTGCTGTCGGACAGAAGTGATTGGCTTGTTCAGTCCCTTGAACTTGGTTGAAGCTGACTGAGAACGGGACATAGTCTTACGCTTTAATCCCTAATTTTTGCCTAGACCGCCTTTTCAGGTTTTCAGTCCATCAGGATACCCTTTTTTGCCCAAGCCGCCTTTTCAGGTTTTCGACTTGCCGGGTGTACATTTGTATATGTTTATCCCTATCTTTTGCCCGAACCCTTTTGGTTCGCCGGGATGCCCTTACTTTTGCCTAGATACGTCGACCTAGCGGGTCTCTTTTATGCGTAGTATTTTTTGACTATGTCCGCGTTCACAGGATGCGGGAACTCTCCGCCATCCATTGTAGCAAGCATCATGGCTCCACCAGAGAATACCTTCTTAACTACAAATGGCCCTTCGTATGTGGGAGTCCATTTGCCTCTGGGACCACCCTGTGGTAGGATGATACGCTTGATCATCAAGGCGCCAAGTTGGTACACCTGTCTCTTGACCTTTTTGTTAAATGCTTGGATCATGCGCTTCTGATATATCTGCCTATGACAAACAGCCGCAAGTCTCTTTTCATTAATCAGATTTATCTGATCGAGTCGAGTTTGAATCCATTCATCCTCATCTAAGCTTGTCTCTTTCATGATTCTTAGAGAGGGAATCTGAACTTCCACCGGTAAGACGACTTCCATTCCGTAGACTAAAGAGAAAGGAGTTGCCCCTGTCGAAGTGCATACTGAAGTGCGATGACCATGAAGAGCAAACGGTAACATCTCATGCCAGTCTTTGTACGTTACTGTCATCTTTTGTATGATCTTCTTGATATTCTTATTAGCAGCCTCCACGGCATCGTTCATCTTTGGCCGGTACGGAGAAGAGTTATGGTGTTTTATTTTGAACTGCGTGTAGAGTTCGGTAATCATCTTGTTGTTCAGTGATAACTCTTTCAGGAGACAGCAGGTTTCTCAAATAGATATTTGATAGAATCCATCTTAGAAGTCAATAAAGTGGTATGATTCAACATATATTATCTTAGTCGGCGAGCAGCCCAAGCCAAAGCGCAGCAAGCTTTCTCGAGCTGTGAGTATCTTGTTTCACAGTCGGTACCTTTTGCTAAGGCAGTGTATGACATGCTCTTTTCGACCAGACTCGTCATGTTGCCCCAGCACACCCTATTGAATTTTCTAACACGGTCAAATACATAGTTAGAGGTCTTCCTTCAACTGGTGGTATCAGGATGGGAGGTTCTGGGAGATACTTCTTGATTTTGTCATTCATCATTCCATACCATCTCTCGATTTTTCTTTTTTAGTAATTTGAAAATGGGTTTGTAGGTAGCAGTCAAGTGTGGAATGAATCGGGCAATGTAATTCAAGGGTCCCAAGAAACCTCTGACTTCTCTCTTGTCTATTTCAGTACCCAGATTTACAATTTCAATTGATTCCTCATGCGGCTGTATGGTCTTTTCTTCTTGTAGTACCAGTCTGGCAAGTTCTCCAGGGACTTCACAATCTTCCTCGCTTCCATCCTCGGCTTGGTAGATCGGATTTTCAAAGTCATAATGAACAGTAGCAGAGTCATTACCAACAGGATCCAGAGTGGATATGGATCGGCAAATTGTTACGTGAGTGTGTGCAAGAAACATAGCTTGTTTGAAAAATGACAGGAAAGATAAAGAGCACAGTATTTGAATGCAAAAAGTCCATTGATTTATTGAATATGAATATGCTTATGAAAATGACAAAACCCTTGAAAAATTAGCTATTGTACCCCGGGCATAGACACAATGCTTAAAAATGTTAAAATAGCAATAACAATTATTCCTGACTAAAGGAAATCGGGATAGTGTCTTCAGCCTTCCAGTTATTGAGTCCGTCACCAATTGTTGGGTAGACCCAGCTATCCAGGTCGCAATCGCTGTCAGCATCCTCTATAGCATTAAGAGTTTTGTCATGGTTAGGCAGAGGAGCGGTGATGACCTTAGGAGTCTCAGGCGGATCCAATTCAAATTCTCCGGCGTCGATCATATCCTGAATTTTATTCTTCAATGACCAACAATCATTCGTATTATGCCCGGGGCTATCGGAGTGATACGCACACCTGGCGTCGGGATTATAACTAGGAGAAGTAGTGTTGGGTTTTGCAGGAGGATCTCTGAGGGTAATTAAATTTGCTTTTAGCATACCCTGCAGTGCTTGTGCTAAAGTCATATTGATCTTCGTGAACTGCCTTCTTCCCGGGTTAATGTGCCTCACAGATTTCTTGTCTTTTTTCTTCTCGAGCAAGAGAGCCTTCAGTTCTTCCTGCCCCTTGGATAAGTTCAAGATCATCTCCTGGAGTTGAGCATTCTGAGCATGGAGATCTTTGACAGTTTGTTCGAGGTCCATTTTTCTGTTTGCATGAAAACCGTGAGAACATTGATCCCTTTAGAACACCTGTTATGCAATGTTATGCTATGCAATGTATGAAATGTTTTCAAGGACTTTTGGAATTTAACTTTGCATAAACTACCAAAAAAGGAAACATTGCTTTTTTCTTAATTTTTTTTTTTTAAGATTTTTTTTTTTTTTTTTTTTTTTTTTTACAAAATAGAGCAAAGTTAAATCCCTAAGTCCTCGAAATGGTTAGTTCAATGCCATGATGTTATGATGATGTTATGATGTTATGATGTTATGATGTTAAATAAGTAACAAGCAAGTCACACAACAATCATTCCTAGGTTTAAAGGCTTGCATGAGTTCCATAGGTAAGTACCCTCCCCACTGAAGTTTGGTTGGTTCAACCTGTCCTAGAATAGTAACCTGGTTCTAAAAGGATCTCCAATCATTGACCTTCCTTTAAGTCCACTTCAGTGCAACGCCAAGTGGTTGACCAAAGCTTCCCTAAAGTCCAATCTCAAATAGTGTAGTATCGAGTCTCAACCAACCCCAGTCGGAACCGAAGTCAGTTATCTCACTACTTTCTAATGGCTGGGATGAGTCAATTAGGGTTCTAAAGGTCTGGTTAATGCTTTGATGACACCACGCGAATGCCAAATTTTTCCTCAAGTAAACATGAGGAACATCAGGACATCCAAAGTGTCACATTAACCGTAGCCATCATTTTAACCATTCCAGTATACGCCGGATAGTCGCGATGATCTATTGCTACTTACCTAAGGTACACTAGATCCGGGTGTAGGATCTTTCACTCAAGCATAAAATACCCTCAAAAGAAGGAACAATTGAAAACATAAATGATTTTTTAAGGTGACCTCTCTTTGTTCGTCCCCAGCAGAGTCGCCAGTTCTGTCATACGGTGAACTGACTTTTTGTGTTTTTTAATCGCAATGTCGCGGTTAGCAAGAGTCGCCACCGACTTTTCTTTTATCCAATAAGGAAAGGTGGAAAAGAACAGGAAAGACCTTAATTTAGATTCTTAGGTTCGGGAGGTACATTATACAAAGGGAAGGTGTTAGCACCCTTTGTATCCATGGTTATCCATGGGCTCTTAATTGCTCAATCATTTATGTTTTTCTAGTTTGAAAAAGTGTTTGAGAGATGTGTAGGAAATGTTTTGAAAAGGAGAATTTAACTTTGTAATGATTCTTGAATGAATGTATGCAAAGAAGTTATCTCGTTTAGTTTTGAAAATAGTTTAGAAAAATATAACTCGGCAATGATTCTAGTGCGAATGTATGCCAAGTGGTGATTTTCTAATGGAGGTTTTGAAAGGTGTAAGGTGTGAAAAGTAGTTTTAAATTGTGAATAAGCAATTAAGAGTTATACCTATCCGAGGTCTTTCCGGGCATTTCCTATCCTTATGAGGGTAAAACTGTCCTTACTATTGAGAAGTAAGTAATTTTACCTTTTGGATGTTTAAGGGTCATCGTAGGGTCATCGTTAGGTCATTGAAGGCAACAGTTGTAAGGATACCTTAGCATTCGAAGGGACGATCATCATTTAACCGTAGGCTACACCGAAGGGTCATCGAGGGACGAAATCATATATTCGAAGGCAACATCCGAGGGACTATGATTTATTTTATGATGATTTAATTGAAGGGCCATTGCTAAGTGTATCCTTACATTCGCGGGACACGACCGTTATACCGTAATACCGTAGGGCAGCAAAGAGAGGTCCAAGATCACATATTTAAAGGTCATATTTTAAAGTCAATTAGGTGATTAGGATGAATCTCCACATTAAAATCAATACATTAAAATTAATACATTAAAATTAATACATTAAAATTAATTAAGCAATTTAGGGTGGATCTTCATAAGGGTATCCCACAAATAAAGTGGAAGGCCTAAACAGCATTCTTTTCCTGGGACATGTGAACCTTTACAAAATTCAGCAAACGGGTTAGAACGCAAAAGAAAACACAGCAGCATGAACGTCAGGCAAAACAGTGCATAATTAACATAGAATAGATCAGGTTACGCATAGGACATAACAAATATCAACGGCTGTCCCGTTCGCCACTGCCTCGCCTAGCGAGGGCCTAGCGAATGCTCGCTACATGCTCGCTTAGCGATGTGCTAGCGAGCGGCTGCGGGTTTTGAATTTCAGAACAGTATGATCTCAGCATGCTGCATGCCTTATTGCATTCAATTACAAAAATAATATGGTCAAACACTCAGGATATCCAAGCGTACTGGAATTCACATGCAAAGTCTAATTACATATCCAAAAATTCAATCATGATGCATTATGTATTTAGAGATTTACAAATTGGAAGCATAAAACAATAATGATACACAAACCTGTTTGCAATGGAGTGGTAATGCTGAATTGGCAAGTCCCTTTTGATATCGGGTTGAGTTGGGCGGCGGTAACTTCGGTGCGGATGAGCGGCCGTCAGGGTTTCTTCACTCCGACTTCTCTGGGCTACTCTCCAGGGTTTCTATGCTAGGGTTTCCGTCCGTCTTCTTCTCTTTTCGTCCTCCTTTTTCATTACTGAAGTGCTGGTATTTATAATGCCTTTTTCATGACCTAATGGGCTCAGAATGAAGCCCGAAATTTTCTGTTGTCTGTCAGCTTCGCTAGGCGAGCTGGTAGCGAACGTTCGCTAGGCGAGCGTGTAGCGAACGTTCGCTAGGCGAGCGTGTAGCGAACGCGTAGCGAACAGGCCAGTTTTGGGCCATTTTCTGGATTGGGCCATTCGTGAGCTGGGCCTTCGTTCCTTTGAGATCAGTGTCATAAAAATGAGTCGGAGTGCCCTGAAAAATGTCTTGAAATATTAATGGGCAAATTTTGGGGTATGACAGCATGATTCATGTGGTTACATTTTGATTTGGGGGCAACCCTTGATTACCCTATTTTTTTGTCTCTAACCTGTTTGTTGAGTTTTTTTGAGGGCTCACATGACTTTTGCAGGGATAACTTGCGTGGTTTTCCACTTTATTTGTGGGATACCGCCTGGAGGTTTCATTCTGATTACCTGTACTGACTCACTTTCTTTGATGGTGTTTAGCTTGGAAGGATCCCTGGGTTTCCCATTCCTCTAATTGTTGTTACCTCGGATCTTCATCCGCGTGGTACTTTTATATTTTTCCCGCATTTTACTGCTTTCCTAGCTGGAAGATCTCGATAGGAGGCAATGTTTCTGTGTGTTTATTTTTTTTACAGGTTCCTTCGTTCAGGACTCCTTTTGCATGAGCATCCCAAACCCTAACCCTTCATTGATTTTTCTTCTCCTAAACACACGTTTACTCCTTCTACTATAGGCGAGTAAGTCTCCAAAGGTCGAGCATCCGGTAGATTGCGTAGTAACGTCGTTCGTCCAAAACCCAATCCATAACCCCGTAGTTAGTCGAACTACGGCTTGCTCTGATTCTCATTCCAGATGAGATACGTAGGCATAAGACGCAATGTCTTAGCGAGCACACATCCCCCAACCCATAGGTCAGCCGAGCTACGAAGACTCTGATTCTCATATTCAGATGAGATACGTATGTAGTGGATGCGACATCCGCGCGAGTCATTTTCATTTAACCCCCTTTTTTTAGTAAACAGCACAAGATAAACTCACACCCTTTAGACAAGAACTACAAAAGTGGATCCCGTAGAGTACTACGGATGCGTAGATGTGCTAATACCTTCCCTTCGCATAACCGACTCCCGAACCCAAGAGTTGGTTGTGAGACTTTGTCTTTTCCTTTCCTCTTTTCAGGTTTACTTCGAGCGTTTCCTTTCCCTCCTTTGGGATAAATAACGCACTGTGGCGACTCTTCTGTCATTTTCTTTTGCCGGTTGTTTTTTTCACACACTGTATTTTTCAGGTTGCGACAGCTGGCGACTCTGCTGGGGACCCGGTTTCCCTAAGCGAGTCCCTCCTAGCTTTTGTAGGTTGTTTGTTTATTGGGTGTTTATTCTTTTGTACAGTTATTTATCTTTCAGCATTTACCTGCTTTATTGCATTGTGTACATATGACTGCCGTATCTGCTGGTTCTGTTTGTGAGATGAGTTCTATACCCGAACTCGAGTGCACTTAGGATAGGAGAATGGCATAGTCTTGTTGACTTGTGTGGAGTTATTCCTTAGCAAGTTGACTTGCAAGCCCATTCACTTGGTGGAGGTCATGTTGAGATCAATAATGTCACACAAGTAAGTTGTGGTTAGACATTACTTTTTCCAATATAGACCTTAGAAGCCAAGGACCTTAGTTTACCAAACCCATCTTGGCCTATTCGTAGGACGTAGTGCGAAAGTCGTTCAAGTGTAAGATTTGATACGATTGTTACACGATACTACACTCATAAGAGTCTCTCTTAAGAATATTTTTGGAATACGAGTAGTCGTTCCTCCGATAATATCCGAAAGATGGGATTATGACTATGGGAACCTTTTGTAGAACATGTTTGACAGGTTTAAACTTTAGTACACTCCCTTTGGGTGGTTCTTAACCTAAACTCCATGCTCGTGACTTACAACAAACCCTTGATTCATGGTCGATCCGTTCAGGTATCCTTAATATCAATGAAACTTGGGTGTTGATAAGGTGTAAACCATAATCCACCAAAATGGATGGTTGATATTAAGGATAACATGATCCATCCCATGACCTTTGTTTGGTGTGCTTTTCTTGATCCTCCTAATTTCTCTCCAGGCAGTGCAACCTGACAGATATTCAAGCGGATCCAGCCATCATGATTGACATGCCATTGCATTGCATAACATCATTCGCATATTTGCATCCAACATCTCATGCTTATTCATTTGCAGGGTATTCCCTTTTTAAGGGGGGCCTTAAAATCGAATAAGCAGTGCATCGCATACCATACATACCAACCCTTGTTTGTTTTGCAGGTGTCACCACAGTGTCTAATGTTTGTTCCCTGTTTCAGGCAGTTATTGGTCCCAAGCGAGTTCACAGGTACCCGACAAAGGAAAATCGTCCACGACTAGCAATGGACCAAATATAGAAAGAACTGGCTGATATGCGTGAAAGGATGGATCAGTTCATGACATTGATGACTGGTATGGCAGAAGGCCAGGAGAAGCTGAAGGAATTGGTTGAGCAACCGAGGCCCGATCCAGAGGTGGAAATACCAAGTGCTGAGGGGAACCCTGGTAACCCTGGGAACGCTGATAACCCTGTGAACACTGGAAACGCGGGTAACGCAAATGTTGATGGAAACCCGGGTAATGTTGGCAACACGGGAAATGTTGGGAATGGTATTGGCGGAAGGTACAATGTGAATCAAGGGATTCGGATTAACGGGCGCCCCGTTACTGAAGATTGTCAGTATGATCAATTTTCTTTGCACGACGAGGCCCTCGAGACCACTCGCCGTATGGATGAGCTTGTTGAGAAGCTCAAATCTTTGGAGTCTCAAAATTCCTTAGGTTTTGATGTCACCAATCTTGGTCTGGTTCAGGGAGTAAGGATCCCTCACAAGTTCAAACCCCCTACTTTTGAGAAATACAACGGGGCTTCTTGCCCACGTACTCATCTCCAATCTTATTTGGGAAGGTTGGGAGCTCACACGGAAGATGAAAAGCTGTGGATGTACTATTTTGAAGACAGTCTAACTGGAGCTTCTCGTGAATGGTATTCCCATTTGTCTCGCACTACCATCAAGAGCTGGAAAGACTTGGCAGAGGCTTTTATCAAGCAATATCAATACAACTTGGACATGGCTCCAAATCGGACCTTGTTGCAAGGAATCTCTCAGACTGCCAAGGAGACCTTTAGAGAATATGCTCAGCGTTGGAGACAAATTGTTGCGTCCGTCCAACCCCCTATGTCTGAAAAGGAGATGGCGAACATGTTCATGAACACTCTTCAAGGCAATTATATCGAGAGATTGGCTGCTTGCCCGTCAATCAGCTTTGCAGAGATAGTGATTGTTGGATAAAGGATCGAGAGTCTGTTGAAGATGGGCGAAGTCAAGACAACAGTGCTTCCAACTCATCAGTTCCCAAGAAACTGTTTGCTGGTAACGGTCAGCGAAGAAGAGAAGGTGAGACGAGCGTTGTATATGCCGGCAGAGGCAGGGGCAGAGGACGCCCTAATTATTATCAAGATCAAGTGGCCGCAGTCACTATTCCAACACTTGTTCCTCAACCGCAGTATCATCCACAACAGCAACCCAGGTACAACAATCAACAACAAGGAGGTAATCCGGGTCAGCAGACACCCTATCAACAACGTCCAAGGCAGGCAGACCGGGTTATTGAGCCAATCCCAATGCCTTATTCTGTATTACTTCCCAAGCTGATTGACATGAATCTGGTTACGTTGAGAACTCTGGCCCCACCGGTCGATCCCAACAATCTGCCTAGAGGTTATGATGTCAACGCCAGATGTGCTTTTCACTCCAACGCACCTCGCCATACTACAGATAATTGCAAGGCTCTCCAGCTAAAGGTACAAGATTTGAGAGATGCCCAGGCCATCAATTTTTCTTCGGTGCCTAATGTTATCCAAAACCCGATGCCAGCTCACGGCGGGCAGAGGATTAATGTTGTTGATAGTGGGGAAACTTTGAATTTGGTTTCTGATGTGACTAAAGTGAAGACTTCGCTATCGGTGGTTAAAGACCGACTCTTGAAAGGACAGATTTTCCCGGGCTGTGGGGAAGAGTGCAGAAATTGTCAAGACGCCGAGAACGGATGTGATAGTTTGAGAAGGGGTATTCAGCAACTGATAGATGAAGGTTGTCTTCAGTTCGATCAGACTCGTCCAGTGAAGAATGATGTGTCGACAGTAACGTTTTATTTCACTCCTGAAGAAATATATGTTCCCGAGAGACCTGCTCCGACAACAATATATTTCCTAGAAAGTCCAGCACTAATTTACTCTGACAACCCTCAACCGACTTTGATTGGTCTGATCACCACCACGGTACCAGGACCTGTTTCGTATGAGAAAGATAGTGCTATCCCGTGGCACTATGGGGCTGATATATACTGCCAGGGGCAGAAAGTTAACGAAGAAGACATTGACATTGGTAGCTCTGCTGTAGACAATGTTGGAGGAATTGGTGGCTTCACTCGCAGTGGATGCCTATTTGCACCATCAATATTGCGCACGAATGCTGAAGCTGAGGCAGATGCCAAGGCTAAAGGAAAACAGGTATCCACCGAAGAGGTTACTACCGAGGAAGCTCCTCCTAAGACCGCATTCGAGAAGGAAGTGGATGAGTTTATGAGGATTATCAAGAAAAGTGACTACAAGGTAGTCGACCAACTAAATCAGACACCCTCAAAGATCTCCATTCTCTCACTATTTATGTGCTCTGAGGCACACAGAGCAGCCTTGTTGAAAGTACTGAATATGGCTTATGTTCCCCCAGAGATAACTGTTAACCAGCTGGAGTCGGTAGTTTCGAATGTACACACTAGCCATGCGCTAGGTTTCACCGATTATAACCTGACGTCTGAGGGCAGGAATCACAACAAAGCCTTGCATATCACAATGGAATGCAAAGGGACGGTGCTTTCCCATGTCTTGGTTGATACAGGCTCTTCTCTGAATGTTCTTCCAAAGAAAGCCTTGATGAAGTTGGATTGCGATGACGCCACCCTGAGGCCGAGTAATTTGGTTGTGAGGGCTTTTGATGGCTCTAAGCGAGCTGTCTGTGGCGAAGTTGAGTTTCCAGTTAAGATTGGACCGCAGGTGTTCAAGAGCACCTTCTATGTGATGGATATCCAACCTGCCTATAGTTGTCTGCTAGGTCGGCCCTGGATTCATGCTGCCGGTGCTGTTACTTCTACCCTCCACCAGAAGCTCAAATATGAACTAGAAGGTCAGATCGTCACTGTCTATGGTGAAGAGGATATTTTTGTTAGCCACCTGTCTACGTTTAAGTATGTGGAGATGGTGTTCGCTGTGAATTTTGGCGAACAACCTCTGGTTTACCAAAACTTGTAGAATTGGGTTACTTGCAGGATCAACCACACAAATCCTAGGACATGTGCAGATCTAAATGACTTTGAAGATATCTAGAACAACTTTCATATCTTTCATTTTGGTTCTCTGGATATTTTATGTCGAAAGATATTGATTAAAACGTTTAAACAGATGTAAATTTGATAAGATAAGATAAATGGCAGAAAGTAACTGACGAAAACATAAAGTGTCGAAAAGAAAGTGCAGAAAGATAATTGACTGGAAAAGGTAAAAGGAATTCGTAAAGAACTTTAAACTTTATAAAATAAACTTTGAAGGAATTTGGTGTTAGTTTACACATACATGTTCCAACTATGACTCTTTTCTCTCACACGGGTACTTTGAGTATTTTCAGGAATTTTGTACAAGTAAATTTTCACCCTTTTTTCGATAACAACTACCCTATTTATATACAAATAACATAACTGTTACTAACTACCAAATCCTAAAACTGTGACACATGGCTTTCTTCCTTTCGCCAGATGCTCCCACGCATCTTCTGCCAAACGTCACAACTCTTTTGAATTCGAATTTACACTTCACGTCGAAATGACGCCTCTCTCCAGGCTTTGTCGAATTGTTGAAATACTACAACATCCTTCATGTCTGTCAAAGTGCCTTTCCATCTGCAGATACCTTGTCGAAATGTCGAAGCTTCAATTTTGTTGAAGTGTCGAACAACACTTATCAACCAAACTGTTTATCCCATGTCATCATTTTTCTAAAGAACCATTCTGCATACCAAATCTCATGGCGTCGAAAACGCATGCATACAAATTGCCCCCCAGCAAAGATGTTTCGACCGTTTTTCTGGAGAAACAGTCATTTATTGTCAACCAGCGTTTTGATGCCATGTCATTTAATCTTTATTAAACCCAAGTTTTGATAATCTCAATTTCCAACACAGACTCATCATTACACTTTCTCCAAAATGTCACGTCTAGCCCACGTTCAGAATCTACTTCCATCATTTCTTAACATCATGGTCTCTTTTCAACTTCCACCTCTTCAACACCCCCATCAAAATCGGCCATGTGTTCCACTATCAACATTACCCTTTTGAAGCGTTTTTCATCATCTTCTTCCTATAAATACCCATAAACCTTTTTCTCTAAACCCTTTTAACGCTTCAGATTACTTTTCTTCATACCCATTTCTTAAGCTTTCATATTTCTCCTGAGAAAAATTCCTAAGTCCTTCCTAACAATGGCTCCTCAAAAACCTTCAAGCAGCAAACATTCCAAGAAGAAACAAGATCCAGCTTTCTCTCCTGTGCACGATTTGAAAGGACCAGTAACTATTGGAAATCAACAATATGTTCCAGAACCTCCAAATGAGAAAGAAAAAGAATGCATCTATAAATCCCAGGTATTAATCCCTGTTCTTATTTCTGGAAACTGTCATGCTATGTTAGGTCCTCTTCCAAATCCAGAGATTAAACCAGAACGTTTAAGAGAATTTTTTCCATCTTATTTCCATACAAAACCCATAGGCGCTGGAGTGAAACCTCAGCCTAAAGATAAAGTTGTAGAACAAAATGACCCATCGAGTTCGACAGATAATGGAGAATTGGACTTAGCCTATTTGAATTACCCCAGGATATTTAGAACTTGCCCCTGGTCGAAAGACCCCTCTGACTACTTATCTTGGCTAGATAAGATCGAAAAGGTTAAAGGGGATTTTTGGAAAGAAGTAGGCATTTTCGACCTTATTCAGTTGTCGAGAGTAGGACCCAATATCTGTCCAAATATGCTTTTGGCTTCTCTCTACTTCTGGGATAGTACCTACAACACCTTTCACCTCCCTTGTGGGATGGTTACACCCACTCTTTTCGACGCGGCAGCCATTGTTGGCCTTCACCCCAACGGTATAGATTTCGACCCTACTGTCTTAAATGAAGATACCATCGCTTTCGAGACTAGCCTCGCCCCATACTCCTTATTTATGTCCTATTATCATGACAAGAGTACTACTGAAGTTTCAGATGTCGAACACATAGCTTTTCTAACTCTGTGGCTATCCAAATATGTGTTTTGCTCTCGCTCCCTCCAGGTTGCTAAGAGATTCATTACCATAGCCAATCAATTTCATGCAGGCACAAAACTACGCTTGAGCGAAATGATTCTGGCGAACCTTTATGAATCTCTGAGTGAGAGCGTACATCTTTTGAAAAACGCCAAAACTCAAGGTAAAATCAACTTATCAGGACCTTTTTGGTTCTTGCAATTATGGCTCAATGCCACATTTGAAGCTAATCTTCCTGTAGCGCCAGAAGTAGATGAAGAAGAAGTAAAAAATAGGAATGTCGAATGGCCAAGGTTGGTGCTAATAACGCCAACTGATGAAGGAATCAGCCTTCGACAAGCTTTCAAAAGCTATGTCATGATGTTTGCCAAGAGGTACCAGTTTACTTCGACCATGGCACCTTTTGCTGATAGAAAAATTGGACCTAAGTGGTTTACCCAACAACTGCCTTTGGAGATGCAGAAGGATGAAAATATATTTCTGAATGTTTGGGAATCATTCTTAACCCCTAGGCTCCTTTTTTCTTACCGTAACACCACTAAAAACCAAATTGCTTTGATAGTTTATCAACCCAACCTTGTTTCTAGACAGTTTGGCCTAATCCAGATAAAACCTCGACCTATATTTCCCAAGAAAGGATCCATCATCTTTTATAACTCCCTTCATACTGAAGACGAGGGCAAAGAACTGTGGAAGAAACTGGCTGATGATTCTCTCGACATTCGACCAGTTATATTTCGACCATCATTCCTATGTACTCCTGAGTTTGACGAATGGTGGAAAGATTATTATTCCAACAGATTTTTTGACGTAGCTGCCTTTGCTACACGTTTGACAAATTCTTTCGCTTTTGTGCAGGATCGGACCAAAAAAGGTATTCAAAGACACATTAGGGAAATACAGAAATTTCAAAAGTATTTCGAAACTGCGTATAGACCTGATGATCTTAGTCGAACCGTACACGAAGCAGCAGTAGAATTGAAACGCAAACTGACGGAGAAGTTTGAAAAACTGTCATTGCCTTCAAATCTTCGACCCGAGGCGCGCTATGACCTGGCTTTCAGTTGTCATCCACCAAAATTCCCTCCTTTGCCAACCGCTGAATTTGGCGTGGCATTTAGCCCTCCATTTCCATATTGGTTCGTTTGTGGGGATTTTATGAAAATCCTCCGTCAACAGTACAAAAAACCTGCTGAGCGTGTGGTTCCGACTAAGTATCATCTGGGAGAATACCCAGGACACCTTCATATTGGAATAGAACACGTTCGCGTGGAGGATCCCACTCTTGAAGGTGTTCACAGAAAAACATGATTTTTCCTTTTGTTATTCTAACTGTATTATCATGTATTTCTTATATTTGTTTCTGAATCTTCTTTCTTTCCCTAGCCGTGAGGATTCCTGCCAAGAAAACGTCTGTCGAAGCGTCGCCTAGTGCTGCTAAGAAGCATTCGACAAAGGTACAACACATCACTTCTTCTCATTTATTTGTTTCCTTTTAAGAAACTAACTGGCTTTGGTTTGCATGACTAGGTAAGTCGAAAACCCCCAACAATCCAAAAGAGAAAGAGTGAAGAGGAGAAAGAAGAGGATAAAGTCCCTAATAAAGAGTCTGGTGACGAATCTCCAGAGTTAATCCCTCCCCCTCAGAAGAAGAAGAAACTCACGAAGGTCTCTTCCCAAAGGTCCATCGTAAAATCAACTAGGAAGGATTCTGCAAGTACTCCCCCTGCTAAGCCTCAGTCGAAAGACACGGAGAGTGGGAAATCCAGCTTTAACACTAAGATTCCTGAGGCGAGTCTTTATTTCGACTGTATATGTTCACCTTCTTTGCATCTTTTTCTTCTAAATCTTAGAATTATTTTCAGGGACAAGTGGTTGTCGAAAGAACACCTGAGAAGATTCTGGAGGAAACAGTCCTAGAAGAAGATGTCCCCACAAGTGATCATGAAATGCAGACTGTGGCAGCATTCGACGCTACAGTTGGTGAAGCTTCTGAAGATGAATCTCCTTCTCCTCCAGGATTAGATGCTGCAGCTCAGGGTGATGATACTGACATGGAATTTGGGGTCGAAGATAATCACGAAAACGAAGCTGCCAAAGATGGGGGTAACCAGTCGAAACACACAGAGGCTGAGCAAATTTTAGAGCGAAACACTCCACCTGCTTCTGACTAGACCCAAGGGAGTGGCAAATCAACTGGTTCGACTAGTTTCTCTCGCGAGGAGCTTGAAAATCTCAAAGTGCATAGACCTTTAGAGTATCTGAAGGCCATGCTTAGCGCCCGTTTTAATTTCCAAGATTCTTCGCAGAGCAGTTCGACCACTTCTGGGGCAACTTCTGAAGCACCATCACTTGGCAACATCTTGACCAAAATTAAAACGAAAATCCTTGATGTCGATTTGTTCAAAATTTTGGAAGAGAACTCTCTTGCTCACCTTGAACTTAAGAAAATTTTGAAGCAAGTGAATATCTTGGAAGCTTCTGCTGAGGTTGGAAGTTTTGTGATGGAGCTGATGACCCTTATTGACTTGGCCACTGCAGATCTTCATCGTCAAAGAGATCTTACCAATCAAATCTCCTCAAAGTCTGAAACTCAAACTGTTGAATGGGATGCTGTTTCGACTTCGACTGACAAAGTTTCAAAGTTGCAAAAGCTTTCTGAAACTTATGTCAAAGAGGTTGCTGCTTGTGATGACAATATCCAAAAATGGGAGAAACAGATAGCAGCACTTCAAGAAAAGATCTCTCAAGAGAAAAAACGTAAGGCATCCATATAGCAACCCAAGCAGAGCGAGATTGACGAAGAGTTGAGGGTGGGTATTCGACATGCTGAGAAGGCCCAACAACTTAGTCAAGAGATTGAGACTCTTTCTACTCACAAAAGTCTTTGTGATCATCGACTCCAGTTTCAGAGGCAGAAATTCGCCACTTTGAAGGAAACTTTTGCCAGTATTAATTTGTAGTCGAATTGATTTAACAATTCTCAGCCCTTTGAGGCTTTTTGTAATGACTTTAATGCCATTTTTATTTGGCAAATCTTATCACAATTATGTTTGCAATTATTCTATCATTATTTTTACTTCCTGCAATATTGGCTTATATTTTTTCAAATACTTGCCATTTATCTTTAGGATTCTCTCATCCTTCCCTATTTCTTCAATCTCATACGCGCCATTTGAAAATATTTTCAAAATCTGGAAAGGTCCTTCCCACTTAGGAGACCATTTTCCCATTAACTTATCTTTTCGATCCATAGGAAGGATTACTTTCCAAACGAGATCACCAATTAAGAAGGTCTTGAATTTTACTCTCTTATTGTAAAACTCTTCGACTCTTTCTTTTTGTCTTCTTATTAGATCTAGTGCACGTAGTCTTTCTTCGTCCAGATCAACCAATTCATCCATCATCATACTCCAATATATATCTGATGGGATTTCATGATGCCTTTGCACTCTAACTGACTGCAAATATATTTCGACTGGTAAAATTGCATCATGTCCGTAAGTCAACTTAAATGGAGTCGAATTCGTTGCTTCTTTAGGAGACGTTCGACACGCCCACAAGACTTGATCTAGAGTCTTATGCCAATTTCTAGGTTTTTTTCCTACATGCTTCTTGATCAAATTTATCACTACCTTGTTGGCTGCTTCAACCTGCTCATTGGCTTGAGCATAGTAAGGCGTCGAAGTAAGGAGTTTAAGACCTGTTTCTTGTGCAAATTTCTGCATGTTTTTACCAGTGAACACAGATCCCTGATCTGTTGTTATTGTTTCAGGTATCCCAAATCTGTAAATTATGTATTTTTGGATAAAGTCTATGACTGCTTCCTGATCCACATTTACCAATGGTATAGCTTCAATCCATTTAGTGAAATAGTCTATCCCAACCAAAATGTACCTTTGTTCTTTTGAAGAGGCTGGTCGAATTTCCCCAATCAAGTCTAAAGCCCATCCTCTAAATGGCCAAGGCTTTATGATTGAATGCAGCTCACTTGCAGGAACATGAGGTATGCCTGCATGTACTTGACACTCCTGACATCCTTTTGCAAATTCGACACAGTCCTTCAGCATTGTTGGCCAATACATTCCCTGTCAAAATAATAACCACTTTATTTTGTGACCTGCTTGGTGTGCTCCACACGCTCCACTGTGTACATTCGACAAGGCTATGTAGGCTTCGTCTTCACCTAAGCATTTCAACAAGACTCCTTCTGCAGTCTTTTTGAACAATTCATTTCCAAACAGTACATAACTCAAAGCTCTGTATTTTATCTTTCTTTCTGCTTTCTGATTTGGGTCCTGTAGATAATTCTTGATAGGCTTTCTCCAGTCTGTAATTCCTGAATCATCTATGTTGAATATCTCAAAGTTTTCTTCGTCACCGTATCCTAATCTTATCGACTCCAAATCTGATGGGGACAACTTGGTAGATACGACTCTCCCTCTGACTTCAATAGCTTCTTCTTACTTTTCCTTCGACACTTTGTATCCAGACGCTAGTTGAGCAAGATCGTTCGCTTCTTGATTCTCCAACCTGGGAATATGCCTGAAGACCACATTGTCGAACTCCTTGAGAAGTCTATTGGCTATTACAAAGTACATGATTAAATTTTCTTTCACGCACTTATACTCTTTCCTCAACTGCTTTATCACCAGTTCGAAATCGCCCATTATTTCGACTCTTGTTGCCCCCAATTTCAACAAGATTTCAAGTCCAGCGATCAAAGCTTCATATTCTGCTTCATTATTTGAACACAGACTTTCAACTTTGTACTTGAATTTTGTTGGAATTCTGTCAGGAGAAATAATCAACATCCCAACGCCAGTTCCATTTTTATGACTGGAACCGTCGAAATACAGTTTCCAAGGTTCTAATTCGACATATTCCACATCTTCGTCTATAGAGTGGTCAGCTATGAAATCAGCGACCACTTGTCCTTTCACAGCTTTTAAAGGCAGATATTTCAAGGAGTATTCTATTAATGCTAAAGCCCATTTTCCAATTCGACTATGTAAAATAGATTTAGATAACATATACTTTATTACGTCGAAATGGGAGGAAATATATACATCAACGGGTTTTATATAATGCTTCAATTTCATACAAGAGAAATATACACATAGACATAGTTTTTCTATAATACTGTATCTAGTTTCAGCATCATTCAGGACCCTACTGAGATAATAAATGGCTCTTTCGACGCCATTCTCATCTTCTTGACACAACATACTTCCTAATGTTTTGTCTGATGCCGAAATGTACAATCTCATACTTCTTTTTCTGCAAGGAGACATCAGGATTAGGGGACTAGCCAGGTATCCCTTGATTTTGTCGAAAGCCGCTTGTTGTTCTTGCCCCCATGTAAAGTCTTCCTTCTTTAGTCGAAGTAGAGGAGAGAAAGCTTGCGTCTTTCCACTGAGATTAGAGATGAATCTTCTGAGAAAGTTGATTTTCCCTAGCAGAGACTGCAACCCCTTTTTGGTTGATGGCGCTTTCGCCTCCATTATGGCTTTGGCTTTGTTTTCATTTATTTCGATCCCCTTCTTGTAGACCACAAAACCTAAGAAATCACCCGCCTGCACACCAAAAGCACATTTAAGTGGGTTCATTTTCAAACCAAACTTCCTCATCCTTTCAAAGGATTGTCGAAGATGATCTATATGACTTTTCCCTGAAACATACTTAATCACAATATCGTCAATATATACTTGCATAAAAGTCTCAATAAAGTCGTGAAAAATGGAATTCATAGCACGTTGGTAAGTTGCTCCAGCGTTCTTTAAACCAAAAGGCATTACTACCCATTCGTACGTTCCTATTGCTCCAGGACAACGGAAAGCCGTTTTAGGAACATCTTCTTCAGCGATAAAAATTTGGTTATAGCCAGAGTATCCGTCTAACATACTTAAGTACTCATGGCCGGCTGCAGAATCTATGAGCATTTCTGCCACTGGCATAGGATATTCATCCTTTGGGGTAGCTGAGTTTAAGTCTCGAAAATCAATGCATACCCTAAGTTTGCCATTTTTCTTAATTACTGGAACAATATTTGCAATCCATTCGACACACCTGGTTGTGCGGATGAACTTGCATTTTATAAGTCTTTCGACCTCCTCTTTTATTTTCGACAGGATTTCTGATGCGAAGCGTCTGGGAGTCTGCTTTACTGGCTTCTTTCCTTCCATTATCGGCAACTGCATTTCGACCAAACTTCTGTCAAGACCAGGCATCTCGTCATAATCCCACGCGAAACAGTCTTTGAACTCTTTCAGCAAATGGACTATTTCGACCTTGAACCGGGGGTCCATTTTTGCGCTTATGTAGGTTGGTCTATTTTCTGCCCCCACTCCTAAGTTTATTTCTTCTAATGGATCCTGCGCCACCATCTTCTCGTTAGTTGACACTGGATCTTTTTCGAACCCTAGAGGTTCGTCGTCATAAATGGCGTCAAGCTTTTGGTGTTGCCATTCGCCCATTTGGTTGTTATCATGATCTTCTACAACGTCTCTTTGGGGACATTGTTTGTCGGAATTTTCTTTGTTGGCTTCGACAGCCATGAATTTTACTTCAGCCTCAAGGGCCTCTTTGAGTTTGTTTTCGGCTATGTAAGCCGTAATTTTTTCGAGCGCTGATTCTTTACTCGTCATCGTCAAATTCGCTTCCCCATCCTGTTGGCGCTATATGAGTAGTTTCCCACATGTATGTTTCGCCAATTACTTCTTTATCCCACTGGAAACCATGTGTAGGATGAAGGTACAGGGAGCAGTAGGCATTGTCTGTTGCCTTCAAGTCGAATTCGGCTGGACTGCATGGAGGTATGTGAGCCAGGTTCTTGTCGAAGCTTTGACTGTTGACATTTATTATCTCTGTCATGAAGTAGCTTTGATCAGCCTCAATGTTTTCGACGATCTCGTCTGGCCTCCATATGGCTATTCGCTGATGCATCGACGAGGGCACGGCTCCTACGCCATGAATCCACTCCCTTCCAAGTAGTAGGTTGTAGTTCGCCCTTGAAGCAATGACCATAAACATCGTTGGCCTTGTTATGGTTCCGACAGTCAGATTCACCTGGATAACACCCATGGTGGTTCCTACTTTTCCTTCATAATTCGACAGCACCATGTTGTGGGGTTTCGCGTCTGAGACGTCTTTCCCTATCTTCTTCAGCATGAAATGGGGCATCAAATTCATTGCTGCTCCCCCATCCACCAGTATCTTATTCACACCAACATTCTCCACCTTTCCTTTTATGAACAAAGGCTTCAAATGCGCTTTCATGGAGTCATCTGGTCTTTCGAAGAAAGCGTTCTGCTCTTCGATGCATCCATTATTCATAACGTAGTAGCAAACGGGCTTGTGTGCCATTGTTTCCTCTTCCATCTCGTCTTCTTCGTCTTCGACCTTCATAACTCTATCATAGTCTCTAGGGAGAACAGAGACCACGTTGCAGATCACATTGAAGGATGATTCTGAGTCGGATTCGAAGTTGTCAGTTATTTCGTCATCTTCCTGCATCTTCTCTTTCGACGCCACGGGTTCGACAATGCTGCCAGGATTGATCTGGAGGGAGGCCTCTTTTCTGCTCCTTATCTGACGACTGTTACTAGACTCCGCTTTATCTTTGCTGTCAGTGTCTTTTTCATTCACGCTCTTTTCTGCAGCCTCTTTTTCTGCCCTCTTCTGCCTCTGGAATCTCCTCCATTGGGATCTGGACATGGGGTTTTTGCCTTTGTAATTCTCTGAAGGATATGGTCTTGGCTTGTGCTTTTCCATTTCCTTCTTGCCTTCCATCGAAGCGCCTCTCTGAACCTCAAACTTTCCCCATTTTTTCTACCCCTGGGCATCTCTAATGGGTTGAACCCATTTGTCATCCATCGCTTTGTCAGATGGTTTATAGGTGTTCCGGCGTCTTTCTCCATGCCTCCACTGGTGGTGATCACTTCTCCTTGGGTCATATCTTACTATTCCCCAATTCTCTTTCCTCTTGGCTTTATCCACTGCTTCCAGGTTGGTTGCTGCCTTCCTGTCGAAAATTGCACTGCAGCGTGGGCACAGCATTACTTCGGTTTTCATCCTCTGGCACCTCTTGATGAATTCTATTAGATTTTCCTCCTCTTTAGGATACGCCAGCCTCTGGTTCTCCTTTCGACGATGATCTTCACCCACTTCGGCCTGGTCCCTCTGAGATATTTCCACCGTGTTTACCCCAACATTTCGTTCGTCAGTGATGCTTAATCCGTTCATCTTTCTAATGAGTCTCTCCTCTTCGCCTTCGACGCCTTTTGGTGTTTGGTCGAACTCTTTCTCTGGGAAGCAGCACCAAGATATGTTCTTGGGACCATGTTTGCAATAGGATTTGTTCCAATTCCTTTTGGGGTCTTCCATCATCCTATGCAGAATTCCACTGACCGCAGGCTTCAAAGGACCATTAACAGCTTCCGCTTTGATTTTTGCTACTTCTTCACTGAAAGGCCCCATAGTGTTGACGTAGTTTGCGACGTCACCTGTCTTTGTTTGATCAAGATCAAGGCCTTTAGTAGCCTTGTTTTTAATAATGAGGTCTTCAGTAACCTTCTTTTTCGTATTAGGGGGATGCTCAATTGCCTCAGCTGTTTCTTCATTGTTGTCTGAAGAAACATCTTCCCAACCGCTTGGTTGGATTGTGTAAATATCGATCTGAGAGCTTGCCGGTGCATTGTACTTCACGAGATAATCATACTTCCCACTTGGCTGTCCCAAGCGGTCCCAATTCCCCTCTTGTCGAAACTTCGCATCTTCGACGGTATCGTCACCGTCCCTTTTGTCGAAACCTTCAGTAGTTTCCATCCTTTTCTGGTTGTCGAAGCCTTCAGTAACTTCACCTTCGTTCTGGCTTGTGAGATCATCAGCAATCTCAACCATGTTGATGTTTGTGTCGAAACTTCCAGGGGCCTCCACCATTTCCAAATTTCCATCAGGAGCAACTTCGATCTCCACCATGTTCACGATGGATGGTTCAGCGTAGTGGGCTTCGACTGGCTGCATGGGATTCGAATCGATCCTCATCTATTGTTTTGGTTTGTCACCAAACTTTAGCCTTCCGTCACGGATAGCATTTTGAACGAGATCCCTGAAAAGGAAACAACGAGACGTTTTATGGCCCAGAAAATTATGGTATTTACAAAAACCTCTCTTTTTCTGTTGTTCCATAGGCGGTTCTTTAGCGCCTAGAGGTTTTATTAATTAACCATCTTTAACCAACAGATCGAAAATTTCGTCACATTTGGTGATGTCGAACGTATAAGTCATTTTGGGGAACTTATCGTTGGTTTCGACTGGGTTTCCGTTCGACGGAGTTAGTACTTTGCACGAATAAGGTGGGCCTTGCTTTAGCTCTGCTAGGTCAATCTCTTGTTCGTCGAAGTTACTTGGTTCGTTTTTGTCGTACTCATCATCTTGGTGAACCCCTATGTAGGCCACCCTTTCTTTTTTATTCTTATTTGCTCTGAATTTCTCGTCCCTTAACCTTTCCACTTGTCTCACTTTATCTGCTAATTGTGCCATATCCCTCAGATACTGGGTATCTAGTTTCTTCCTTATAGAATAATTTAGTCCCCCTGCGGCCATTTCGACCAACTCATGTTCTGGCACCGGAGTGAAACATCTAGCCTTTAGCAATCTGAACCTGTTTAAATAATCATCTATTGGTTCTGAGTGTTTTCTCTTAACACTGGCTAATTCTTTCAGACTTATTTTTGTTTGTCCCATGTAAAATTGTTCATGGAACAATCTTTCTAATTGGGTCCACGTATATACTGAGTTTGCAGGCAAAGATGTAAACCAAGTGAACGCGTTTTTCGTCAAGGAACTAGGGAAATATTTTATTTTCAGATTTTCATTACGGGCTATCTCCCCTGCTTCGATCAGATAACGTGCTACGTGTTCTATGGTGGACTCGCTAGTATCCCCTGAGAACTTTGTGAACTTAGGAACTTTCCACCTTGGTGGCAGTTCTTCTTGCAGAATATATTCTGACAGTGGGGAAGCATAACTAGGCCTTTGTAATCCCATGTTCATCCCATTCTGTGCCATTATCGTTTCGACCATGGCCGCTAAATCATTTTCGACAGGGGGTTATTATACCGGATTCGCTGTTGCAACACAGCATCCGCGTCTTGGCCTCTCTGGATTACTATCCTTCTAGGCTCTTGTGGAACAGGGATTTCGACACGAGGCTATTCGACTACATCCTCTTGGTTTCCGGCGTTTGTTTGAGGATTGTCTAACGGTATTTGGTTTATCGTAGGATCTTCCTGGACCGCTACCACTGGGTTATGAACCACTTGTTCTCTATGTCGAGTTTGAGGGACTCCAAAGAAATCAGCAATGCGTGTCATTTGCGCTGCCAACAATTGGTTTGTTTGGGTGGTGTTTTGTATTAGAGGATTAAACACCGCTCCCATTTGTTGTGTCAACATTTGGACCATATCATGATTACTCTCGTCCATTTGTTGTCTAATTACCTACGCCGAATTATTTGTTATCGGCGGCACGTAAAGTGGTTGTTGATTTAGTCTACTCATGTTTCCTCCATATCCTGACCCTTGTAAAGGTGAAGACATATTGGCCATAGAATCAGAATACACTATCGGGGAATTGTGTAGATTTGCCATTACTGAAGTTGGCATTCCAAATGGTTGTTCCCTACCGGGCAGAGGCATGGTGAAATTTGTCACAAAAGGCCTAGAAGTGTTTCCCATAGGAGGGGGTGTCCCAACGGACATTTGTTGTGCCCTAATGGACGAACTAGGCACACTTTGCGATATTGAAACCGCTGGTATTGACCCTGTTGATGAAGGTACAGCCTCAGACACAGGGACTGATCCCACATTGCCTCCTGCCGAAGGGACCGGGTTGGATACTGGGATGGCTTCATTTGGATCAGAATTATTTGGATTATTTGGCTGATTCGCCATTTTCCTTATTCTTGTTCTTTTAGGTCTTTCTACGTCAGATACAGCTAATTTACCGCTTCTTAGTCTCATACAATGAAGAAAAAAAACCCTGATTATTATGTATTATCTAAGTTTTAGATTTCTGCACTGTCCCACTGGGCGTGCCAATTTGTTCGCTGTGAATTTTGGCGAACAACCTCTGGTTTACCAAAACTTGTAGAATTGGGTTACTTGCAGGATCAACCACACAAATCCTAGGACATGTGCAGATCTAAATGACTTTGAAGATATCTAGAACAACTTTCATATCTTTCATTTTGGTTCTCTGAATATTTTATGTCGAAAGATATTGATTAAAACGTTTAAACAGATGTAAATTTGACAAGATAAGATAAATGGCAGAAAGTAACTGACGAAAACATAAAGTGTCGAAAAGAAAGTGCAGAAAGATAATTGACTGGAAAACGTAAAAGGAATTCGTAAAGAACTTTAAACTTTATAAAATAAACTTTGAAGGAATTTGGTGTTAGTTTACACATACATGTTCCAACTATGACTCTTTTCTCTCACACGGGTACTTTGAGTATTTTCAGGAATTTTGTACAAGTAAATTTTCACCCTTTTTTCGATAACAACTACCCTATTTATATACAAATAACATAACTGTTTTTAACTACCAAATCCTAAAACTGTGACACATGGCTTTCTTCCTTTCGCTAGATGCTCCCACGCGTCTTCTGCCAAACGTCACAACTCTTTTGAATTCGAATTTACACTTCACGTCGAAATGACGTCTCTCTCCAGGCTTTGTCGAAATGTTGAAATACTACAACATCCTCCATGTCTGTCAAAGTGCCTTTCCATCTGCAGATACCTTATCGAAATGTCGAAGCTTCAATTTTGTCGAAGTGTCGAACAACACTTATCAACCAAACCGTTTATCCCATGTCATCATTTGTCGAAAGAACCATTCTGCATACCAAATCTCATGGCGTCGAAAACGCATGCATACGGATGGATGGCGAGATGCATGAGATGCTGTGTCAGGGCTTCAAAACTATAAACATCAGTGAGGTCGTGCCCGAAGCTGTCTTTTCAACTGAGTCTGAGAAGGTCGGGACTTCTATCTCTTCATACAAGCAAGCTGTTGAAGTGGTTAAAGCTGGTAATGCCCAAGGCTGGGGCAAATTTGTGGAGCCAATCATCAAAGAAGACAAGTTTGGATTGGGGTATACTCCAGGGTCTCAGAAGAATGAAGCCGATACTTTCTCCAGCGGGGGTTTGGTTTCTCCCCACACCGTCAATGTTGCAGATGAAGACAAGGCTGACAGTGACTGTGACTTAGATAGTTGGATTCGCCCGTGTGTCCCAGGAGAAAAGCTCGACAATTGGTCGTCTGAAAAAGTCGTTTGATTTACTCTACTGAAGGAGTAATTTTTATTGTTTTCCTTTTATCACATGCATAATAAAGTCTTACACTTTGACCAAGGTGTAATGACTCATCTGTAGAGCCATCCATTTAGTTACATTTCGCAATTATTTTCATCATCAATAAAGGACAGCTTTTGCAAACAATTTTGTGTTCTCTTTCTTTCAATTATTTTTACTTTTACAAAAACGGCAATGTTTCTTTTTCATGTTTCTTTTTCGTTTTTCTTTCCAAAAAACACCTCGTAAAATTGATCACCCGGATCTCACTGCTAACGACACTGCTATGGCCAAGTATGACTTCGACAATCCTATCTATCAAGCCGAAGAATGGGTTGAGGAAGATTGTGAATTGCCTGAGGAGTTAGCCAGGTTGTTGAAACAGGAGGACCGAGCTATCACACCTTATCAGGAGGTGGTTGAGACCATCAACATTGGTACCTAAGACGACAAGAAAGAGATCAAAATCGGGGCCAGTCTACAGGCCGAGAGGAAAAGACCGTTGATCATGTACTTGACTGTGTTAGAAAGGTCAATGGGTTGTGTGCTCGGTCAGCATGACGAGTCAGGTCGAAAAGAGCATGCAATATACTACCTTAGCAAAAAGTTTACCGACTGTGAACAAAGATACTCACTGCTCGAGAAAACTTGCCGCGCTTTGGCATGGGCTGCTCGCCGACTAAGACAGTATATGTTGACTCACACGACTCTATTGATATCAAAGATGGATCAAGTCAAGTATATTTTTGAAAAGCCAGCAGGGTTGCTAGGTGGCAAATGATGCTGACAAAGTATGACATCCAATACACTTCACAAAAAGCCATCAACGGAAGTGTCTTGTCAGACTATCTTACCGCGCAACCAATTGATGATTACCAACCTATGAGGTTCGACTTTCTTGATGAGGACATCATGTTTCTCAAATCGAAAGATTGCAAGGAACCATTCCCGGAGGAGGGGCCTGACCCTGAATCCAAATGGATTATGATGTTTGATGGGGCGATCAACGTCAATGGTCGCGGAGTTGATGCAGTGTTGATTACACCAAGGGGGGTTCATATGTCATTTTGTGCCAGAATAACTTTTCCCTGCACCAACAATGAAGTCGGACGAAGCAGAATGGGTCCGTTCTCGATACAATCAGCTAAGCCTAGTTGAGGAAAAGAGACTAGCAGCTATATGCCATGGCCAGCTATATCAGAGACGGACGAAGAGAGCGTTTGATCAGAAAGTGCGCCCTCGAGAGTATCGAGTCGGTGAATTGGTACTCAAAATAATTCTTCCTCCCAACACAGATCACAGGGGCAAATGGACACCGAACAACGAGGGTCCATACGTGGTTAAAAGAGTTTTCTCTGGAGGAGCTCTGATGCTAACAACCATGGATGGCGAAGACTTCCCGTCCCCTGTCAACTCAGACGCAGTTAAAAAATACTTCGCATAAAATAGACCCACTGGACAGTAAAAAGAATAGTCCAGGCAAAAAAGGGGCATCCCGACGAACCAAAAAAAAGAATGAAGAGGTTCGGGCAAAAATTAGGAATATAAAAATCAAAAAAAATGTACACCCGGTGAGTCGAAAACCCGAAAGGGCGGCTCAGGCAAAAAAGGGTATCCCGGTGGATTGAAAACCCAAAAGGGCGGTCCACGCAAAAGTTAGGGAATAAGCGAATAACTGCGATCTGAGTTCATCCGTGTTATATCACTGTTTCATTCAATCCGGCAATCTTCGAAGGTAAAATATCGACTAATCATCCACTTCAGAAAGCAAGATGAGCAGAGCGTCTTGAGGACATACGAGCCATAGCAGAGTCGAAACTCAGTGGGACCCCGTTTCCACATTGCCATTAGGATAGTTTCTCTTGTTCAATTTATAGCGATCGCCTCTTTCTAGGGATCAGCTTCCTGATGTAATCGCCTATTCCTGGCACAAATTTTTCAACCAACAAAAGTCGAATAATTCAGTTAAAAAGCCTCTTTACTTTTCATTTATCAGTTTGTTTGCAAAAGATGTCTGAATTCTTGAGGAAACATATTGCATCTGAATGTAATGGTGGCTTTTGCAGATGACTTGCAGGAAAACAGTCAAAATTGCTTTGAATGTGCTTAATCCCGGACGGTGAATTCAAACCGAGTAATTCCCCGGGGCATGCGTGTATTTTTTGGTTACATGTCACAGGAACCGGATGCTAAGTCATGAATCCTCACCCCCAAGCGGTTGACAAAGCCTCTCCTCTGCAGAGCAGGTTCCCCAGTAGAGTTGACAGTATCCAGACTGTATATCCCCAGTAGAGTTGACAGTATCTAGACTGTATATCCCCAGCGGAATTGTCAGTACCAGACTGTATCTTTCCTGCAACAGCGGAGTAGTTACATACCCAACAGACAAGAGGGTGGTGTTCCCAGTGTTCATCTCGTCCCGAACAGATTATTTCTAACAGATTTGTTTTAATCCCCATCCTGAGGACGATTAGCAAGTTCATATCCCCAGCAAAGGTCGATTCCTACGACATTTCCCCAGGAAGTGCTTTCCTCACAGACTCTCCTCGCAGAGCCTCGCCAAGCAAAGTTTCCATAGTTGATACTTCCCCAGCAAGGTCAACTTTTCAAAAAAGGCCAATTTATTTTCGGTGGCTCCCCGGTCCCGGCAGACGGATCGTTCCCCACAGAGCATTCAAGGATTGATACAGCGATCCGCTCCCTGCCAGAGTTACTTCCCCAAGCAGATTTCTTTTTTCTTTTCCACCATGCATGACATTTGCATTTGCATTTGCATGCATATCAAACATACACATAAGCTGATAAACAGGTTCTTCAAAGCGGACTGAAGAACTACTTTACAACCAGAGTCATGAGATCCAGCCAGAGGATCAAGTGTGAGTGATCCAGCCTGAGGGTCATTTTTGAAGATTCAGCCTGAGAATCGTTTTCCAGTGATCCAGCCTGAGGGTCATTTTGAAGATTCAGCCTGAGAATCGTTTTCCAGTGATCCAGCCTAAGGGTCATTTTTGAAGATTCAGCTTGAGAATCGTTTTCCAGAGATCCAGCCTGAGGGTCATCTCGAAGATTCAGCCAGAGAGTCGACTACAAGCGTTATTTCCCCAGCAAGCCAACTGGAGGAATAGATTGACAGCTCAATAGAAAATCAACCTACAAGAGGATCCATCCCGCGAATCGCATTAAAAAAACAAAGTCTAATCGAAGAGTCGTTATAACATGTTCTAGCCTGAAGATCAAAAGTGGGATATTCTCGAAGCTGCATATCTAACATGAAGACTGTAGATTTCGAAAGAGGGTCAACCAGCGCATGCCCCAGATGCGAGATCCTGATGATGGGAATTTATCATCAAAACAATCCAGATCTAGCCAGAAGATCAAAGTCAGGTCTAGCCCGAAGACCGGAAATAGATTCAGCCAGAGAATCGAAATAATTTAGATCTAGCCAGAAGATCGAAGAAGATCTAGCCAAAAGATCAAATTCAGGTCTAGCCCGAAGACCAGAAATAGATTTAGCCAGACAATCGAAACAATTCAGATCTAGCCAGAAGATCGAAGTAGATTCAGCCAGAGAATCAAAGAAAGTAGATTCAGCCAGAGAATCGAAACAAAGGAGATCTAGCCAGAAGATCGAAGAAGATCTAGCCAGAAGATCGAAGAAGATCTGGCCAGAAGATTGAAACCGTATCCAGCCCGAGGATCAAAATTAACATCCAACCAGAGGACTAAATTGAGTATAGATTCATCCAGAGGATCGAAACTCCAGATTAAGTTAGAAGACTGATTCAGATTCAGCCAGAGGATCGGAAGAGAAATAAACAGCGCGGTGTATTTCAGCATTTTTGTGGTGTTCTCGGAGCGCAAATTTTTGATATGTCTTTGGTATTCAATCACAGCTCACCCTGTTTGTCTGATAAGTTGTTCGCTTTCATCCTGCTCGGGTTAGCTGATGATCGAATAGGGGCAGCTGTAACACCCCAAAATTTGCCCTTCTCATTCATGCATTCATTTTTAGGTCATTTAACATTTCATATTGCATTTCATCATGTCAATCAGAATCAGATCCAAGAAACTTTATTTTAAAATAAAAAAAACGAAAAGAAAAAAAATTAATAAAAAAAAATAATAAAAAAAAAATTAAAATAAATTAAAATAAATTAAATAAATAAATAAAATATAATAGAAAAATCTTGGACTTGGACCTCTCTCATTTAAGCCCACAGGTCCACAAAAATCAGGTTATAAATTCAGAGTTTCAGTGAAACAAAATTTCATTCCATTCCTATTACCCTGGCTGGAAAAAGATAGTGAGAAAAGAGCTAACAGAGTTCAGAGCAGCCTCCAAACCCTGAAGGGAACTCAACTGCACAGAATCACCTCTGCCTCACATAAACCCTAAAGATTGTTTTGTAAACCTCACGGGTGCAACTCAATTTCAATCAAGCTCTCCAATCAGGTTTGCCCTATATCCATCATCTTTATGCCTTTAATTTGAATGCTCTAAATGTATGAGGTATTATGGGTGAATTTGATACCTTTTGATGCATGTGTTTGACAAGAGGTTTAGGCCTCCTACCCTTGGTTGCTTTTTGTGAGCTTTTTGTGAATTTTAATGGCATGATTCATGTGGTTACATTTTGATTTGGGGGAAACCCTTGATTACCCTATTTTTTTGTCTCTAACCTGTTTGTTGAGTTTTTGTGAGGGCTCACATGACTTTTGCAGGGATAACTTGCGTGGTTTTCCACTTTATTTGTGGGATACCGCCTGGAGGTTTCATTCCAGTTACCTGTACTGACTCACTTTCTTTGATGGTGTTTAGCTTGGAAGGATCTCTGGGTTTCCCATTCCTCTAATTGTTGTTACCTCGGATCTTCATCCGCGTGGTACTTTTACATTTTTCCCTCATTTTACTGCTTTCCTAGCTGGAAGACCTCGATAGGAGGCAATGTTTCTGTGTGTTTATTTTTTTTACAGGTTCCTTCGTTCAGGACTCCTTTTGCATGAGCATCCCAAACCCTAACCCTTCATTGATTTTTCTTCTCCTAAACACACGTTTACTCCTTCTACTACAGGCGAGTAAGTCTCCAAAGGTCGAGCATCCGGTAGATTGCGTAGTAACGTCGTTCGTCCAAAACCCAATCCATAACCCCGTAGTTAGCCGAACTACGGCTTGCTCTGATTCTCATTCCAGATGAGATACGTAGGCATAAGACGCGATGTCTTAGCGAGCACACATCCCCTCAACCCATAGGTCAGCCGAGCTACGAAGACTCTGATTCTCATATTCAGATGAGATACGTATGCAATGGATGCGACATCCGCGCGAGTCATTTTCATTTAACCCCCTTTTTTTAGTAAACAGCACAAGATAAACTCACACCCTTTAGACAAGAACTACAAAAGTGGATCCCGTAGAGTACTACAGATGCGTAGGGGTGCTAATACCTTCCCTTCGCATAACCGACTCCCGAACCCAAGATTTGGTTGCGAGACCTTGTCTTTTCCTTTCCTCTTTTCAGGTTTACTTCGAGCGTTTCCTTTCCCTCCTTTGGGATAAATAACGCACGGTGGCGACTCTTCTGTCATTTTCTTTCGCCGGTTGTTTTTTTCGCACACTGTATTTTTCAGGTTGCGACAGTTGGCCTACTTGATTCTCCAAATTTTTAATAGCTGCCTTGTTGCTCTTCTGATTTTCCATGGAGGCTTGCATGAATTGTTGGAGAGTGTCTTCTAGCTTTGAATTTCCTCCTTGCGATTGTTGTCCTTGAGAATTTGGGTGTTGATAAGGACTTTGTTGCTGAAAATTTTGGTTGTTGAACCTTGATGGTTGATAGCCTTGATTGTTCCTTTGATATGAGTTATTGTGGGGTGGAGGTTGCCTTTGATAGCCTTGATTTTGGATGTTCACATAACTCAATTCTTCCAATGGAGGACAATAACCGGTTGGATGATCCCCTTGACATAGTTCACAACATGCTACTTGATGTCTAGCTTGAGATCCTTGAATTTCCTTCATTTGTTGTGGAAGTTTGGACATTTGTTGAGTGAGCAACTCCACTTTTTGAGAAAGTAGCTTATTTTGAGCAAGAATAGCATCATTGGTATTTAATTCAAGAACTCCTGGTTTCCTTTGTGAAGGACTACGGTCATGTTGACTTTGACGATCATTGAGTGCCATCCGGTCAATAATGACTTTCGCCTCTTCCGCATTCTTTGACATAAGAGAGCCACCAGTGATAGCATCCAAAAGTGTCTTGTGAGTTGATTGGAGCCCATTTAGAAAAATATGGATTTGAGTGAGTTCATCAAAACCATGGCCTTTGCATTTTCTCAACATTGACTTGAATCTTTCCCAAGCCTCATTTAGAGACTCGTTGCTACCTTGAGTGAATACCACAATAGCCATTTTTGCTTCCATGAATCGGGATTGAGGAAAATATCTTTCTAGAAACTTTTCTTCTAACAAATTCCAATTTGTCATCACTCTTGGTGCTTGATCAAGATACCACTCTTTTGCTTTCCCCAGTAAGGAATGTGGGAACATTCTCTTGAATAATGCTTCTTCACCCGCTTCCTCTATTCGCGTAGAACCGACAATCTCATAGAATTTGACGAGATGGGTATACAGATCTTTATGGTCCATTCCGGTGAATGGATTTGCATAAAGGAGTTGGAGGATTCCGGTCTTCATCTCCGTGTTCCTTCTACCGCGAGCAAATTGGGCATTCCGCCTTGGACTATTAGCGGACATTTTGGTAGGAGTTTCATCCGCCATGTTTCCTTGACAAGTTTCTACAACCACTTCTTCGATTTGAACAAGTGAAGAAGTAGATACTTCTTCTCTCCGGTTCCTCTCTTCGGCTAGTTTCCTTCTTCTTCGTGTTTTTCTATTGAGCTTTCGAAGTGTTCTTTCAATTTCGGGATCAAATTGAAATTGCTCCTCGGTAGCCTTTCCTCGCATGCACTAGAATCTACAAAACTAACAAACCAAGTGAAACACAAGAGTGAAAGTAATAAAAAAAACTTAGAACAATGAATTATTGCAATGCTTGTAATATCGAACACCAATCCCCGGCAACGGCGCCAATTTGTTGAAAAGTATATTTCCGGCAAATATTTTAATATCGTATCCACAGAGATTGGTTGTTATTACCGTCATTCTATAATCCAAATTGTTATAAGTTTAAAATGTAACCAAGTTGTTTTGTTTGAATAGTTATCTTTTGAGTAAAATGACACTAAGACAATAAAATAGTTTTAATCAAATGTAAAAGGCTTGGCAAGATTGGAGTTCACTATCCAAATTTCTTATGTTTCCTTAATAACAAATATATAGACTTAAAATTATTGATGATATTCAAGTATCCTCTCAATATCATTTATTTCTAAATGATATTGTGATAATCACTATATTAATGGTTAAATGATTTCTCTACCTAACTATCAATATAGCAATCTTTAATGTTTGATACAAAAGAAGAGTAGTGTATAAATCTATTTCTACAACTCATTCACTACTTGAAAGCATATTTTATATCAAGACTTGAATAATCTTTCTCAACAACAACTCAAATCTAAATATTCAAAATAGGACAAAAATATCATTCAATACATCAATAACCTTTTGTCATATATAAGAGTCAAATGGAATACATAAACAAATAGGAATAGCTACTACCTCCAATCTTGACAAAATGGGGTTTAGCTCCTCATCATCATTTTGGAAAGTAAAATGCAATATCAAAGTAAGCTCTGTTTTTCTTCTACAATGTGTGACTGAATTTTCCTTTTTTTTCCATTCTGTTTTTTAAAGAGTTCATACTTTCCTTAAATGTTCATTTTCATCTAAAACTGAAAAGCACTCTAAAAATGATACAAAACTGGCACACTAAAGTTGGGTTGAAAACATAACACTTGGCCCAAACAAAATGCTTGTTGTTTCCGCAAGGTTCGTGGCGCCATCCCTGGTCACGGCGCGAACTGAAGCGATTTCAGCTTCTTTGCCTTGCAAGCTTGATTTAACAATTCTCCCAAGTGTTATTTTTCCAAATGCTTCCAAATTGCCATTGAAACTTCTTCCAAATTATGCTTATGCACTCCAATGCTCTCTTGTCCAAAAACTCTACAAAACTAATAAATATGTGAAATATCTACTCAAAACATAATCAATTAAACTAAATTGCATTTTTACTAAATTGTGAGGATAAAAGTGTGTAATTCAATAAGAAAATGGTAAAAGGGACCAATAAAAATATATGAAAAGTAGTGCTAATTGGTCCCTAACAGGAAGCAAAGGTAGGTGCAAAGCCTTCAGGCACAAAATTAGGAGGCATTCCCCATGGGAATCCGGTAGGCATGTGTAACACCTCAAATTTGCACCCTACCATTGTGTACATTCATTGGATACTAGGTCATAGCATTAACCATGTTCACTGCATAACATTGCATTGTCCATCTGCCCAAGTGCAAGCTCAGTTGATGAACTAGGTCAAACTGATCAGGAGAATCAGTCAATCAAGCAAGCAAGTGCCATTTTCATTGAGACAAAGCACTAGGGTGGATTTATCAAGCTCATATGGTCTAAGGATCATTTTGAAGTAATTTGGCCAAAGATTGGATGCTCAGAAGTCATCAGTCAAGCTGAATTTCAACTGAAGCCCTAGCCAGTCAACTGCAAAGTCAATTGTGGATTTGGGGGGTGGGAGTGATTAGAAATACTCCATTCATGTTCAAACAAGTCTCATTTGACATTTCAAATACTCACATTGAAGGATTTGAGGTCATAGCAAAGGTTTCCAAAAGGAAAAATGACCTATGGTTTCAAGTTTCCAAAAGGATGGCAAGTTTTTGGAGCGACTTCAACCCAATTTTCCCCCATCAAAAAAGATTCAAATGGAATTTTGTTGAACATGAAAGTTGTAGATCTTTCTCTCCCATTTTCAAAAAGTCCAAGATCGTGAGAATCGGATGAACGGTTGAGGAGATATGGTCAAATTACCACCGGGCGTGCATGGCAAGATTTTCCATGTATCGATGCATACGAATTTCGTATCGATGCGTGCAAGGCAAAAAGGGCCATGTATCGATGCACACGAGTTATGTGTCGATGCACACTGTTAAAAAGTGCCTTGTATCGATGCAAACAAGTTATGTATCGATGCATACTGTTAAAAAGTGCCTTGTATTGATACAAACAAGTTATGTATCGATGCATACTGTTAAAAAATGTTATGTATTGATACAAACAAGTTACGCATCGATGCATACTGTTAAAAAGTGTTATGTATCGATGCATACGAGTTTGGCATCGATGCATACTGTTAAATATGTGCTATGCATTGATGCAGAAGCTTGGGTATCAACACATAACTCTGTTTTGATCATGCATTGTTTACTGTTCACGTCCATATTACTTCATGCACCACTAATTGGCAAATTGGCAAAACACCTTGGTTTTCATTAATCCCTTGGCATCTGCTTAATTGTGATTAGCAAGCATCATTAGTGCATCATATATATAGACTAATCATAACAGAAACAGCTAATCACAATTCATTTTCTCAGATCCAAACCAAAAATTCTCCAAATTCTCTCAAAATTCTTCAAACTTTTTCTCATTTTTTCCTTCGAATTTCATGATTCTTTTTGGTTTCTCTTGTGTTAATCATCATTTGTAGGTGTTATTGAGGAACTGTTGCAGGAGAAATCGTGAAGAACTTGGCTAAACCGCAACTGTCATCACCTTGTTCATCCATGGCATCTTGAAGTTTCTACATCATCAAGCTGTGTCGAGCTAAACTTCTACTTGCATTCATCTTCCACAACACCATAGGACATCTATTTTGACAATTGGAGGCTCGAAAAGCTCAAGAACACGAACTGCACATCCATAAGGTGAGATTTCGAATCCTTCGATTCTTGAAATCAGCATGTGGTTTAGGTAGATCGTGGAACATAGATTACACTGCAACTTAGATCATGAATTTTCGTTAGGTATTGATGAAGTTATGTGGATCTGAATGTTTGACTGTGAAACTTTCTTGGCTCGATCCGTGCGATTTAGGAACTTGTAGGTTAAATCATGGACATATTCGCATTCCTCGTTCTTAGACGATTCCAACGAATATTCATTTGTTCATTTTGGTGATGATTCGATGTTCATCGTGTTCTTGTGTTTCTGGTAAAGAAGATGAAGTTCCTGGAGAAAATAACCTGTTTGATCCGAAATTCTGTTTGAAAATTTGGATAGGATGTTTCCCGCGGTACTGTTCACGTAATTACAGATATGCCATTAATGAAAACCAATTTAATTTATATTATTCCAAAAAATCATAAAAAAATACATGTGACCTTAGAAAAATCATATAAAACCATAGAAAAATCAGAAAATTGTGAAAATAATTTTGTTGACTTTGTGGTTGACTGTAGATGATTTTTGACCTATTGGTCAAAGTTGTGCTTGGTATATTTTTTCATTTGACCTAGGGTTTCTTCCACATGTGCATATTTTGACACCTTAGACTAATTTGATCATGAAATTCTCATATTGTAAAATAAATGGCTGAAAATTTTTGTGTTGAATCTTGATTGGCTGAGAATTTTTTCCATGTAAATTTCATGAATTTATGTTACCTGGTCATTGAGTTACAAATTTTTGAACTTAGGTGTGACAATTTGTGTCACACCTCATGATGACAACTTGTTGGATTTTTTAGCATGACCTATCCTTGTTAGAATTGATTGAAATTTGGTATGGATGCTCATTGACATGTTAGGATCCTTTGTGAATTTTTGTGGAATTGTTCATTGTGTTTTCTAATTGATCATGATTTTTCATTTCTGATGGTTGAATTTGCAAGCTCATATGATGCATGTTGGTAGATTGATTGTAAAATGCTCATAGTGTTTTGGATATTCATGAAATTTGATATGCTAGTAGAAGACACATGTTAGGACCTCCCTGTTTTGGTCTCATCCATTTCTTTGTTGTTTTCATTGAATTATGAATTTTTGAAGTGGAAGTATGTGTTGATGTTGTGATTTGGAGCCTATAATTGTGCCTGTTTTTGTTGATTTTCATTAACATGGTTCCATTTGCCCAATTAATCTGAAATTTGGTGTGCCATACCTGGATTAGGTCCTGTTTAGGTGTAATTTATTTGAGAATTTTTGGGATTGTGTTGATGTGGATTTGAATGCAATAATTCTGTTTGTAGGCTTAGGGCTTCCTTTGAACTAGTCTGCCTTATTTTGTGCATAGAATGAGCATGATGAATGATATGAACATGAAATTTGGTAGAATAGTTCCTGACATGTGTAGCTTTCATTTGGCTTTGGTCCCATCCATTTCCCATTAAATGTCACTGTTTACCATTGAATTGAAGTTAATGTACATTTTGCAGCCTCATTTGATTGTGTTTTTGCATGCTTAGACATGTTGAATTATTTCCCATAGTTCCACTAATCCAAATTGCTTGAAATTTGACATGTAGCTTGTTGAATGTCCCCTGTTTAGGATATAATTTTTGTGGAATTTACTGTGTTGTTTTGATATTTTTTTTTGATGTGATCTTGCTGGTTGTTCATATGTGACTTAACATTGCATCTTTTGCCTTATATGTTGCATAAATTAAAATGTGTACATAGTTTGGATATGGGACCAATTGGGATCCCTTTGTTATTGAAATAGCTTGACTTTGATCATAAATTGGTTGCTGTTTAAGATTTTTCCATCTTTTTGACCCTAGGCTAGTCCTAGTGGTCATGTTACTTACATTTGAATGTGATTGTGGCTTTTCAGGTTAAGAGGTTAAGGCTTAAGGATATTGTTTCGCATTTTGGATTGTGTTACTTGACACATATGACTAATGTATTTGTTTTGTAGGATGTTGGTCCACAGGGACTTGTGCTATGCACACCATTGTTTGATTATGATTGTACACTGTTGGTCATTATATTGTTGTCTGGTTATGAATGGGATGCTGATTCTGTTTGACTTTTGTACAGGTACCCTTAGTTGCTCAGTTCTCTTAAGAACTTGCATTGCTTTGCTTATAAGCAATTGGCATTGAGGTATAGCTTCCTAACTTCATGTAGTCTGGAGACCCGGCTGTTACCGAGCCGGGCAAATTGTCTGAAGTCCTCCTTAAGAGGCAATGCTTGTGTATGTTTATATTTGTCCTAAGCAGGGAAAGTCCTCATTTGAGGCAATTGGTGGAAGGTAGGGATAAGCAATCTATCCCCCACTATTCTGTGAGTCTTCTCATTGCTCCCATTACATGGTTGTAGCATTGAGATCCCAACCCAAGATCTTGTACATTGTACAGTCGAGTCTATGTCCTGAGCGTAGAAGGGTCCCCCCATTCTGGACCCACGCTCCCTTGTCTGATGCTCTCTCTGACTTGAGATAGAAGCAATGAGGCACACCCCTCATCACCTTTCATCTAGCTTCACCTTAGCCCCTCAATGGCAAGGTTAAGAGCTAACCTGACCCCGATACAGAGGCTTGTTTGTTGAGGTTGATATGACCCCTCGACTAAAGCCTAGCCTTGATGTTTGAGCCCCCTTGTTGGTGTGTTTATTTCATGCTGTATATGTTTGTGTGGTGTGATTGTATCCCCTAGGTTTGCTAGACTCCGCGTAGTCTCGTTTGCATGACAATTAAGGTAGCACGGTTCCTTCGTATAGGACTTCCTTTCTTGCTTGAGCTTTCCTAAAACACAAACAAACATTATCCCCTCTTAAGGATACGTCCACTCCTTCTACTACAGGTGAGTAAGTCTCCAAAGGTCGAGCATCCGGTAGATTGCGTAGTGACGTCGTCCACTTAAAAAACACAAACCAACAGGAATAGTTTAGCCGAACTACGGCAACTCTGATTCTCATGTTCAGATGAGATACGTAGGCACGAGATGCGATGTCTTGTCGAGTTTGACTAACAACTAACACTAATTCTTTTCTCTCGCCCTCGTTGCGATTGAGACCTCCCCCTTCTCTTGCCCTAGTTGCAATCGAGACACCCTTCTTCTTGTTGCATGCTGTTGTGTGTTTTGGGTTCGGATGCTGACATAATTCCATCAATTGGTTGTCGGGCTCCATGTTTGCCCTTTTGAGTGCGTTTTTGGTTCGGATGCTGATGTAAGTCCAGTGATTGGCATTCAGGCTCCACGTTTGCCTTTGCCTGTTTCTGTTTGTGTGCGTGTCAGCCGAGCTACGAATGCTCTGATTCTCCTTCGTCCAAAGGAGATACGTATGCATAGGATGCGACATCCTAGCGAGCATGTGTCGTTTCCCCAGTTCGAACTACTTAGACTCTGATGTCTATGCTTGATAGACTAAGTAGGCCCAGGATGCGATATCCTGCCGAGTCAGTTTCAGTCTTGTGTGTTTTCCTGTGTCTCTCTCAGCCAGTGTGAGTGTGTTTGAGCAGTGTTTTAGCAACCATTTCCCTTCCTATTGTGCGTGGATCCCGTCGAGTACGACGGATGCGTAGGGGTGCTAATACCTTCCCTTCGCATAACCGACTCCCGATCCCATTCTCTTTGGTCGCGAGACCACGCTTTTTCCAGGTTTACTCTGAGCGTTTCCTTTCCCTCTTTTGGGATAAATAACGCACGGTGGCGGCTCTGTTGTTCTTGTTTTCCCGCCGGTTTTTCGCGTAATGCGACAGCTGGCGACTCTGTTGGGGATAATAGAGAAGTTGACCTCTTGCTGGTCCATCTTCCCTAAGCGAGTCTCTCCTAGCGCTCTCTAGGTTAGGGCTTTGGTTGCTATCTGCTGTTGTTTATTGCATTCATCTCATTTATTGTTTGCATTCAATGTGTGCATTAATGTTTGCATTCATTCATTTCATCTGCTGTGCTGGCTGTGTGTTCTCTGATTTGGGGGTGGGTGACACTTGAGGTAAAAGGCCCAATACCCAGGCTATGAGTGCAATCTAGGAAACCTAGGAATAGAGTGATTCATGGGAAGCGGGTGGTATGGCGCCACTTAGCGGAACATTGATATCACGAGCAGTTCAGACCCTGGTGGGGTATCATCGTTACATACTTCGGGTGTGTATATGATGGTATTCTGCGAAAGGTTATTTATGCTGCGTTTCTCTTGACCTTACCCTGGCCTAGATGACACCCGTGAGTGGGGAGGGAATGATCATTCTAACAGGTACAGATGGTGACTGTTGGTGACTGGTTGATGACTGTTGGTGACTCAGTGTATTCCGGTTGGTGACTCAGTTTCTCAGATTGGGTTCAGACTACAGTTGACCAGTTGACTTTGGGTTCAGATGATTTGTGATCAGAATTCAGGCCGAAGTTTTGATCCTGTGTTCAGAGATGCACAGCTTGCCAGTCGTGTCTGCATCATGTGCATCATAGCATGTTTATTCCTCGAAAGAAATGCAAAAAAAAAAAAAATGAAAATGAAAAAAAATGAAAAAAAGAAAAAAGAGAAGAAACTAATCCTTGCATGCATATCATTTCTCAGGTACATTCCGGAACTGGATTCATTGATAGAGATGGCAACAGTTCCCGAGCCGAAGCGGAAGACCTGTTCCTATAGCTTTCACCGTGAGCCTCTGACGTCTCTGATTGAGTTGAGCAGTCTTGTGACCAGTGATCATCTGAGGGGATTCATTGACCAGTATGGGGATATTCTGACTCTGTTGAAGACGATAGTTGACCCAGTGCCGTTGCAGACTCTTCTTCAGTTTTACGACCCAGAGCTTCGGTGTTTCACTTTCCAGGACTATCAGTTGGCGCCTACTCTCGAGGAGTACTCCATTCTGTTGGGTGTCCCTATTCAGCACCAGGTTCCTTTCCTGGACGTACCGAAGGAAGTTGATTTCAGAGTTGTTGCCAAAGCGTTGCATCTGAGCATCCGAGAGATCAGTGATAGTTGGAAGACTAGTGGAGATGTTGTGGGCCTGCCTTTGAAGTTTCTACTGAGAGTTGCTAGAGGAGAAGCAGAGAAGGGGAATTGGGGAGCTTTTCATGCCCAGCTTGCTGTTACGATCTATGGAATCGTCCTGTTTCCTAGTATGCCCAACTTTGTTGACCATGCTGCCATCAGTATATTCATCCGAGGGAACCCAGTCCCAACCCTCTTAGCAGATGCTTACTATGCCATCCACAGTAGGCATGGTAAGGGTGGAGCCATTAGGTGTTGTCTACCTCTCCTGTTCAAATGGTACATGTCTCTTCTGCCAGCCAGTGGACCATTTGTGGATACCCAGAGCACTCTTAAGTGGACTCAGAGGGTCATGTCGCTTACTTCCTACGACATCAGGTGGCAGTCGTACCGGATGGATGTAAAGGATGTCATCATAAGTTGTGGTGAATTCCGGAGCGTGCCACTCATAGGGACCAGAGGTTGCATCAACTACAACCCAGTTCTTTCTCTTCGCCAGCTAGGGTTTGTTATGAGTGAAAGACCGCTCGAAGCTGAGATAGCTGAGAGTTTTTGTTTTGAGAAGAAGGATGACCCTGCTAGGTTGGAGCAGATAGGGAGAGCCTGGAGAGACGTTGGATTAAAGGATGGATCCGTCTTAGGGAAGAAGTTTGCCATCGCAATGCCCGATTACACCGATTGGGTAAAGAAGAGAGTGGAAACTTTGCTGCTACCCTACAATAGGATGGAGTCGTTGCAAGAACAACCACCTTTGGTACTTGCTGATAGTGTGCATGCTGAGCACTATAAGCAAGCCCTGATGGAGAATCGTCGCCTGAAGGAGAAAGAGCAAGATGCCCAGATGGAGTTGTACCAAGCCAAAGCTGAAAAGCTGAACCTGTCTCATCAACTCAGAGACATCCAGAGTGCAGATGTTGGGGGAGTAAGGGGTAAGAAGAGATCTTATTCAGAGATGGAGACCTTGCTAGATGCAGAGCACAGAGAGTGTTTGAGATTGCAGAGAGCTGAAGCCGGTTATCTGAAGAAGATCAGAGACTTGGAGAAGCAACTCAGAGCCAAAGATATCCAGATGAAGAAGAAGTCGACCAGAGACTTGCATCAGAGACCCAGCTAGGGGCCGAAGTTATTGAGCTTAGAAGACAGTTGAAGGAGAAAACCACTCCCTTGCCAGAATGTTCAGAGTGTGAACTGTTGATAGACCAGTGTCACTACTTGAAGACGCTCATTCCTGGAAGTAGCTTGTCTTAGCTTGTATTTTCCTGATGTTATGTTGTGAATCACCCCCAGGCTTGTTGGGTGGGATTCATTTGTTGTACTTTGTTGGATATTTGGATCTTTGTTGTATGATCCAGTTCTCATTTATAGATGAGATTTTGGTTTCTCTTTACTCAGTACTCTGTTGTATGATGTCTCTGTATCTCCCTGTTGCTTTTGCGTTGTTGCAGGTTGTCATTTCTTGAGATGAATCAGGCTCTTTGAATGCCTGAGAGATGATCATTATCATGTGCATCATATGCATTAGCATCATACACATAACATTTGCATAACAGGTGTTCTTAAGCCGACTTCTCACTCTGGTTCCTGTGTCAGGCAGGATAGCTGATCAGCGACCCCACCGGTACTCCACAAGACTCAATCAGCGAAGAAGCATGGATCAGGTTCAGGCTGAGATGGCTGAGATGAGGGCGAACATGGCCCAATTTTGACGATGATGCAAGGGGTTGCTCAGGGTCAGGAGGAGCTCCGTGCTTTGGTTCAGAGACAGGAAACGATTATCCAGGCGTCTAACCATGGTTCACCTGTTGCTCCACCCGGTTATGAGAATGTCAACGTTGCTGCCGCTCCTGGTTATGGTTACGCCACTGGAGAAGAACTCAGGGGTATAAGGGTTGATGGTCAGCCTCTTGCTGCAGAGGTTAATGCCAGAGCTACCCGGGCTCCGGCGCGTCATCCAGCTCCTTTTGTTGATAGACAAGAGGACATGTTCACAATGATGGGAGAGGATGAAGGTGATGTTGCTAGAACTGAAGATAGGGATCGTAAGGTCGATGCCCTGGCTGAAAAGATAAGGGCAATGGAATGCCAGAACTCTCTTGGGTTCGATGTCACAAACATGGGGTTGGTGGAAGGTCTGAGGATTCCCCACAAATTCAAAGCGCCCACCTTTGACAAGTACAACGGTACTTCTTGCCCTCGCACCCACGTGCAGGCCTATTATCGGAAGATCTCGGCATATACAGACGACGAGAAGATGTGGATGTACTTCTTTCAAGATAGCCTATCTGGGGCATCTTTAGATTGGTACATGGAACTCAAACGAGACTCTATCCGATGCTGGAGGGATCTGGGAGAAGCTTTTCTCAGACAATATAAACACAACATGGATATGGCACCGAGCCGGACTCAGCTGCAGAGCCTGTGCCAGAAAAATAATGAGAGCTTCAAAGAATACGCCCAGAGGTGGCGTGAGCTTGCTGCCAGAGTTCAACCCCCTATGCTGGAGAGGGAGTTGACTGATATGTTCATTGGCACACTGCAGGGAGTGTTCATGGACCGAATGGGGAGTTGCCCATTCGGAAGCTTTTCTGATGTTGTTATCTGCGGTGAAAGAACCGAGAGTTTGATCAAAGCTGGAAGGATCAATGATGTGGGTTCCTCTTCATCAAAGAAACCTTTCTCTGGGGCACCTCGCCGTAGAGAAGGTGAAACCAGTGCTGTTCAGCATCGCCGGGGGCCGAACAGAAATCAGCATCAATATAGACAGGTCGCTGCAGTGACCATCCCTGCACCGCAACAACGTCCACCTCCTCAACAACCAAGACAACAACAACAACAGCAACAACGTCCTTATCAGCCGAGGCAGAGGCTGCAACCGGATAGAAGGTTTGACCCGCTACCTATGTCATATGCTGAGCTTCTACCTGAGTTGCTCAGATTGGGTTTCGTGGAGTTGAGAACTATGGCTCCACCAAATGTCTTGCCACCTGGGTATGACGCAAATGTCCGGTGCGATTTCCATTCTGGAGCACCCGGGCATAACATAGAGAAGTGTCGGGCTTTCCAGCACAAAGTCCAAGATTTGATCGATTCTAAGACGATCAATTTCTCCCCTGTGCCGAATGTTGTAAACAACCCTATGCCCGCGCATGGTGCTCATAGGGTAAATTATATTGAAGGGGCTGAATCCGAGGATTTGGTGACCAGTGTTGAAAAGATTCAGACTTCTTTGCTGGTAGTTAAAGACCGTCTGCTGAATAGTGGTGTTCATCCGGGCTGTGATAGAGACTGTGTGGGCTGTGCAGAGGCTGAGAATGGGTGTGAACTACTGAGGGCTGGTATCCAGGGTTTGATGGATCAGGGCCATGTTCAGTTTGGTAGGGCCGACAAAAGAGATCATGGGGCAGTGTCTACTGTCACCATCTTTTTCAAGCCATCTGAAGGGCGGGTGCCTACAACCAGTGGTAATCCAGTTACCATATCCGCACCAGCTGCTGCCAACACTCCAACAACAATCGTCGCTCCGGTTAGAAGGGCCGAGAATAATAATGCTGTGCCTTGGAGGTATGACAATGCCTACCGAAGCAACAGGAGGGCTGAGAACAGGGTCAAGCCTTCAAATCAAGCGCCTGTAACGATATACGCACCTGCTAGTAAGGCTCCGGCCGTTGTGAGTCCTGCTGTGGACACTGTGGGTGGACCCGGAGGCTTTACCCGTAGTGGTCGGCTGTTTGCGCCTCAACAGTTGAGGGATGCCAATGCTGAGGCATCTGCTAAAGCTAAGGGCAAACAGGCCGTTGTTGATGAAGTTCCTGCTCAAGCAAATGTGCCTGGTGGCTCGTTTGAAAAGGACGTGGAGGAATTCATGAGGATAATAAAGAAGAGTGACTACAAGATTGTAGATCAGCTCAATCAAACTCCCTCCAAAATCTCCATTCTTTCTCTGCTGTTGTGTTCTGAGGCACATAGAGACGCCTTGCTGAAGATGTTAAATATGGCGTATGTACCTCAGGAGATTTCGGTCAATCAGCTTGAAGGTGTAATTGCTAACGTGACTACCCGACACGGCGTGGGGTTCACAGATCTTGATTTAACACCTGAGGGGCGGAATCACAACAAGGCCTTGCACATCACCATGGAGTGCAAGGGGGCTGTGCTGTCTCATGTCCTGGTGGACACCGGTTCTTCGTTGAACGTGCTGCCGAAGCAAATCCTGAAGAAGATACCGGTTGAAGGGGTTGTACTGACGCCAAGTGACCTAGTGGTTCGTGCATTTGATGGATCCAAGCGTTCTGTCTTTGGTGAAATCACTTTGCCTATAAGGATAGGTCCGGAGGAGTTTGACATTGTCTTCTATGTCATGGACATCCAGCCTGCTTACAGTTGCCTTCTGGGACGTCCATGGATCCATGCAGCGGGAGCGGTCTCATCGACTCTCCACCAGAAGCTCAAATACGTCTGGAACGGTCAGATTGTGACCGTGTGCGGTGAAGAGGATATCTTGGTGAGTCATTTGTCCTCATTTAAATATGTCGAGGTGGATGGCGAGATCCACGAGACTTTATGCCAGGCGTTCGAGACCGTGGCGCTCGAGAAGGTTGCCTACGCTGAGCAGAGGAAGCCAGGTGCTTCAATCACTTCTTACAAGCAAGCTAAGGAGGTGGTTAATTCCGGTAGGGCTGAAGGCTGGGGCAAGATGGTGGACTTGCCAGTCAAAGAGGACAAATTTGGCATCGGTTATGAGCCTCTCCGAGCGGAACAGGGGGCAGCAGGTCCAAGTACCTTCACCAGCGCTGGGCTGATGAATCATGGTGATGTCTTTGCTACTGAGGGTGAAGATGTCGACAGCGATTGTGATCTCGACTGCTGGGTCCGCCCAAGTGCGCCAGGGGAGATGATCAGCAACTGGACTGCAGAGGATATAGTCCAAGTTACTCTTCAGACAGAGTAATTTTCTTTTGTTTTTTCTCATTCTGCACAAAACCCTACGTTCTGCCCAAGACGTAGTGGTTCATTGTAGGGCCACATGTTTTCATTGTTTATCATTAATAAAGGACGTTTTGCAAACAATTTTGTGATCCCTGTCTTTCTATTTTTGTTTTTCAAAAAATAAAAATGGCAATGTTTTTGTTTTTGTGACTTTCTTGAACTCTTTTCTAAAATAAAGCATCAACATGCAGAAATGATCTTATGGCATCCACTATGAACAAATCTGTTATGGCTCAGTATGATTTCGACAATCCCATCTACCAAGCCGAAGAGGAGAGTGATGAAGACAGTGAACTCCCGAAAGAATTGGCTAGATTGTTGAAGCAGGAGGAAAGGGTCATCCAACCTCATCAGGAGGAATTGGAGATTGTGAATCTTGGTACTGAGGACGCCAGAAGAGAGATCAAAATTGGGGCTGCTTTGAAACCTGAGGTCAAGAACAGGTTGATTGAGATGCTGAGAGAGTACATGGAGATATTCGCCTGGTCTTATCAAGATATGCCAGGGCTGAATACTGATATTGTGGTTCATAGACTACCTCTCAAAGATGATTGTCCTTCGGTCAAGCAGAAGCTTCGTAGAACGAGTCCTGATATGGCAGTGAAGATCAAGGAAGAGGTTCAGAAGCAGTTCGATGCTGGTTTCTTGTCAGTAACAACCTACCCGCCGTGGGTAGCCAACATCGTTCCTGTGCCAAAGAAGGATGGCAAAGTCAGGATGTGTGTCGATTACCGGGATCTGAACAGAGCAAGTCCGAAAGATGATTTCCCATTACCTCACATTGACGTATTGGTTGATAATACGGCTCAATCCTCGGTATTCTCTTTCATGGATGGTTTCTCGGGCTATAATCAGATTAAGATGGCGCCAGAGGACATGGAAAAGACGACATTCATTACACCTTGGGGCACGTTCTGCTATAAGGTGATGCCATTTGGGCTGAAGAATGCCGGTGCTACCTATCAGAGGGCCATGACGACTCTCTTTCATGACATGATGCACAAAGAGATTGAAGTGTACGTGGATGATATGATTGCGAAGTCGCAGACAGAAGAGGAGCACCTGGTAAATTTGCAGAAGTTGTTTGACAGGTTGGTCAAGTTCAAACTGAGGCTGAATCCAAACAAGTGTACGTTTGGTGTGAGATCAGGGAAGCTGTTAGGCTTCATTGTCAGTGAGAAAGGGATTGAGGTTGACCCAGCAAAAGTCAAAGCTATTCAGGAGATGCCTGAACCGAGAACAGAAAAGCAGGTTCGTGGGTTTTTAGGGAGATTGAACTACATTGCAAGGTTCGTATCTCACCTAACTGCCACGTGTGAACCGATATTCAAATTACTTAGAAAGAATCAGGCGATCAAGTGGAATGATGATTGTCAGAAAGCTTTTGACAAGATTAAAGAGTATTTACAGAAACCTCCAATCCTGATCCCTCCAGTTCCAGGGAGACCGCTGATAATGTACCTGTCAGTTACCGAGAATTCAATGGGGTGTGTATTGGGACAGCATGACGAGTCTGGTCGAAAAGAGCATGCCATATACTACCTTAGCAAAAAGTTTACCGACTGTGAAACAAGATATTCACTGCTCGAGAAAACTTGCTGTGCTTTGGCCTGGGCTGCTCGCCGACTGAGGCAGTATATGTTGAACCATACTACCTTGTTGATTTCTAAGATGGATCCAGTCAAATACATCTTTGAGAAGCCGGCTCTCACCGGACGTGTTGCCCGTTGGCAGATGATCTTAACAGAGTATGATATCCAGTACACGTCTCAAAAGGCTATCAAAGGTAGTGTATTGTCAGATTATCTCGCCGAACAACCGATCGACGACTATCAGCCTATGATGTTTGAATTCCCTGATGAGGACATCATGTATCTAAAGATGAAAGATTGTGACGAGCCGCTTGTCGAGGAAGGACCGGATCCTGATGACAAGTGGACACTGATGTTTGATGGGGCTGTGAATGTGAATGGTAATGGTGTTGGTGCAGTATTGATCAATCCTAAAGGTGCTCATATACCTTTTTCTGCCAGATTGACGTTTGATGTCACCAACAACGAAGCTGAGTATGAGGCTTGTATCATGGGAATAGAGGAAGCCATTGATCTGAGAATCAAAACACTTGACATATTTGGAGATTCAGCTCTAGTGATCAATCAGGTCAATGGAGATTGGAATACGAACCAGCCGCATCTGATTCCGTATAGAGATTATACCAGAAGAATACTGACGTTCTTCAAGAAGGTGAAATTGTACCATGTCCCCCGGGACGAGAATCAGATGGCTGATGCTTTGGCTACTTTATCGTCCATGATAAAAGTTCATTGGTGGAATCATGTGCCACATATTGAGGTGAGTCGACTCGAGAGGCCTGCGTATGTGTTTGCAGCCGAGTCTGTGAATGCTATTGATGATAAGCCGTGGTACTATGACATCAAGAACTTCCTCAAGACTCAGGAGTATCCTGAAGGTGCATCGAAGAATGATAAGAAAACCCTGAGAAGGCTAGCTGGAAGCTTTTATTTGAATCAGGATGATGTGCTGTACAAGAGGAACTTCGACATGGTCTTGCTCAGATGCGTGGATAGACACGAAGCAGACATGTTGATGCAAGAAGTGCACGAGGGTTCGTTTGGTACCCACGCTGGTGGTCATGCAATGTCCAAGAAACTATTGAGAGCCGGTTATTACTGGATGACTATGGAATCCGATTGCTTCAAATACGCTCGGAAATGCCATAAGTGCCAAATTATGCTGACAAGGTGCATGTACCACCAAGCCCGTTGAATGTCATGAACTCACCTTGGCCGTTCGCCATGTGGGGCATTGATATGATTGGAAGGATTGAGCCTACTGCTTCGAATGGACATCGCTTCATCTTGGTTGCGATTGATTACTTCACCAAATGGGTGGAAGCAGCTTCCTATGCTAATGTTACCAAACAAGTGGTTGCCCGGTTCATCAAGAAAGAAATCATCTGTCGTTACGGAGTTCCTGAGAGAATCATCACTGACAATGGTTCGAATCTCAACAACAGATGATGAAGGAACTGTGTAAAGATTTCAAGATTGAACATCACAATTCTTCTCCTTACAGACCAAAGATGAACGGTGCTGTAGAGGCAGCTAACAAGAATATCAAGAAGATTGTGCAGAAGATGGTCGTTACGTACAAAGATTGGCATGAGATGTTACCTTTCGCTTTGCATGGGTACCGTACCTCAGTACGTACGTCGACCGGGGCAACCCCGTATTCCCTTGTGTATGGTATGGAAGCAGTCCTACCAGTTGAGGTGGAGATCCCTTCTCTGAGGGTATTATTGGATGTCAAGCTGGACGAAGCCGAGTGGATTCGTACAAGGTTTAATGAGTTAAGCCTTATCGAAGAAAGACGGCTAGCAGCTGTGTGCCACGGGCAGTTATATCAGAGAAGGATGAAGCGAGCCTTTGATCAGAAAGTGCGTCCTCGGGCATTCCAAACTGGTGATCTAGTTTTGAAGAGGATCCTTCCTCCCGGTACAGATAACAGGGGCAAGTGGACTCCTAATTATGAAGGTCCATATGTTGTGAAGAAGGTTTTCTCCGGTGGAGCCTTGATGCTTACAACAATGGATGGTGAAGATTTTCCTTCCCCTGTCAACTCAGATGTAGTCAAAAAATACTTCGCATAAATTGACCCGCTGGACAAAAAGAACAAAAGAGTCCAGGCAAAAATGGGCATCCCGGCGAACCAAAAAACAGAAAGAAAGGTTCGGGCAAAAATTAGGGATATAAATGAAAAGAATTTGTACACCCGGTAAGTCGAAAACCCACAATGGGCGGCTTAGGCAAAAATGGGTATCCCGGTGGATTGAAAACCCGAAAGGGCGATCCAGCCAAAAGAGGGATTAAAGCGAAGACCACAGTCTGAGTTATCTGTACTTCATTGCGCTTCGTCAGCTGCCATCTCAAAAGATGTGATCGGTCCAGTCATTCTTCTCAGAAAGCAAGGAGTTGGGAGGAAAACTGATAATCTGTGGGTTATAACAGAATTGGGAAATAGTGGATGCCGTATTCACATTGCCATTAGGATAGTTTGTTTCCTTTTGTGCGCAATTACCTCCTTCTAGGAATTGCTTCCCAATGTATTTGCCTTTTCAGGCACATTTTTAATCAATAAAAGTCGTTATTCAGAAAAAGCTCTCTTGTTTTTATTTTACTGTTTTGTTTGCAAAAACGTCCGAATTTTTGATAAACATTGCATATAATAAAACATGAAGGCTTAACAATAACTTGCAGAAGGATAAAACATTTGAAAATCATTTTGAATGTTGAGGACACTTGAGCATATCTTGTCCATGTACCCCTGGGGCATTGTGTTGAATTGTCTTGCAGGTCGTCATCTGTGAGCATTTTCCCAGCAGGTATTTCTTCCCCAAGCAAGTTGAGAGCTGTCAGAGCTTTATTCCCATGCAGAGGTGTCTATGGATAGTGCCTTCTCTCCTCAGCAGATCGAGGACTGCCTATCCCCAGCAGGCTTGTGTTGACGGGTTTCCCCAGCTGAGCTCCCCACTGAGTGCCTGGCAGACGTTTTCCCCAGGAGTTCCTCCAGCGGAGTTTGTCACGAGAATGTTGTCCCCCAGCAGTTGGGTTTGTGATATTGTTATCCCCAGCACGGCCGTGAGTGTTTCTCCCCAGCAGGGTTGTGGAGGTCTATCTTCAGTATGATATGATGTGTTATCATCCCCACCAGAGTTGTTCTCCTCAGCAGAGTGGTGTGGGTTTTCCTCAGCAAGTTCCCCGAGTGGAGCGGGTTTCATGAAATATTTCTCCAGCAGAGTTCATCCTACTTGTGGATTGGACGAGTTTTCATGGCGGATCGGTATTTGCATCCCTAGCTGAGTTCAATCTGCCTGTGGGTTGTGTGGATCGTCCCCAGTGGAGTAGCAGTTACTCCCCAAGCAGAGTTGTCCTACCTGAGTTGGTTAAGTCTTCCCCCAGTGAAGTGCTATATCATCATCCAGTAAGGTGGCTTTGTTACTCCGGAGAATATCATCCCCGAAGAGTTGCTTGGTGTTATCTTCCCCAGCGGAGTATTGAGTACTTCCCAAGCGGAGTCCCCTAGTGGATTGGATCCTGTGAAGGAATTTCCCCAGCGAAGTCTATCTTATTCTCGGCAGCGATTTTGTTTCTCCAGCATGAGTAAGAAGTCGGTGTTTTCCCCGCAAAGCATTCCTAGACGAAGGCTCTCCCCGCAGAGTATTCCTCAGTCAGAATCTCCCCGCAGAGTTGGAGTACCTGATCCTTTGGCTCCGTAGCCAGGATGCATTTGCATTTTGCATATAGTAATCATTGCATCCTCAAAACGCGTAGCATTTCCATTCAATATGGAGCATTACGCCATAGAAAAATTCAAACATATGCATTCATGTGTTCGAAACCAATCAGACAGTATCCCCGGCAGAGGCGGATGTTTGTTCAACTTGTACAGCACGCTTGCTACAGTTGCTCCTGATGGCATTCAGGATTGATCCCCACAGAGGTTTATTTCCTCATCCGTTGGTGAAAGGAAAGCATGTTTCTCCCCAGTGAGACCCCCTGCCAGTATGTGGCCTTGCCCTGTCATCTTGTAGATGTCTGTATCCTGTCAGCACCCGCGTGTGTTGTTTCTTTGGTGTCGGTAAACACCATCTTTCGGTGCTTTCCCAGTCATGCGTAGTGTCTGGTATTCTTGGTGTCTGTAAACATCATCTTTCGATGTTCATAACGTCGTCCCTTCCTAGTGAAGTTCCTCCTCTCCGTTGGTGTCGATAAACGTCGAGTTTTTCCCGATCATCCGTTGATGATTTGGTTGTGTTCACTCTCCCTAGAAGAGTCCTCCTCTCCGTTGGTGTCGATAAACGTCGAGTTTTTCCTATGCGTCCGTTGGCGTATAGTTGATATCTTTCCCCACAGGGTCGTCCCCAGAAGTTTACTCCTCCCCGTTGGTTTCGATAAACGTCGAGTTTTTCCTAGTCGTCCGATGACGTCTAGTTGCTTACTCTTCACAGATCATTCATTAATGACTGTTGATTCCCCTCAGAGTTGTTCCTCCTCTCCGTTGGTGTCGATAAACGTCGAGTTTTTCCTATGCGTCCTAGGACGTCTAGTTGTACCCTTCCCCAAGTGGATCTACCTCCCCGTTGGTTTCGATAAACGTTGTGTTTTTCTCATTCGTCCACGAACGTCTGATTGTGTACCCTATTCCCAGTTCATTATTTAATGTCTGGTTGACTTCCCAACCAGAATTCCCAGTAGACGTCCTATTCGGTTTCCGGTTGTGGTGCCTTTCCCTCGTGAAATGGCTTTCTCCTTCTCCCTTTCGTCCTATGACGTCTGGCTGAGTTTTCTCCTTCTCCGTTGGTGTCGATAAACGTTGAGTCTCCCTTTCGTCCTATGACGTCTGGTTGAGTTTCCTCCTTCTCCGTTGGTGTCGATAAACGTTGAGTCTCCCTTTCGTCCTATGACGTCTGGCTGAGTTTTCTCCTTCTCCGTTGGTGTCGATAAACGTTGAGTCTCCCTTTCGTCCTATGACGTCTGGCTGAGTTTCCTCCTTCTCCGTTGGTGTCGATAAACGTTGAGTCTCCCTTTCGTCCTATGACGTCTGGTTGAGTTTCCTCCTTCTCCGTTGGTGTCGATAAACGTCGAGCTTCTCCCTTTCGTCCTATGACGTCTGGTCGAGTCTTCCCATTCATCCTATGATGTCTGGTTACCTCTCCGTTGGTCTTGGTAAACGTTGAGTTTTTCCCCATTACGTCCGCTGACGTATGGTTGTATATCTCTTCCCATTCATCCTATGATGTCTGGCTACCTCTCCGTTGGTTTTGGTAAACGCTGAGTTTTTCCCCATTACGTCCGCTGACGTATGGTTGTATCTCTCTTCCCATTCATCATATGATGTCTGGCTACCTCTCCGTTGGTCTTGGTAAACGTTGAGTTTTTCCCATTTCGTCCGCTGACGTATGGTTGTATCACTATCCTTCCAGTCATTCATTAATGATTGGTTACCTCTCCGTTGGTCTTGGTAAACGCTGAGTTTTTCCCTATTCGTCCTATGACGTCTAGTTGTACCTATCCCCACGTGGATTTACCTCTCCGTTGGTTTTGGTAAACGTTGAGTTTTTCCCATTACGTCCGCTGACGTATGGTTGTATCCTTTCCTGGTTATCCCCAGTAGAGTTGAGTTACCTCTCCGTTGGTTTTGGTAAACGTTGAGTTTTTCCTAGTTGTCCGCTGGCATCTAGTTGAGATTTCGGATCCCATGCATCGTGTGTCGATGTCTGGATGTGGTTGTACCTCTGAAGAAGAAAACAAGAAAAATTCCCAGCAGTGTGCAAATTTCTACGGTTCTTGGTATTCAATCCCTGTTTACCCTGAAAGTCTGACAGTCGTTGCTCTCATCCATTCGGGTTCCCAGTTGATTGAATAGGGGCAGCTGTAACACCTCAAATTTGCACCCTACCATTGTGTACATTCATTGGATACTAGGTCATAGCATTAACCATGTTCACTGCATAACATTGCATTGTCCATCTGCCCAAGTGCAAGCTCAGTTGATGAACTAGGTCAAACTGATCAGGAGAATCAGTCAATCAAGCAAGCAAGTGCCATTTTCATTGAGACAAAGCACTAGGGTGGATTTATCAAGCTCATATGGTCTAAGGATCATTTTGAAGTAATTTGGCCAAAGATTGGATGCTCAGAAGTCATCAGTCAAGCTGAATTTCAACTGAAGCCCTAGCCAGTCAACTGCAAAGTCAATTGTGGATTTGGGGGGTGGGAGTGATTAGAAATACTCCATTCATGTTCAAACAAGTCTCATTTGACATTTCAAATACTCACATTGAAGGATTTGAGGTCATAGCAAAGGTTTCCAAAAGGAAAAATGACCTATGGTTTCAAGTTTCCAAAAGGATGGCAAGTTTTGGAGCGACTTCAACCCAATTTTCCCCATCAAAAAAGCTTCAAATGGAATTTTGTTGAACATGAAAGTTGTAGATCTTTCTCTCCCATTTTCAAAAAGTCCAAGATCGTGAGAATCGGATGAACGGTTGAGGAGATATGGTCAAATTACCACCGGGCGTGCATGGCAAGATTTTCCATGTATCGATGCATACGAATTTCGTATCGATGCGTGCAAGGCAAAAAGGGCCATGTATCGATGCACACGAGTTATGTGTCGATGCACACTGTTAAAAAGTGCCTTGTATCGATGCAAACAAGTTATGTATCGATGCATACTGTTAAAAAGTGCCTTGTATTGATACAAACAAGTTATGTATCGATGCATACTGTTAAAAAATGTTATGTATTGATACAAACAAGTTACGCATCGATGCATACTGTTAAAAAGTGTTATGTATCGATGCATACGAGTTTGGCATCGATGCATACTGTTAAATATGTGCTATGCATTGATGCAGAAGCTTGGGTATCAACACATAACTCTGTTTTGATCATGCATTGTTTACTGTTCACGTCCATATTACTTCATGCACCACTAATTGGCAAATTGGCAAAACACCTTGGTTTTCATTAATCCCTTGGCATCTGCTTAATTGTGATTAGCAAGCATCATTAGTGCATCATATATATAGACTAATCATAACAGAAACAGCTAATCACAATTCATTTTCTCAGATCCAAACCAAAAATTCTCCAAATTCTCTCAAAATTCTTCAAACTTTTTCTCATTTTTTCCTTCGAATTTCATGATTCTTTTTGGTTTCTCTTGTGTTAATCATCATTTGTAGGTGTTATTGAGGAACTGTTGCAGGAGAAATCGTGAAGAACTTGGCTAAACCGCAACTGTCATCACCTTGTTCATCCATGGCATCTTGAAGTTTCTACATCATCAAGCTGTGTCGAGCTAAACTTCTACTTGCATTCATCTTCCACAACACCATAGGACATCTATTTTGACAATTGGAGGCTCGAAAAGCTCAAGAACACGAACTGCACATCCATAAGGTGAGATTTCGAATCCTTCGATTCTTGAAATCAGCATGTGGTTTAGGTAGATCGTGGAACATAGATTACACTGCAACTTAGATCATGAATTTTCGTTAGGTATTGATGAAGTTATGTGGATCTGAATGTTTGACTGTGAAACTTTCTTGGCTCGATCCGTGCGATTTAGGAACTTGTAGGTTAAATCATGGACATATTCGCATTCCTCGTTCTTAGACGATTCCAACGAATATTCATTTGTTCATTTTGGTGATGATTCGATGTTCATCGTGTTCTTGTGTTTCTGGTAAAGAAGATGAAGTTCCTGGAGAAAATAACCTGTTTGATCCGAAATTCTGTTTGAAAATTTGGATAGGATGTTTCCCGCGGTACTGTTCACGTAATTACAGATATGCCATTAATGAAAACCAATTTAATTTATATTATTCCAAAAAATCATAAAAAAATACATGTGACCTTAGAAAAATCATATAAAACCATAGAAAAATCAGAAAATTGTGAAAATAATTTTGTTGACTTTGTGGTTGACTGTAGATGATTTTTGACCTATTGGTCAAAGTTGTGCTTGGTATATTTTTCATTTGACCTAGGGTTTCTTCCACATGTGCATATTTTGACACCTTAGACTAATTTGATCATGAAATTCTCATATTGTAAAATAAATGGCTGAAAATTTTTGTGTTGAATCTTGATTGGCTGAGGATTTTTTCCATGTAAATTTCATGAATTTATGTTACCTGGTCATTGAGTTACAAATTTTGAACTTAGGTGTGACAATTGTGTCACACCTCATGATGACAACTTGTTGGATTTTTTAGCATGACCTATCCTTGTTAGAATTGATTGAAATTTGGTATGGATGCTCATTGACATGTTAGTATCCTTTGTGAATTTTTGTGGAATTGTTCATTGTGTTTTCTAATTGATCATGATTTTTCATTTCTGATGGTTGAATTTGCAAGCTCATATGATGCATGTTGGTAGATTGATTGTAAAATGCTCATAGTGTTTTGGATATTCATGAAATTTGATATGCTAGTAGAAGACACATGTTAGGACCTCCCTGTTTTGGTCTCATCCATTTCTTTGTTGTTTTCATTGAATTATGAATTTTTGAAGTGGAAGTATGTGTTGATGTTGTGATTTGGAGCCTATAATTGTGCCTGTTTTTGTTGATTTTCATTAACATGGTTCCATTTGCCCAATTAATCTGAAATTTGGTGTGCCATACCTGGATTAGGTCCTGTTTAGGTGTAATTTATTTGAGATTTTTGGGATTGTGTTGATGTGGATTTGAATGCAATAATTCTGTTTGTAGGCTTAGGGCTTCCTTTGAACTAGTCTGCCTTATTTTGTGCATAGAATGAGCATGATGAATGATATGAACATGAAATTTGGTAGAATAGTTCCTGACATGTGTAGCTTTCATTTGGCTTTGGTCCCATCCATTTCCCATTAAATGTCACTGTTTACCATTGAATTGAAGTTAATGTACATTTTGCAGCCTCATTTGATTGTGTTTTTGCATGCTTAGACATGTTGAATTAATTCCCATAGTTCCACTAATCCAAATTGCTTGAAATTTGACATGTAGCTTGTTGAATGTCCCCTGTTTAGGATATAATTTTGTGGAATTTACTGTGTTGTTTTGATATTTTTTTTGATGTGATCTTGCTGGTTGTTCATATGTGACTTAACATTGCATCTTTTGCCTTATATGTTGCATAAATTAAAATGTGTACATAGTTTGGATATGGGACCAATTGGGATCCCTTTGTTATTGAAATAGCTTGACTTTGATCATAAATTGGTTGCTGTTTTAAGATTTTTCCATCTTTTTGACCCTAGGCTAGTCCTAGTGGTCATGTTACTTACATTTGAATGTGATTGTGGCTTTTCAGGTTAAGAGGTTAAGGCTTAAGGATATTGTTTCGCATTTTGGATTGTGTTACTTGACACATATGACTAATGTATTTGTTTTGTAGGATGTTGGTCCACAGGGACTTGTGCTATGCACACCATTGTTGATTATGATTGTACACTGTTGGTCATTATATTGTTGTCTGGTTATGAATGGGATGCTGATTCTGTTTGACTTTTGTACAGGTACCCTTAGTTGCTCAGTTCTCTTAAGAACTTGCATTGCTTTGCTTATAAGCAATTGGCATTGAGGTATAGCTTCCTAACTTCATGTAGTCTGGAGACCCGGCTGTTACCGAGCCGGGCAAATTGTCTGAAGTCCTCCTTAAGAGGCAATGCTTGTGTATGTTTATATTTGTCCTAAGCAGGGAAAGTCCTCATTTGAGGCAATTGGTGGAAGGTAGGGATAAGCAATCTATCCCCCACTATTCTGTGAGTCTTCTCATTGCTCCCATTACATGGTTGTAGCATTGAGATCCCAACCCAAGATCTTGTACATTGTACAGTCGAGTCTATGTCCTGAGCGTAGAAGGGTCCCCCCATTCTGGACCCACGCTCCCTTGTCTGATGCTCTCTCTGACTTGAGATAGAAGCAATGAGGCACACCCCTCATCACCTTTCATCTAGCTTCACCTTAGCCCCTCAATGGCAAGGTTAAGAGCTAACCTGACCCCGATACAGAGGCTTGTTTGTTGAGGTTGATATGACCCCTCGACTAAAGCCTAGCCTTGATGTTTGAGCCCCCTTGTTGGTGTGTTTATTTCATGCTGTATATGTTTGTGTGGTGTGATTGTATCCCCTAGGTTTGCTAGACTCCGCGTAGTCTCGTTTGCATGACAATTAAGGTAGCACGGTTCCTTCGTATAGGACTTCCTTTCTTGCTTGAGCTTTCCTAAAACACAAACAAACATTATCCCCTCTTAAGGATACGTCCACTCCTTCTACTACAGGTGAGTAAGTCTCCAAAGGTCGAGCATCCGGTAGATTGCGTAGTGACGTCGTCCACTTAAAAACACAAACCAACAGGAATAGTTTAGCCGAACTACGGCAACTCTGATTCTCATGTTCAGATGAGATACGTAGGCACGAGATGCGATGTCTTGTCGAGTTTGACTAACAACTAACACTAATTCTTTTCTCTCGCCCTCGTTGCGATTGAGACCTCCCCCTTCTCTTGCCCTAGTTGCAATCGAGACACCCTTCTTCTTGTTGCATGCTGTTGTGTGTTTTGGGTTCGGATGCTGACATAATTCCATCAATTGGTTGTCGGGCTCCATGTTTGCCCTTTTGAGTGCGTTTTTGGTTCGGATGCTGATGTAAGTCCAGTGATTGGCATTCAGGCTCCACGTTTGCCTTTGCCTGTTTCTGTTTGTGTGCGTGTCAGCCGAGCTACGAATGCTCTGATTCTCCTTCGTCCAAAGGAGATACGTATGCATAGGATGCGACATCCTAGCGAGCATGTGTCGTTTCCCCAGTTCGAACTACTTAGACTCTGATGTCTATGCTTGATAGACTAAGTAGGCCCAGGATGCGATATCCTGCCGAGTCAGTTTCAGTCTTGTGTGTTTTCCTGTGTCTCTCTCAGCCAGTGTGAGTGTGTTTGAGCAGTGTTTTAGCAACCATTTCCCTTCCTATTGTGCGTGGATCCCGTCGAGTACGACGGATGCGTAGGGGTGCTAATACCTTCCCTTCGCATAACCGACTCCCGATCCCATTCTCTTTGGTCGCGAGACCACGCTTTTTCCAGGTTTACTCTGAGCGTTTCCTTTCCCTCTTTTGGGATAAATAACGCACGGTGGCGGCTCTGTTGTTCTTGTTTTCCCGCCGGTTTTTCGCGTAATGCGACAGCATGTTGGGTGCAAAGTAAGCAGCAGTTATAGGAATGGTAGAGGTAGCCACCTCGGAAATAACAGTCCTTTGAGGAGGAGGAGTTGCAGGTGTTGGAGAAGACGGGCTCTGAGCGGCTAACACTGACTCCATCATGGTAGTTAGACAGGAAATCTCATCTTTCAGGTCCCTGTTCTCTTTTTCAAGATGCTCCATGATCCTTGAGTGATTGGCGCGAGTATTGTATCGATGCGTCAGCTTGGCTGAAGCACAGAAGAAACACCAATGAGACATTTGGCGAAAGAGAAACCTGCTTATGCGAATGATGCATGAAATGTAATGCTTGATTATTTTTATTTTCAAGGAACTTATTATATTATTTACAAATATATATATTTAACAATAATTGCAACAATTTGATATGACCATAAAAAAAATATCTTTTATTTATATAATTGGAAGGATTACACTGAGTACAATTTCAGAAACCAAATGAAAAAATACAAGAGAAAAGGAGACTACTCATCCTAAGGATCCCTAATAACAACATCAGAAGATCTAGTTGGAGGCGCGTACTTCCTTCAAATGCGTCGAATCTCGGTCTCAAAAGAAGCCTTCATCTGAGTCTTCTCGAGGACAAGCTGATCAATAATCTTCTTCCAAGCAACGAAAGGATGAGACATACTAGAGGAAGATGAAACCTCTGGCTCTCTCTGTCTCTTTGTCACTCGATCTTCAAGTAGCTCAATAAGTGCATCCTTGTCTTAAGACTCAATCTGCGACTCTTCATGCTTTCTTCTCAAAGCATGGAAACGCTCTCCCCACATGTCCTTCTCTTGTTTCATCTTGGCGAGCGCGTCTTCCAACTCCTCTACATCTTGGTTAGGGAGAGTTAATGGCTCAACTACAACCATAGATATAGGTCTTTCGCAAGCATACGACATCTTCAACTCCAAAGCTCTTTTCTTCACCCAAAGAGTATAAGCTTCCAAAGCTACACAATTGCACGGACCAAGCTCGGATCTTCCCTTCCTATGCACATTATGCCAAGCATGCACAATCTTCTGCTTCAAATGTTGGGGATCTTTACCCTCTTGATAGAAAATACCTTCTAACAAAGTGTTATTAGGTTTTCCTCTCAAGGGGAACCCAAGTTGACGACGAGCCAAAGCAGGGTTGTAGTTGATTCCTCCTTGTGTACCAATGAGAGGCACATTAGAGAATTCACCACAACAATCAATAATCTCCACACTACTCAATGAAGAATCATACCAAACTATATCATCATTAGTGAGATACATAAGTCTCTGAGACCACCTTAGACATTGTTTGTTCTCCATAAAAGCGGGTGTTTGAGGCAAGTGCGAAATAAACCACTTGTACAGAAGAGAAATGCAACAGATAATAGTTCCACCACCCTTAGAATTCCTTAAATGCAAAGAGAAGTACATATCACCTAACAGAGTAGGCACATGATTCCCAATTAAGAAGATTCTAATGGCGTTAACATCAACAAAACCGTCATTGTTAGGGAACAAAGCTAATGCATGGATGAGCAACACAAAGATAGCTTAAAAAGCGTCCATACTACCGGCTTGAGCAAAGGCAGTAGCTTCCTTGATGAGGAACTCAGAAGTCAATCCAAACAACCCCCCTTTTCTTCACCCAATGAGCCTCTATCTCAGACTTCTTCAAGTGAAGAGCTTCAGCAATAAGATGAGGTCTAGGAATCTCTTCCAATCCACTAAAAGGAACTTTATTAGAAACAGGTATTCCCAAGAGATGGGCATACTCCTCCAACATAGGCACAAGTTGATAATCTGGAAAAGTGAAGCGACGGTAGAGAGGGTCATAAAACTGAACTAACACGTTCAAGAGCCCTTCAACCACATCAGTAGACAAGATAGACAGAAGCTTCCCATGGTGTTGTTTGAAGTCCAAGGGATATAATACAAAAGATGCTAGCTTCCTTAACTCTTTCAAGTCGGGACATCTGAAACCGTACTTCTTAGTGTTCCTTCGTCCATAACCCATGGTCTAAAAACATTTGTAAATAACACCTCAGTTCCTTGAAATTTTCGTGTGATGAATGTTATGATGCGCGTGAATGCATGAATGCAATAATTACAGACAAGAGATCACACACAAGGAAAAAAAACAAAGGTCAAGGGATGAATCAAGTCTTTGTCAAGATCAATCATCCATTTTGGTGGATTATGGTTTACACCTTATCAACACCCAAGTTCCATTGGTATTGACAAGACTTGATTGGATCAACCAAGAATCAAGGGTTTGTTGTGAGTCACGAGCATGGAGTCTGGGTAAGAACCATCCCAAAGGAGTGTACTAAGGATAAAAACCTGTAGATCATGTTCTAAAAATTTCCCAGAGTCTTAATTCCATCTATCGGATATTACAGGTTAGGATGACTGACTCATCAACCCATAATATTCTCAAGAGAAACTCGTCTGAGTGTAGTATCGCGTAACAACTATTATCAAATCTACACTTGAACAGACTCCGCACTACATCTTAAATAGGCCAAGAGGGGTTAAATGTTCTACGGTCCTCAGCTTCTCGGACCCTAAATCAGATATAGTAATGCCTAACCACAAATAACTTGTGTGACATTCCTAACTCCAAAAGGGTCTCCACTGAGTAGATGGGTCTCAAGCCAACTTGTTAAGGACTACTCCACACAAGTCGAACATGACTATACCATCCTCTTATCTTAATTGCACTCAAGTTCGGGTTAGAACTTATCTCACCACTCAGAGATCACCAAGCACAAAAGGCAAGTTATATCATACAAACAAATATACATACATCAAATATACAATTATATACACATAAAAAAGTAGGCTAAACCCACTGGACATTACTCCCCAGCAGAGTCGTCACTTAATTTCTGTAGCGGTAAATTCATGATCATTAAGCTATGGATAAGCTAGACGTCAATAAAATCAGAGTCGCCGCCGCGCTTTTATTGTTTCCAAGGGAAAAGGAAAAAGTACGAACAAAACCTAAAAGTAAGAAGTTTTCAAATCAAAACTAATAAAATGTCAGAGATTACAGGTAAGGGGGTTGGTTACACAGAGGGAAGGTGTTAGCACCCAAAGTGTCCTAGGTACTCCTAGGGAGCCCTTTCTTGTGTGCATATGTGTTTTTGTACAAATGATATTTCCCATAAATAGAATGGAGGGATGAGAAAAGAATTCATCAATTATATTTTTGTGTTTGACAAGACCTTCGGACTTGTGCCTACGTACCAACATAAAAATGAGGGATCAAAATCTCGTAGTTCGTGGTATCAATTTCAAAGTGAATGCATTGCTTTTAACAAAAAAAATTAAGTTTAAAAGGCACAAGGGCCTAAAATGGTTTGAATGAGTGTTAGTTATTTTGGCTTTTGAAATTTTAAGTCAAGTATAGTTAAGTTTATTTACAAGTTTGATTAAGAAAAGGTTTTAAAAAATGTTATGGCATAAGGCCAAAGTTTCTAGTTTGCAATAAGGTCAAAGTTTAGAAAACAGAAACAAGCAAAGAAGATTTTTAAAAAAAGGGGGAGAGATTTTGAAATTAAAGAAGTGGGGAGGAGATGAAAAGACTAATCCTAAACACAAAATTAAAAGTTGAGAGTTGAAAAGATCTGACTGATGGGCGGCAATCCAATAGACAAGAATGTCATATAGAAACCCAAATTTCCCTTGGACTTTAGAATCAAGCAACAAACAATACACAAATATCAAGTTGAAGAGCAAGGCATCAAATAAAGATAGTCACGTCCAAGCTTAGCAACCCCATGATCTTCTTCAAAATTGCCCATGTATCAGATGACTTCAAAGATGGCACAAGGCATAAGTTCAAAATAACAGCTTCACAATGATCATATTGCAGATGAAATCAAATGGACCTTCAATATTGTATCAGATGGATGTTCACTTCACAAGCACTTGGTTCCATAAAAGTTGGCATTGGCCAAGTCCTTTGCATAGGGAGTGTTGCCTAAATTCTAAGTCCAATAGTCTCAGATCAAACCAAGAGTCCACACAAGATGTTTTTTAGGGTTTTTGTTCTTATTATGTACATTAAGGTCAAAAGACCACACAAACAAATAAATATATGCCAACACAAAATATCACAAAATATGGTCCAAATGGACAAAGTGAAAATGATATCAAAGTAAACAACTTGAATGGTATGAATAATGACAAATGAATAAGGCTTAAAAATTAAAGTGCATTAAAAGTAAGTGACTTGAAATTAAATGTTAATTGTTAGTGAATTAGAAGTTAGTATTGCTTTTGCTTTGCTTTTGTTTAAGTCATTCTTTGGAGAACACTCAACCCACTTATCACAAGCATGGATCCTTGAACCAATACATCTTCCAAAGGAAGAAAAAAGGCCAAGTTTCCACACAATACCATGAAAGAGGGGAGACTTAGAATCTCACTAACTAGAATGCTATGCCTTTTTGTGTCAAAATTTAGCTCTATGTTAAGTAATTGTAATTGGACTTATGTAGAAGTCACAACTATTTGAGGTCGGGCAATAGAATTTTGGTGTTAATGCATGTTAGAGACATAGTATAATGGACTATGCTCATGAAACATACCACACACAAAAATAATATGCAAAGTGGAGAACCTAATCTCATCCATACTTATGTTGATTTTGCAATCAACTAGCCTTAGGATATAAATATATTATATGTCCATGTCATGAATGTATAAAGAAAGGGAATGAGATGAAGAGGGAGGGGGAATGGATCAAACACAAAATGGACAAAGGAGGACTTTTACCAAATTAAGATCATTCATTCATTTTGGGAGATGGAATGTACATTCCATCAATCCCCTAAGTCCAATGATCTTAATCTAACAAAATCAAATCAACCTTGATCAAGGCCCAAAAACACAAGTCAAACTCAGAAAGTCAATTAAAATGGCTCTACACAATTTATTTGGCATTTAATCAATTAAAAATAATAAAAATATGCATTAAATTAAATTATGGTTGGTCAATTTCCTAAAACCTCATCAAAACACCAAAGAAATGGCCATGAGATTTATCATAGGTCAAACAAGGTCAAAGGACCTTGGAGAAAAAATTTCAGAATTTTTGGAAACTTAAAAGTATTTTTAAACAATTAAAAATATTCACAAAATCAATTAAATCATGAAAAATATTAATAATGATCCAAAAAATAATTTTAATTCATAAAATGAAAGAGGATTTTATTAAAAAATGTTGGTGAAACTCTCATATTTTTTGGATCAATATTAAATTCAATATGAATTAATGAAAATAAAAGGAATAAAATAAAAATCAATTAAATCAGAAAAACGTGGACCACTTGATCTCCCTCATTAATTGAGGTGGCAGATCAAGTGCATGCAAACACGCATTCCATGGTACACTCAAGTCAGCGCACCACACAGTTGGTAATCAAAAGGAACGCCCATGATTAAAACAAATTGAACTGATCATGTGGCTCTGGACCACGCCACCTCATTGCCGGAGCAAAGCGTCGGTCATCTTCTTAGGCGACCTTGGCCGGACTGGTCCACTCATCACCATCACATAAATGAAAAAAGAGGACATGATCTTAAAGAAAAAATGGCGTAGATCACGAATATGTTCTCAATTCAACCTAACTCCAAGTATATTGAGAGATACATGGAGTTGAATTTTGAGGTACATTAACTGAGTTGCTTCGATTTAACCTCAAAGCAACTCAATCTTCTTACCTAAATTGATAGGACTTCAGACAACCAAAGATCCAAGAGAATTGGTGAGAATTGAGAGAGAATCGAGGAGAAGAAAAATCTGGAAAAATACCTTCAATGTTGTGCAGAACTTGATCTCTCTTGCTTCAATTCGTGTTTGATCTTCCTTATGGAGCTTGCAGAAGTAGATTAGGAATGGTACAAGGCTTTGGATCTTGGAGTTTTTGAATCTCCAAACAGTGAAATTCAAACTCAAATTTCAAGTGAAATTTCTCAAGTTTTCCTTTCAATTGAGGAAAAGCTGGCGCGCAAGGGTCCTCAAAACTGATCCAATGGACCTCTATTTATAGAAAATGCAAGTGTTATTTGCACCTTTGAAAATTCTTCCAAATTTGGCAATGTGAAGTACACGCGTGCATGGGCATGTACATGCCCATGAAGCAACTCAATTAGGTCCAAATGCAAGTGAGATTGAGTCTGAATGAGAATTGTGATGCAAGGCAAAAGTGTATTGATGTTTGAAGAATGATTCTTGCCAACTGATACAGCCATGTTCAGACCATACGCAGACCCCTCAAACTTTGTCCAAAATGGATGAATTTGGATTATTTGGAAAGGTTAGATCAAGAGGAACAACTCTTACGTTGAACACTTTTCCATTTGGAGCTTATATCATGATGAATTTTGAGGTGGAAGTTTGGAAATTTCAACATGTCAAAATATTTTCCAAGTGTTAAGCCATATGTTCAATTATTCCACCTTGGCTAACTTTTTATGTGAGCTTCAAATGAGAAACGTGTCGTCATCAAAGTTGTATCTCTTTCAAAAACCTTCAAAGTGATCATAAATTTGACCTTATTTGGATTTGGGATGAATGAGTTATGCATTAAGTTGAGGAAAATCACTTGTTCAATGGTATTGGTCTAAAATGACCTATAATGTATCCTCATATCACATACTCATAAAAGTTGAGCTCTTCCTCCAAACATCAAAGTTGAAGTAGACACCTTGAATTTGATTGTGCAACTTGGAAATCTTTCATCTCATAAATATTGAGCAAATTATGGCCTTGGGAAGTTTACTTTCAAATTAGGGTTTAGACAAAATGACCTATAATCTTTCAACATAAAAAATGACTTTCCAAGCAAAACTAGTTATAGACCTCAACATGAAATTTGTTTGGAATATCATTTAGAGTAACTTTTCTCTTGTAATCATTTTCATATGATGAAAATGGTAGGAGATAGGGTCTAGGGGAACCTAGTTTTGATTAGATGAATTCCTCTGGTCAACCACCATCAACCACCTTGCTAACTTGAAATTGTCTTGAGTTTTTGGACTCATGGGAGATCATATATGCATAAGATGATGAAATTTAAAATGTACCTTGAATTATTTGATCAATTGGTGAAGAAGCTTGTTGAAGAAGTTACTCAAGATACCCAGATGAACTAGGGTTTCCAAGGCAAATCAATTCCAAACTCTTGAAGAATGCTTGATCAAAATAACATGTAGAGATCATGGGGACTCATATATGATGCTTAGAGACATTGTGGATCATTCCTTGGTTGAGCTCTTGACAATAAGGGTCTTAAACCCTAGATGTGAACTTGATGGATCAAAGGTGATCATGTGTCCTACCTATAAAAGAGTTAGACAAATACAAAGACATATTTTTGGTATTTTAGTTAGTAAAGATGATAAAATAACAAGTATGATACAATCACATGGTGCTTGGTGATCTCTCCCAATACAAACCCAATGAATGAGGGGAAAGGAGAATGCCAAGGTATGATCCCAATGCTAATGCATATGATGTGAATAGCATGAGGGATCTTAGGGTCAAAATTGGGGTCTTACATACATGTTGCCATTGAGAGTGCTTACAATAACCATGATAATGGATGTCATGATCCTCCTTCTACCCATGTCTATTGCATTAGATATATCACACAAAACTTCATGCACGCAATCAAAGATAAGAACCTTTGCAAAAAAGTGGTGAATGTTGGGTATGCTCTAACTCAGCCGTCATTTCAATATTACCGTGATGAAAGAGGAAAGTATCAAAGCTAGCACACACACGGTAACAGTCTTTGATCGTCATAGGAAAAAATTTAGCGTACAGGAAACAATGAACCACAATGAGGGGAGGCCAAATTTATCTTATGCTGTCAAACTAAACAGAAGTTGGTGCGAGTGTGGAAAGTTACAGGCATTCTGTATTCCTTGCTCCCATGTCATTGTGGCATGCACACATACTTGCTAGGACGCTTACAGTCATATATCTGATGTTTACAAGGTCATTACCGTCATGAATGTGTATAACAAAAGTTTCTCAGTGCTACCAATGAAGGAATGTTGACCTTCATATGAAGGTGACATAGTTTGGCACAACGATGAGATGCGAAGAAAGAAAAAAGGACGACCAAACAACACGCATATTATAACAGAAATGGATACGACTGATAAAAAGATAAGACTATGTAGTATATGTCGTCAACCAGGACACAATAATAACAACTGCATCATAAGATAATATCTCCTTTTAATTTTTGTAACCTTGAATTTTTATATATCATTGTCTTTTTGTTACAATAAGGTTAACAACATATATTACTACAACATAAGCAAACTTAAAACATAATATTTCTAACTGATTACAACAATCAAACTGATGTCATCTCGTTCAAACATCATTTTCCTAGCATCCTTATCAGTTTTGACTCGCACCTAACCAAATATACTATTGAGTCTCTCAACACTTCTAATTTTTTTCCCTTCTGGTATTTTTCCATCTAACCAACACACCAGCTCCCTCTTCAGTTGATCGAAACTACAGATGTTCCAGAACAACATCAATATCAGATGTTTGTCTCTCGAATAAATCAATTTTCTATAGCGGCGACGAACACCAAACATGTTTGCAATATGACGAAATGAGATGTGAAAAAATGATTCACATAACACCTCTATTTATAACACAAAAAATTGCACATTACACAAAGACGCCGAACCAATTGACGTCTCCTCTTCCAAATAACACATGGACGTCAATTGTATTGACAACACCATGTGTTGTAGCCAATCCAATTGACGTCTCCTCTCTAAATTTAGAAGTATGCGTCAATTGGTCTGACACCTCGTCTAAAAAGTGGGATAAAAATGGGGTAGATTGAAAAAAAATTAAAATCAGAATTTTTTTGAATTTGTTTTTTGAAAATCAAAAATATTTGGATAAAAAGTTCTTTAATAGCACAAAATTAAGTTAAAGGACCTCTTATATAATTCTAACCCAATTTTTATTTAACTTTTTATAAAGATTGGTCTTTGGCATGACATGGTTCAGCATTCAATCCATTTTGTCGACGGGGCAGCATGACTCGTGTGCAGTGTGTTATGACTCAGCCAAACGCCACATTCAAACTTTTCTGTAGAAGTTGTTTTCAGCTAAATAACTTTATTCCATAAAAAAATAGTGATAAAGTTTATACAATACAACTTCTATAAATCCCTTTTTTGTATAAGTTGATTTAAGATACTATACTACTAATTTTCGCTCAAGTAATAAATATTTATGTGATAATAAACTCCGGTCTTTGATTATTCTTTGAGAGTCATACTTTTTCATAATGATGATTCGTGATTGTAAGATCAAAAGTTGATGATTACCCTTTCAAACAATTTGAAACACGCCCACATGAAGACATCGATGAGCCATGTTCAACTTTTGAACTTAACACAAGATTTCACCCTTTTAATTAAATCCAATGGCCACTAACAACACCGCCCCGTGACGACGATCTTGTCTGTTGTTTTCGAATCCTTGTGGGTCATTCGTCCTCTCTAACCACCAATAAGCTCTTTCCCTAATAAATCAACACAAAACATCATTTTCAAATCACTAAAAAAATCAATAAAAGTCCTGTGTCAAAACCCAACCACACCCAGAAAATGACTTTTTCATATAAATAATCAATTTTACCAACTTATTCATCCCAAACAAACCCACTACTCTACCTGACATCCTAAACATCTCACTCTCACTAGTCACTAACAACTGAACTAACACTTTTTTTACATGGGTGATCACAGAAACACAACCTCTAACGTTATTGGACTTTGTCTCCTCCCACAAGAACTCATTCAAAACATCTTCCTTTCACTCGTTTTACCAGAAATCGTTCGTTTGAAACTCCTCAACAAATCCTTCTCAAGCTTAATCTCTGATCACAGTTTCGTTCGTCAGTGTAACTCACTTTCAAACTCCACCACATGGCTCTTTGTCTACAAGAAACGCTGGCTCCGTGACGCCGTGCTTCACGCTTTCACCGATCGGAGCTCCGATCGTTGGTTCCGGATCCCCTTAGCCGAGCTTCTCAAACCTGTAGACTTTCACGGTGAGGATCTTTACTTTCTCGCTGCTTCCGCTAACGTTTTTCTCTTCGCTTCCAACAACGTTCGTGAGGTTGTCGCCGTTAATCTAGTCTCCGTCACCGTTAAGAAGATCCCTCCTTCTCCGTTGGGTCCACGCGGCACTTCCTCGTGGAGGAGATCCGGGATGAAGCTTGTAACCGATTCTTCCGGGTCGGGTCATTTTCGGTTCATGTTTGCTGAATTTGTCGGGAACCGACCTGTTTTGTTTGTGTACGACTCTTCAACTGACACGTGGAAGTCAACGGAGGCAAAAGAAAAAGAGAACGATGAGATTCTGCCACGTGGTGGGGTGCACGTGTTTCTCAGTGTGGTTCATGGACCTAGAGAGAGCGTTTTGGTTGCTACAAGTTCAATTAGTGATTCTGATACGCCTGTTGTTGTACGGCCACGATTTAATGACGCGGAAGGGTTAACCGTTGGATTCAACTGGGGGAACGTGATCGATAGGCTACACGTGTACGGTGATGGATACATGATGATAGTGAAATCAGAAGGGGAAAATAGGGTGAGGGTGTTGAAAGGTGTGGAATTGTGGGGAGTGAGTTTGGATGGGAGAAAATGGGAGTTAGTTTCAGCGGTACCTGGTGAAGTGATGGGAGTGATTGAGAAGCGTTATGGAGTAATGATGGGTTGTTTAGAGGAGAAAAATGGGATTATTAGGGTAGCTTTGGTGTCAAATTGTGATGGTTTTTGGGACATGTTGTGGCTTTCTTTTGATACTAAATGGAAACGTTGGAACTGGATGCCACTACCTGATTGCAAAATGAAAGGTTGGAACATGGCTGGAATAAGCTTCTCCTCTGGACTTACTTTGCAATGACCCATCAATCTCGTATTGTGCCTGCTGCTATTTATACACTCTTTTCTGGTCTTGTTTACAGACAGTATTTTATTAGGTAAGGAAAAATATGACAAGATAATATGTAAATATAATCGTAATAAAAGTGTAAGTATATAAGTGAGCAAATGTATGTAGCGGCTTATATCTCGATTGCTATTAATAAATGCCGATGCTAATGCCATAAACATATATTGATTTTTTTTTAAATAATCAACTATTTCGATTTTATTTCTTAAATAAGAATAACTTTAAGTTATTTACAAAAATAATCATGTTTCATGCACACCTTTAAAGCATATGTCAGTTGGGTTGACACATGCATTTTGTCGTTGAAAAGAGACGTCAATATCATTGACGCATGCATGTAGTATAACTAATGCAATTGGTGCATGCTTACTATCTATGGTGTGCATATGACGCAAGTTTTATGTATTTTTATTTTATTTTATATTTTATATTTTATACTTATAAATAAATGAAATAAATAGGTAAATGAAAAATATTTAATAGTATTATGATATAAAATTAAAATACATAACAATTAACAAGAAAATCAATGATTCACCCGATTGAAACGTCCCATGTTTCACATGCCACTGCATTAGTCTGCCTTCGAGGTCTCCCACGATTTCCCAGAGGTGTTTGGGATCTTTGAGTGCTGACATGATGCAATGGTGGCTAGTGTGAAGGTCTGATGGAAAGTCCAACGATATTCGATAAATTTGTCATCATTTCTCCCCAATAGCTAGGGGTATTGTCGCCAACGTCGTTGCCATAATTGAGTTTGGTGTCCATGTTGTCGTAGTTGGGTCGTTGTTGTTGGGTGACTTGTGGACGGTATGGTTGCCCGAATTGAGACATTGAATCGTTTTGAAAACGAAACAATGGTTCATGTGGTGTAATAAAGTCAAACGATAGTTGGGTGTTATGGCGTTGGGATATTTGGGTGTTCATAAGTGGGAGACTATGATGGTATGAGATTGAATCATATGAATCATCCGGGTTATAGACAAATGTGGTGGTTGCGTATGATTGTTGGTGGTTAGGGTTTGGTTCCTGATTTTGAGTTTGGGTGTTTGACATGAATTGGTTGTGTGGTTGGGTGTTTGATGGTTTGGTGTATATGATAAGGATGGTGTGAGGTTGGTCGTTGGATTTGGATGGGTTGACATTATTCTTGGGCAAGGATTTGTTGTTGGTCGTTTGATGACGAGGCTCATTGACGCGGATCAATCAAATACCTTTGCTCAGACACAAACTATGGTGTTGTAACCGACCTAAACCATGCCATATAATGATGAGTTGGTCTAACACCGTGTATGATTGGTTCATTTAAGATGTGTTATCGTCGATTCCTCCAATGACGACATATCTCTTTTGCGAAGTCTCTCCAATCGAAATAATCCCATTGGCCATCGGCTCTTTGTTGATGCCAATCTCTCAAACACGTCGGAGGTTCTGGAATTTGTTGTTGCATGCCGAATTGCAGCTTTACACGGTCATTCTGGTGCATCTCCACAATAGTGAACCGAATAATTGGTGTTTTTGTTATTCAAGCTGCAACATCATCATGGTTAACCTGATGATTAAGACTCAGATACGACCTTCAGATAAACTGTATGAGAATTTGACATGATTAGATGTTATCTAATCGGATGATTTTTTAAAATCAAAAGTAGAGTTGTTTAGTAGTGATACATTGTCTGGTCCAATGTGGTCTAAAATATTGCGATAGACTAGTACAACGTGTTTGGGACACCTGTTGTAGTTCATCTCTTTAACTGACCACCTAGATCGAAAAGATTGAAAATATATTAGTTAAGAAAAGATTGAAAATATATTAGTTACAGGTAGTTGTAGTATAAAGCCTAACAAATTAGAAGATTTAAGATAAACTTACTTTGTTGTGTAGGGGAATGTGAATGGATTCTCGTTGACCGGGGCGAGTGACGACATTCTTGACCAACCGCATGTTGTAGCAAATAAGTGCAAGAATAAAACGTACAAGTATTTTATTTTTGACATTTTTACACAATGAACTATATAGATGGGACAAGATAGTTGAACCCCAACTATATGTGTCTACTTTATTTATGTTTTGTAACAATGACAAATACATAATATTTACCATATTACCAGTACTTTCAAGAAATAAAAAATTACCAAATAGAATCATAATATAACATTGTGGTTTAATTATCTTTTCATACTTAGTAAATTCTTCGTTTAATGTTATACTTGAATAATACTGTTTAAGATATTTTAAATTAATATCTTGACCCCTAGATTGACCTGAAGTTTGTCACGTAGTTGTGTCTTCACACAAAGGGGCACCCAACAATTTCTCACATATAGAGTTATCTTGGTTAACTCTACTATTTACGGTCTTACCGTCGATAGATAGACCTAACAATATGTAGACGTCCTCAAGTGTGATGGTACACTCACCCAAAGGAAGGTGAATGTGTGGGTCTCAGGTCTTCATCTTTCTAACAAAGCAAGAATAAATTTGTAGACAACTGAGTATGAGACTATGTTGAGTAGATTATCGAGACCGCATCCTCGAAGATATGGTTCTATCAAAGGATCATGTGGAACATATTCATGTAAACGACATCGAAATCTCTTTGGGTCCTAACAAAAGATAATTAATAAATAAGTAAGAATAAGTAATAAACAATAGAGATATTTTGTTAGGAAATAATAATAAGTAATAAACAATATAAAATAAGTAATAACATATAAATGTCACAATATTATCAATTGTTCCTCGATGTTCATCACCCAAGGTCAATAGAGACATATGTTAAGTGTTGCAGATAGGATGAGTGTTGCAGATAGGTTGAGTGTTGTAGTATTTATAGATGAGAAATTAAGTTGAAATTAAGTTGAGTGTAAGCTTGAGGGTAAGTTACATTCACAAGAAGTGTACTTCGCATGTGATGTATGTGAACACGCCATTGGCAAGGGCGCATGCATGTCTTTTTGCATGTGATGCATGTGAGCATGCACAATTGGTAAGGGCACATGCATGTTTTTTTGCATGTGATGCATGTGAGAACGCGCCATTGGTAAGGGTGTATGTCTTGTCTTTGAAGGTAGAGAAAAACAAGAAAGGGGGTTTGAATTGTTTTCACTTGAAATAAAAACTTTTGCAACACAACACACACAAAGGTAAAAGCAAACAAAACATAAGTTTATCCTAGTTCGCTTGAAAGTCAAAGCTACTCCAGTCCACCCGACCAAAGGAATTACAAGAGTGTGTTTGGTGCTTCTAGATAAGCAATATGAACATAATGAAAAACAGATGATCAATGATCACACTATTAGCCATCTCAAAGCTACTCCAGTCCACCCTCTAGATAAGCAATATGAACACAATGAAAAGCAGATGATCAATGATCACACTATGAGCAACAACTCGTGTGTGATTATTGAATTATACAATAGCAAGTATTTAGTATATGGTTCAAGGTGTATTGTAGAATTCTTGTGTGTTAGCTTCGTTATTTTGTATGATTATAGTGAGGCCTTTATATAATGCTTGGAGATGATACCGTTGGAGAGAATATTGATGATGATATCTTGCCAATAATGGTACTTAATGATATTAATTTTCTTTTCCTTTCCATAGTAGTCTTAGAGTGTAGTCAATACTGTCCATATATATATCCATACCATACTTACCATACTTCTTGATTAAGTTTATGATTTTGATGAATCAGATGATCTGTTGGGCGTGAATCAGAGTGAGTGGAGTTCAGAATCTTTAAGAAGATCTTGTATTCTTCAAATAGTTGTTTGTTGAGTAGTCTTCAGTATTGGCTTGACTGATCTTCAGATATAGTGTCTTCAGAGTCTACAGATGTAGCGTCTTCAGAGTCTTCATTCTTCAGAGTCTTTAGATTTTCTATCTTCATAGTAGAGTCTTCAGATGTGAGATTTTCTGATAGAGTCTGTGTATATTTCTCAGACACGTTTTTGTTCAGAGCTGGATATGACATCTTCATTACTAAATCATCTTTTTCTGGACTGTGTTAGGAGCCATATATTGTTTCATCAGATTCAGCTTACCTTAGAATCCTGCACACTTAGAGAATTTTATTAGGGTGCCAAATGGTTTCATTATTTGTTATCATCAAAACTTAGAGATATATTACAGAACCAAAACCTTGTTCTAACAATCTCCCCCTTTTTGATGATGACAAAAACTTCAGACTATTGATGAAATAATGGTACTTCACAAGATAGAGAGGAAAATGAATCAGAGTCAAATACATTATGACTCCCCTGAGATTGAAAATCTCCACCTAAGTTTGATACTTAAAGAGTTTAGAATTTCTTACCAAAGCCTCTTATGTTGCTTAGCTTGTTTCTCAAATATTGATTCAGTTTTCCTTGTTCAGATACATCCTGTAAGAACACTTAGACTGCACAATTTATTTAAAGTATTAGAATGTAAGCAGTGCATTATGAGACTTAAATATTTATTTCATCAAAATGATGTTTATTTATTTCTCCCCCTTTTTGTCAGACTAAAAAAGAACAGATAAAAGTAAGAGAAAAACATATAGGGCAACCAAAATTTCATTAGATAAGTTCTGAGAAATACGTAGAAGAAGAAAGCCTTAGAGGCAAAAACACATAGAGCTAAAAAATTACAAAACAGAATAGTCTAGGGTGTCTAAGGGTTTGGAGGAGGAGGCATACTCTGAAGTAGCTGGGCAAGAAGGTTCTGGATGCTGGAATTGACTGAGTCTTACTGGTCAAGTCTGACTCTTACCAGTTGTTGTTCCTTTTTAAGTTCTTCCAGAGTCTTCAGTACCAGAGATGTGAGATCAAATGTTGATGACTCACTTCGAGTAAGAGAAACTTCAAAAGTCTTTGTAGCATCTTCTGCAACTAGGCGAGCAACCTCTTCAGCGCCAGCTTCTGCAGCAGCAACTTCAGCGACAACTTTCTCAGCTTCTAATCTGGCCCTTTCTTTAGCTTCGATTTTGGCCTTCTCTTCAGATTCCTTTATTTCCTATTCCTCAACTTCACGCATCAAATAAGCCTCAAGTCTTTCCTCAGCATCTCTGATATAGTCATTTCTGACTTGTTCAAAGATTCCCTTTAGCTTGAAGACCTCAGAGATCATCCACCTGAGAAATCCATTCCAGTGGGTCCTTACTTCAGAAGGATCGTCACTTAGTCTGGACTCTTCAAATAACTTCCTGAGTCTCACATCAGAGCTTTTTGAGAACTTGGCAAAACTCATATCCAGGGTTGGAAGGGTAATGTCAGGTTCAAAAGCTTGAGGGATATGTTCAAAGGTGGGTGTAGAAATGGGTTCAGAAGGGGGTTCAATAGTGGGTTCAGAGGTTGGTGGAAGGGTTTCAGAGGGTTCTAAAATGTGTGGAAGGTTTTTAGAGGGATGTGGTATTGGTTCAGAGGTATGTGGTAGGTTTTCTGTTATGGCTTGGAGTTGAGCTAGAGTGGGAGATGAGGGGTCAGGGATATGTGTTTGTTCAGAGTCAGATGAAATGTCATAATAAGGAGGGGATGAGAGAGTAGATGATGGAGGTGAAATGGGTTCATTTTTAGATATAAGGCTTCATATATAGGGAGTGAGGTGGAGGTTATATTGAACTAAGGTAGTGGGGGTGAGGAAATGGTAGGTTTAGAAATGGGAGGTTCAGAGGTATGAGTTTTTGAAGGAGTAGGAATTTGAATAGTTGGTTCAGAGGGAGAAATTGTTGTGGGGGGGAGGGGGAGGGGTTGAGGCAAGGATGAGAGAAATTTCCTAGATCTAGAGAATAAGGGAGCTTCATATAAAGGAGACTTACTTGAAGTGGAAGTGCTAACAGGCTCAAGTGACTGAGTTGGCGAAGATTCTCCCAACTTCAGAGTCTTATTCTTCTTTGTCTTTTCAGAGGGCTCTCTCTTCCTCTTCATGAAGTTAGAAGGTTGTTCTGGTAGCCAGTCCATAAAGAACTCAGATATGTTAATACCTTGTTCAGTCAGATCTTGAAGGTAATGAGCTATAACCTCTGGGGGATCTATCTTAGAGAAAAGATACAACCCATTTGGTATCTTCCTCTGATCCTTCAGAGCTTCCCAGAAGGTGTCCAAGATAGATTTGGCTCTGACCTTGTCGATGACCCCCACTCTCGATGAGGACGTCAGAAATTAGTCTCCCAAGAGAGATGTAGTTTTTGGGCTTCATGTTGTTTCTAGTATCTCTGACTAAATCCCTCAGATACTTGAAGAGGAGGGAAAGGAGATTCAGCTTCAGCTCTTAATACAGGCAATATAGAATGCACTTTTGATCTATGTTGATATAGTTAAAGGAGTTTGACGTTGTACGGTGGTGGATGGTTCCCAGAATTATCTTCAACCAAACTCTCAGATGTTGGTGAAGTTCCTTGTTCTTGGAAAATTTCTTCTCAAAGTTCGGAGCAAAGATGGATGGTATGATTTCCTGGGACATGTACTTTGCCCTGGGATTGATGTTGTAGATTCGTCTTCCTCCCACAGACGCCATATTCAACAGCTTTGCTATAGACTTCTCCATGATAACCGTCTTCACCCCCAGAACGTATGATACTATACAGTGGTCGTCGCAGTTTGCAAACCTCCAAAATTCCTTTACTAAGAAGGTATAAACTGGACCATTAAGCCTTTGAAAAATAGTTTCCTCAACCTTGGTTTTCAAGTTCTTCAGTGATATCAAAACCATTTCTTTTAAGGTTGTCAAAATCAACCAGCAATTCACATAGTACCTCTAGTTTATCAAACAGAGTGGCTAGATTTATGTGAGGGGGGCGGTCAAGAACGTGGGGTTCTTTGTAAGAAGTTATTAAGGTTGTAGAAGTTTAAGTAACAACCTATTGTGGAGCTTCAACATGTTGTTCAGGAACATCCATTTGCTAGGAATATTCATAAACTTGTTGTTGTTAGGGGTCCATTTGAAGTTGTAGAAGATGAAGATTGTTGATGAGGATGAAGGTTGTTGAAGTCGCAGAGAAAACTGAGCGCAAGAGGGTTTGTATGGGTTGTGATTGAAAAGTGTGAAAGTGTGAAATATGGTAAATATATATACCTAACCAAATAACATGCAAAACAACGTCGTATTTAATTAATAGGGGACAACAATAATAATTATTCCAGAAATCTGAGTTGACAAGCGTGGGGAATATTAAATACAGCTAATAATAGTTGTCTAATCTCAAGATTAAGCACACTTCTCGAAGGGATCTCAACAGTTTGGATCTTGAGTTCTGAGCTAGACAACTGCCTAGAAGATCCAAAGTCACACGTTTGAGATTTCACGTGTTGTTGTATATGAAGTCAGGAATGCCAAGAGATTTCTAACTCAGCGGGATTCTAGCCCATATAGCATCTAACTTGTAGAAGTATCAGAACTAGAACCAGATAACTAACATGTGATTAAGTCAGAGTCTCTTTTAACACTAGAGAGGAGAAACACAAGTTTAGATTCATTTTGGGCAATCTTCCATGTTTAAATGTTTCAAAATGAGAAGAAATTTATCTTCAGCTAAGGCTTTTATAAAGATATCAGTCCATTGATGATCTGTATCTATGAATTTTAAAATTATTACCCTTTTCTGAACATAGTCTCTGATAAAATGAAGTTTAATTTCTATGTGCTTCGCTTGAAATATAAAATTGGATTCTTACTTAAACATATAGCAGCAGTATTGTCACAAAAGATAGGGATGTTACTCTCATATATCTGAAAGTCCTCAAGCTAATTCTTCATCCAGAGCATTTGAGTGTTGCATAGTGAAGCTGAAATGTATTCTGCTTCTGCAGTTGACAGTGCAATGGTTGGTTGTCTTTTGCTAGCCCATCAGATGAGGTTTCCTCCCAAAAACTGACAGTTCCCAAATGTGCTTTTGTGTTCCAATCTGTCTCCAGCATAATTTAGACCACAATACCCAGAAAGTATATACTCTAATGTTTTCTTGTACATCAGGTCCAGGTTAGGTGTTCATTTTAGATACCCTAGGATTCTCTTAACAGCAGTTACATGAGATTCCCTTGGATCTGATTGAAATCTGGCACAGAGACACACGCTGAATAATATATTTGGACACGTAGCAGTCAGATAGAGAAGAGAACCTATCATAACACGATAGAGTCCTTTTGACTTACCTCTTCTTTCTCCAGAAGGCAAGTAGGGTGCATAAGAGTCTTTACTGATTTGCTTTCTGACATTTCAAATTTCTTCAGAATGTCTTTTATGTATTTGCTTTGATATACATAAGTAGCATCTGATGTTTGATTAATTTGAATCCCTAGAAAAAACTTTAGTTCTTGCATCAGACTCATTTCAAATTCAACCTGCATTAGCTCAGAAAATTCTTAACAAACAAAGGGGTTAGCAGAACCAAAAGTTATGTCATCAACGTATATCTGATAGATCATAAGGTCGTTTTTGATGTTTTTACAGAAGAGAGTAAAGTCCACTTTGCCTCTAATAAAATCATTTTCTAGAAGAAAAGAGCTTAGTCTTCATACCAAGCTCTAGGAGCTTGTTTCAAACCATAAAGAGATTTTTTCAGTTTAAAAACATGTTCTAGACATTTTGAGTTTTCAAAACCAGGAGGCTGGTGAACAAACACCTCTTCAGAAATATATCCATTCAAAAATGCACTTTTGACATCCATTTGATATAATTTAATAGAGTAATTTACAGCAAAAGATACAAGTAGACGAATAGATTCTAACCTGGCGACTGGAGCAACGATTTCATTGTAGTCAATACCTTCCTGTTGATTATAACCTTGTGCTACCAATCGTGCTTTGTTTCTGACCACTTCACCCTTTTTTTTAGTTTGTTTCTGTACACCGATTTGGTTCCAATCACGTGGGTTCCCTTGGGTCTTGGTACAAGATCCCATACATCGTTCTTTGCAAATTGATCAAGTTCTTCTTTCATTGCCAGAATCTATTCTTTGTCTTGAAGAGCTTCTTCACAGGATGTTAGCATATTTTTTATTTTCATCTTTCTTTTTTTTTAAAATAACTTCTGAATGTTAATTTTTTTTTGGATTTAATCCCTAAAGTTAAAATCTGTAAAAAAATTGATGAAAAATACGAAGAAAACTTGCAGATTTTAATTTTAGAGATTAAAATCAACTGAAATTTAACATTTAAGGATTTTATCCACACAAAAAATACAAGGAACGAAAAATAAAAATACACCAACTTACAAGGATTAAAAAATTATTTAATTCTAATTTTTAATAGAGAAATGTTAACGATTGTCCTAGGAACACTCTTTACAACTTTAAAATAGTAAATTTATTTTTTAGACGTAATTTTATTTTTAAGACTTTAGTTAATTTATTTTGAGAATATACGTATTTAATTTCAAAAATTAAAATGGTTAATTTTTTTATTTAAAATTTTAAAGAATATTTCTGAAGCACTCGTTAGCAAGCTTTTTTTTAATATACTAGGTTAAGAGGAATGAAGGTGTTCAAATAACATTACTTCTTTTATAGAAAAAAAGTAGAATGAATTAAATATGAAGGCTCAAGAAATATTTATATAATACAAATACCGAATCTCATCTAGACAAATTAACTCAATTGCAAAACAAAAATAGACTTAGCGAACACCGCTCACCCAACCAAAACAACCATAACAATAATAAAATTAAACTAAAAACTAGAACTACTAACCAAAACCTAACAAACTCACAACACCCAGCCGTTAACGAAAAGTCTCTTCAGCCACCTGTGGAACCTACGACTCAATGACAGAAACTGCTACAGGAGCAAACCGACTTGACCGATCAAAAATAAAACACCACAACTGATGAAAGTCTCGGAAAAAGACTGGTGCAAACGCAAAAAACCAAAATGTGAACGAATCGTCAACGCGACAAAACAAAACAAGCTCCAGACCAAGAGCCAAGCAACATTGAAAATCTACACCAAGAGCACATCATCGGAAACAATAGCCACTCGCGACCACCTCTAGGGTCGGTCCTGACTTTTTAGAGGCATATGACAAATAATAAAAATGGACCCCTAATAAAAAATAAAAAAAAGAGAGAACAACATTGAATTCGTCAAATAAAAATATGTTACTAAACTCAATTCTCTACTAAGTCCTTGTATTCGTCAGCGCCGACATTAGCTATAAGTATTTTCTCCTCCAACCTGAATATTTCGAAAACATTTTCGTAAGTCTAAATAAATAGTATAAATAGTATTAAAATCAACATTGAAATAGTTAATCATAAGTAAAAATTACCAAATTAAGATTATATGTTAGCTATGATAAAAGTCTTTAAACAAGAGAATATCTTTACATAAGCAAGAACCTTGCAATGGCCACACCTAAATACAATAAAGAATTTGTAAAGAAAATAAGATTTAGAAACATTGAAAATGAAAAAAGATCACCATATCATAAAGTTACATGGTGCATAGAACTCCAATGGAACATCTTTTGTTTCATCTAATACAACCTTATCAAAGTTATTACTGGAAAAAACTATCACACTAGATGGAAGAGAAAGTGTCTTCACGTTGGTACCTACATTAACAATATATTTTATACTAATGATAACATATCAAATATTGACGCTAACAGAATAAAGTTTAAAACTATTCAAAATGATATGAAGAACATAATAGATGACTAACTACCAAGACAATATATAGTATAATAGTGATAGTCTATAAGGCATAAATAAAATTGAAAAATAACATGTGGTGGTTAGATTATACTGCTAAGTATTCATAACATTACTCAAAATTGTAAAAGTAAGTAATTGCAAAATGTGTGTATGAAATGATGAAATTAACAAAGAAAGAACGATCATATGTTAAAGATTCTTGAAAAAGCATACATGAATCTACAAAATTATGTTTAAACTATAAAAAAATATTTCATACAACTTAAAATTTCTAATAAATTAAAAAGAGTCTTTCTCCAAATATTTTTGGAAGCAAATTCATCAACTAAGTCTTTATATTTTAATGAATCATTAAACAATTAATAAATAAAATTAAAAATTAAAAATAAAAGAAAAATAAGAAATTAACAATTACAAAATAAAAAGAATCAATGATTAAAAAATGAAAGAAAATAATTAATTATTTAATTTCATTAACATTTATGATAATAATAAAAAAAGTATGCAACAATAATTTAAAAAATATAACAAGGAGGATCAAACCACAATCTTTACCACTATGTTTAAAAATCAATCTTGTACCACTTGGCCAATGATAAATTCATATTTACTTTTTTATTTTATAACTTATTTAATATATAATATTAAATATATAATTTACTTTTCTTAAAATAAAACGAGGCCCCTTAATTTGGAGGTTCTGGACTAAGGACCGTTTTGCCCTTGCTCAAGGGCGGTCCTGACCACCTCCATGTGATCAACGAGGTTTTGATACCAAACTAAATAAGGAACCCGATGCATACTCCGAAATGAGACACCTACTCTACAAGTTGTCCACAAAGCCAAAAAGATAACAAAATATCGACGAAACTACCCTGCAATCTGCATAGACAGCTACACCACAGGCTGATACATGATAAATAATAACAACTGCAAGGCCCCAAAACAAACGGTTTCCAAAGCCAAACCAGCAAGACAAACTTATGACTTTGTGTAGCCTAAACAAGTTATATTCCATTGGGTTACGTTCACTTTCATATTGATTAATTTTGTGGATAGCCACCTACGAGAGTACTCTTTAACGTCCTCGAGTAACTTTTCAGAATATATCCCCGTGTTGCGAAACTGTTTTTCATTTTTGGCTTTCCATATGCTCCAGACGCACGCGAACTAAACCACACTGACTTTTGTCGCCATTTCCCTTCCGCTTCCGACCAACCCTTCAAATTGAGAGAAATGAATAGTTCCTTCTCTATGTAATGTAGTGTCTGTCCTGAACCATTTACAAACATTTTGCCACAAATTTGCAAAAAACGGACACTCGAAAAATAAATGAGATATTGTTTTTTCGCATCCACACTCCCCGACACAATTAAACGAATCACTCCCGATTACATCCCTTTTAAGAAGGATATCTTTTTTCGCTAATCTATTTTAGAACAACCTCTGGACTAGACAAGACACTTTCAAAGAGATAAATTTATTTCAAACCTTAGACCAAAAGGGATTAGGTTGGTTACTATACTCGAACTAAATATAACATATTACTATTTTTCAATAAAATTTCTCTAGTAACATGTTACTATATTGGGACGAAGTATCATGTTATTAGTGGTGACTAGGATGATAACGACCAATAAATCAAGTTGATTAGAGAATTATACTCGACACCCCTTTTAATTAGTCTTTACATTCTAACAAAAAGTTGATTTGACCATAGTATCCTTTGATTTGAAATAATTATTGGACGAAAATATCCGACAATTTATGAAGGGTTGTCATTTTTAAAAACTTTGACAGAAAACCAAAATTTTAATAAATACTTTAAGTTTACATTGTGGAATTTGGTGCAAAATTCTGTTAGTTGTGGATTATGCTATTTTTAATTATATGAATTTTATATATATATATATATATATATATATATATATATATATATATATAATATAATATATATATATATATATATATATATATATATATATATTATTATATATATATATATATATATATATATATATATATATATATAATATATATATATATATATATATAATTTTCAGATATTTAAAATATTGAAACTTAACTTTTTGTATTTTTATATATTTTTTATGCATATTTTAAATTATATATATTTTATGTATTTATTTTCTAGATTTTTAAAAGGCCGGTATCAGCATTTTTAAATATGTAGTAACTTTATGCATTTTTAACCAATTTTTAATTTTTTTTTGACATAAAACTATTTTTTTATAGAGATTAATTACTATACACTGTCAGTGTAAAAAGTTTTACACTATCGATTCATCACTATCACCCGTTTGTATTATTTTATAGATTTTTAAAATAAAAATCAAACTTATTTCAATATTCAACGTCTATGATTAACTGACGGTGTAAAATTCATTTACGTGTATTTCAATTAAATCCGTTCTGATAATGTTTGAAGTTTATAGAATTTACCGGGAAAATACATAATTAGCGATTTTTTTACATATTATGAATTATATGAATTTTATGTATTTTTACTAATATGTTTTATAAAATCTGATAAAATTATATACTAGAATCTTTATATGGTCTATCGGATTTTTCGTTCTTGGAATTTTTTTAATATGTAATTAATAAAAAAATAGTGAGATATTTTTTATATTTGGAAAATATGGGGTCTCAAATATTAACTTTGGGGTGCTAGGTAAAATTTCCAGTTAATTCGAGAGCCACCAGAAAATATGGTTATCACAAAAGCAATAACAAATCACTCACTTGTGATTTAATAAATGACTTGGCCCAAAATAGTTCTATCACAATTGAATTCATTTTGGTGACTTAAATGTTATTATTAATAAAAATGAAAAAAAATAGGGAAAATCCTATTATTATACTCTAATTTTGTCCTTAGATCAATAAATTTATGTATTCAGCATACCATTTGTATCATCTGCATATCATGACATGTATTTTTTTGTATGATGTTGAAAAAGTCAACTAGAATAAAATTTTGGTTTTATACACAAATCAATTAAATCGATTTTCAATTGCGCGTAAATTTAGCGGGCGGAAAATTTCAAGTTTGAGCCGGTAGCTGTCTGTTTTATTAATCTACTGTTCGCGTAGGTTAATCCGACATGCTTGTTTTATTTTTCTTGTTCGTTTACAATCAGATTTTGATCAATCCAAACCTTTTCAGCCGAATACTTTTTACTACGAGATTTGATTTGCATCTGTATGTTCTATTGAACTTTATTTCGTGTAGATCATTTTAATGTGTTTATTTTATCTTTCACGTATATTTGCGCTCGATTTTTATTCATTTTCTTTTATCAAAATATCAATAAAAAATAAATAGAAACAAATATATAATCATTTAATTTTTATTTGTTTTTATTTAAAAAATAGAATTTTATTCATTTATTCTTTGAACTTATCTTATCACCCAAATACATATCTAATGGCACTTTTGAAATAAAAATAAATTTGTAACTAATAGTAAGTAGACATTGGCGATTGGAAATGAACAATACAAAAACCTAGAGCAACGGAGAGAACGACGTCCCAACCTGATTCCCTCTCATTTCATTTTCCAAATAGGAAAAAAGAAGAAGAGAAAACTTGTTTTTTTAGCCAAACAGACCATACCCCTCAACATAACTTAATTATCTTCTTCACTTTACCTCATCTACAACAAACTTTTCCCCCTCATCTTCATACATATCACCATTTCCATTACTCTTTCCACGTCAAAAAGAACTCCATCCCATTCTTTCCATAAGCCATATACCATACCGTCCAACCTATTTGCATAATTTACACCATTACATCTTGTCCTTCTTCGTCCATCACACGAACATCATTAACAACATACTTGCTTCATCTACATTTTTCAAACAATAACTTTCATCTCCAAACCAACCTTCATTATGTTATGAATAAAAGAAATCACTAACACATTAATACCATTGACACCATTCACCATCTTTATTATCAACACAATAAATAACATAATCATTCTCATCCTCTTTACAAACAGCAGAACACAACTAATCATAAAACAACACCAAATAACACCATGAAAAGTAGAAAGTGAAATCAAAATTAAAGAGGATAAGAAAAACAGAGAGTGAAAATGAAAAAATAATCGCAACATCGCTCACATAATCTCCATCGTGTGACCTTCAGCTTCAACACCGTAAACCAGGAGTCGTCGGCAACCCCGACCAACTGTACCATGCCCATCATGAAATCGTGAACACCATCATCGCCATTATGAGATTTGCGAGAAAAATAGAGGAATCACAAGAATGTGAGTACAACCTTCCATTAGATATATTTTGTATGATGTCAAACTAGGACACTTTAACGTTTATGTACATTAGATGGTATCATATGAGTCTAATTGTGTATTATAGCATTAGGAAGCATGACAACATATTGGAAAAGGTTTAGAAAAGATTCATGCATCAAGAAATAGTATAGAAAAGATTTATGCATCAAGAAAAGGTTTTATACATCAAAAAGTCATTTTATGTGAAAAACACTCAACAGATCGACACATATGTATTATAGGTCGACACATAGAGATATTTTTCTCTATATATCGACACATTCATTTTATAGGTCGGATCATGTGATGCATTTTTAAAGCTTGTACGCTATGTTAGATGTACCGCCTCTATAGGTCGACACATAAGTTGTACAGGTCGACACATGACTTGCATAGGTCGACACATACATTAAAAATCTTGAAAATATACATTATTTTCTATTCCTTTTGCTTCATACTTGCTTACATACACACACACGCACGCACGCACGCACACACGCACACACACACACACACAGACACACACACACACACGCACACACACACACACACACACACATACACATACACGCACACACACACACACACACACACACACACACACACACACACACACAACACATATATTATATATATATATATATATATATATATATATATATATATATATATATATATATATATATATATATATATATATATAGAGAGAGAGAGAGAGAGAGAGAGAGAGAGAGAGAGAGAGAGAGAGAGAGAGAGAGAGAGAGAGAGAGAGAGAGAGAGAGAGACTTGACACATGCATCATTTCTAGTAAGGTTTCTAGAGAGTAAAACCTATATGAAACTGGGATTTCAAAGCATTCTCATCATCTTCAGTCTCATCCTATGCATACACACAAATAAGCTACACATAATCATTCTTTGTTTGTGTGCCATCTAGAATTAGGGTTGATAATCTCCAACTTAGGTTGATTGTACTGTAAATTGGGTTGAGATCTGTGAGGATTTCCAATAAGAAAACTGATATGGGGTTTTCCTTCAAGATCATTTAGGGATTTGAAGGTTTTAGACAAGATTACACAATCCAAATCTGACCGAGTGAAGGCTTTGAAGAACGGAAGGTTCTTGCAAAGGAATAGCATGAGACGATGTATCATATTGGTAAATCTTGGGTTACAAAAATTGTGTGTTTTGGATTCGATTGTGTGAGAGCTTTGAAGAACAAGGGGTTTCTTGTAAATAAGTAGTGTGAGACGGTGAATCAAATCGGTATTGTTGGGTTACTTGATCAAGCTTTGATAAAGGGAAGAGAAAGTATCAGAATCAACATCAAACTTAGGATTTGTAGGATTAGATTGCTACATCTCTCTTGTATATATACTTTTTCAAAGTAAGGTTGATTTCATTATCTCAATTTGAGTTTTAATTGAGTGTAGACGTATCCATAGCGAGGTCGATTGGGGAACTGCCTAAACTAGGCATGGTAACATAACCTGTACTCGCGGGTATCCACCCGAACCCGCCCCGAACTTGAAGGGGAAAACCCACTTTGACTGGGTTTGGGTTCAGGTTTGGGTTTTCCCCGATTATAAAATATGGGGACGGGTCGGGTAATGGGGACACTAGTACCCACCCCGTTTATTTCTTTATGTATATTATTATTTATTTTTGGTAATTTAGAATATTAAATATGTGGTCAATATTTTGATATTTTAATTTGAATTTATTATTTGAAATATTTGAAATGTATGTATGAAATTTTTTTAGATTGTTTTATTTTATTATTTGTAATGTAATTTTATTTTGGAAAAAATAAATATTTCTATTAAAAAAATTAATTTCACTAAATGAATGGTGACGGGGCGGGGATACCCGAACCCAATTCGAACCTGTTTGGGACGAGTTTGGGTTTTGATTCTCCATCCCCGTTTAGGTTTGGGGTGGGGAACAAGGATTGTTTGGGGATTCGAGTTTGGGTTTGGGGGAGGTAAAAACTGTCCCCGACCCGCCCCGTTGCCATGCCTAGCCTAAACAAATCCTTGTATACTCTCTCTCTCTCTCTCTCTCTATATATATATATATATATATATATATATATATATATATATATATATATATATATTCTGGTTGCAAATTGTTGATTTCATCGATCGTGCGATCAATTAGTTTGGATAATATTTTTGATTACATTTTGAAATAGGTGTTGTTGAGTTTATTACAATCCTTTAGGTTATGATTGGTTTTTAAGATCAATAATACCACATAAATTTCCAAATAATATCGGTTGCATAGTAGGTGTTCGATAAATTGTCTCAATGGTTTTTTGTCTGAATTATCTATGAAAGTAGACTATCCTTGTTGATTTTCACTCAAATGGTTGTGAGTAATTATGTTAGATCAAATTTTGAATCATTATCATACTGTGATTACAATTACGCATATCCAAGCTTTTTGATAGCGGGTTCGGTTAGATGATTTGACCCGGAATACTTCTGCTTACTTCTGTGTGCCATAAATGTTTCAAATCTAATTTTTGTAAAAGTTTTTAACTAGTGATCTATTCACCCCATCCCCCACCCCTTTAGATCTAAGCCTATCGTCTAAGAAATGGTATTACACGCTCCGATTAATTTCTTGCTTAAATATTTTCTTATTAGAAAATGGCTACCGATCCTAAAGGGGCATACAATAGAGCACCAATTTTCACCGGTGAAAATTATGCCTATCATCATCAATGGTACAAATAAAATTACAATGACCAATGGTGAAGGCTTCGTCGTACCAAAACCATAAAATCAATGAAATGATAATGATAATAAATTTTGGTCACATGATTGGAAGGCACAAAATATTCTCATATCTGCATTAGGTATTGATGAGTATTATCATGTTTCCCATTGTGAAACCACCAAGGCTATGTGGGATGCATTAGAAGTTTTCCATGAGGGATCTAATGAGATCAAATAAACTAGGATCAATACATTGAATAAAGAGTTTGAACTCTTTCATATGAAGCATAGTGAAACCATTGCCGGTATGCAAAAGAGGTTCACACATATTATAAATAGGTTGAATGCTCTAGGTAAGCCTATTTCTAATGATATTACTGCTAATAAGGTTTTGAGGTGTCTTAATAGGGAATGGCAACCCAAGGTCACTGCAATCAAAAAGGCGAATGGTCTTAAAACACTTGATCTCACTACTTTGTTTGACAAATTGAAAGAACATGAGCAAGAACTCACTTGCTTGGAAAAGCATAAAAAAGAGCATGAGAAGAAGATGAAGAAGGATAAAGGTAAAGACAAATAGGTAGAGAAGAAATATATTGCTCTAAAGACTTCAAGCTCAAAGTCTTCACATAATGAGCAAAGTGATTGTGAAATAAGAGATGACAATAATTCCAATGAAGAATATATATGGTTGTTCATATTTTTTTTTTAATATATACATGTGGAAACATGGAGATAAGTACTCCGAAAGAACCAAAGAAAATCTAGAAGGTTATCTAACTCCTCAAAGGAAGATGAGAATAAGAAGGGTAAACCTATAAGTTCATGTTACAATTGTGAAAAGCATGTCATTATAGGCCGGAGTGTCCTATGATCAAGAAAGACAAAGAGAAAGGTCATCACAAGAAATCTAGTAAGTTTAGAAGAGCCTATGTTGCTTGGGAGAGTGAAAGCGATTCTTCAAGTGATGAAAGCTCAAATTCAAGTGTTGAATCGACCAAGATTTACTACATGGAAAACAAAAAGAAGAAGAAGATCGTAAGTCGTTCTAAGCTTCAATATACTCATGAATTAGATTATTCTCAATTAGAAAAATGTTTGAAAATCTACATGGACAAGCTGTAGATACTTTCAAAAAGTTAGCTTCAAACAAAATAATATTTTCATACTTAGAAGCTCAAATTTTGGAAAATGAAAAGAATATGGAAGCTCTTAAGCAATCTATGATAGATATTCTAAAAGATAAGAATGAGGATGAAAAACCTTCATGGTTTGATTGTGAAACTTGTCACATTTGGCAAAAATAAGAAAATACTCTTAAAGCTAAGTTGGATAAGGCATTACAACCAAATGTTAATTTTGCTATTGATACTTCTAAATATGAGATGCCTTCTCATAATCCTTATAGAAGGTATAATTTTGTTGAAAAGGGTTCTAATAGAAAAAACACATATTCTCACAACTTATATTGTCATTATTGTTGCAAGAAGGGTCACACGATTGCAAATTGCAAGTTTAGGAGAGTCTTTGTTCCTAAAGGTGCTTTTTAATGGTTGCCTAAATGCAACCAAAGTTTCATTAATCCTCAAGGACCTGATGAAGATTAGGTACCTAGTACTTTTTGTTGATCTTGTAGGATAAATGTCGTGGCCTTATAAAGGGAGTGTGTGATCTCATTTGTGGAGGCTCAAGACATGATACATGGGAAATATCTTTATTTCTTTGACTTTATGGAAAGGAAGAAGGGTTGTGTTACCAAGGACGTCAACATTTAGTGTTCTGTTAATTAGTAAAAGTGTGTTGACTATTATTAATGTTTTCCATCCAAGAAGTTTCAGAAAAGTTATCGTGTTTCATGATGTAGGTTTATCTTCAACAATACATACTCAAGTACATAAAATTAAGGATTGATCAATCTAAGATAATGAAACCCGAGAAGGAGCAAGATAACTATCATGATTGGTCAAGATTGAAAGTCCATTCATGAAGGATGATCATCAAGTCAATAACCTTCTTGGATACATTGTAAGAACAAAACTGGTTCTACAATAGAATTCTAAGATTTTGATGATAACAAAGGATGAAACCAAAAATGGCACTCTAACGAAAATTTTCTAAGTATGCAGGACTCTGAACATTCATGTAGGACTCTGAAAAGCAACGAAGGACTCTGATCTCTTATCAGATACAAACACTTGTCAGATACAAGGTTCTAGAAGATTAGACGCTTCTAAGGAAGAAGTACGTCCAAGAAAGTTCTGATTCTGATAAAAGAAAGACAACAATAAAACCAGAAGCTCCAACAAACTATTGGTCTCAAACTCTGATACTTAAGAAGACTAGTACTCTGAGAAGCTCTGATAAAGTCAGACATGATCATACTCTAAAGAACAACTCTGGTACATCAAGACTCTGATGAAGATTCACAAGTCCAGAAAGCATAACGGAAATTATTCTCACTATGGAAAGGAAGTATTTTAAGAAAGAATTTAAAAAGGGAGACAAAATGGTTATAGAAAGAAACACAGAAGTAATGACATTGAATACTCATCAAAGACCAAGATTCTGTCATCACTCCAACGGTCCTTCTCACTACTATATAAAGGATAACCTACCTCACTGAGAGACACACCTGCAACGCACAAAAAATTCATTCATATTCTCTCTCCTTTTTCATGAGCTGCTGCTCTTACGTGAAAAAAACTCTTGTTCTAATACTTTGTTGTAATACTTGCTTACTCTTAGAAGCACCTTACATTACAAATCTATTTTGCTTAAATTGTTTTTGTTCCTCAAGTGACTCTGCGCAGTCTGTATACTTGAGAGGGCTAAGAGATTATTCTCTTAGACGATTGGTTGTGTAATCTTTCAAGATTAGTGGATTAAGTCCTTTTTGAAGGTGAAATCACCTTGGCCGGGTGGACTGGAGTAACTTTGTTTTCTAAGCGAACCAGTATAAAATTCTGTGTGTTCTTATTCTTAAAAAAGTTTTTATTTCCAAAACAATTCAAACCCCCCCCTTTCTTGTTTTTCTCACCTTTAGTTGGTATCAAAGCTTTGGCTCTGTTATTGATTTTCTAATCAAACACTTAACAGTGTAGAGAGATCCAGAGCGAGAAAAACTATGGCCAACACCAATGAAAGAGATAGTTACAACGCTAAACCTCCAGTCTTTGATGGAGAGAAATTCGATTATTAGAAAGACAGAATTGAAAGTTTCTTTCTGGGCTACGACGCTGATCTCTGGGACATTGTCACAATTGGCTACATACCATCTGTAACAGATACTGGAGTTGCTATTCCTAGAAGCAAAATGTCAGATGATCAGAAGCGTGAATTCAAGAACCATCACAAAGCCAGAACGATAATTCTCAATGCCATTTCCTACAATGAGTATGAAAAAATCACCAACAGGGAAACAACTAAAGAGATACTCGACTCCCTGAGGATGACTCACGAAGGAAACTCTCAAGTCAAAGAAACGAAGGCTCTGGCTCTAATCCAGAAATATGAAGCCTTCAAAATGGAGGACGATGAAGCTGTAGAGGTAATGTTTTCTAGATTCCAAACTTTAATTGCAGGACTCAAAGTGCTAGATAAAGGATATACAATTGAGAACCATGTCAAGAAGATCATCAGAAGCTTGCCAAAGAAATGGAGACCTATGGTCACAACCTTAAAACTATCAAAGGATCTGAACAACATCATCCTTGAAGAACTTGTCAGTTCACTCAGAAGTCACGAGATAGAACTGGAGGAAGATGAGCCTCAAAAGAAGATCAAGTCTGTAGCACTAAAGTCCAGATCAGAAAGGCGCAAGTCTGATAGAAATAAAGCCTTCCAGGCTGAAGAAGAAGACATTGAGGACTCTGAAAAGGAAGATTCTGACGACGAGGAAAAATTATCCCTTTTAACCAGAAGAGTAAAACAACTCTGGAGAAAAAGGAATAACAACTTCAGAAAACCAAGATCCAAAGGAGATCGATCAGAACCAATTTCAAAAGGTAAATCTAACAAAGATATAACTTGTTATGAATGTAAAGAAACAGGTCATTACAGAAACGAATGTCCCAAGTTGAAGAAAGAAAGCTCAAGAAAAGAGAACTTCAAGAAAAGTTCCTTCAGAACCAAAAAGGGACTGATGGCTACTTGGGACGACAGTGGATCTGACTCATCAGAATCAGACTCTAACGAACAGGAAAATGTAGCACTCAGGGCTACCACCTCCAAGAACACTTCAGATGAAGAATCTGAATCCGAAGAGGTATCTTCTTATCTTTCTCGATCTGACCTAGAATCATGCCTATCTGAAACTCTAAACTCATATCAGAAACTTAAACAAACATTTAAAGTTGTAAAAGAGGTGCTTGAAGAAACTCTAGAAGAATGTGGTAAACTTGAGATAACAGTTTCAGACCTAAAAGATGAAAATCGAACTTTGACATTAGAAAGAGATTCCACAAATAAACAATGTTTAAAACTTGAAGAAGCGTTATCTCAAGCTCCATAAACGTCAAACACAGTAATTTATGAATATGAAAAATCCTTTCAAAAGTTTCTGAAGAATGGGATAGAGAGAAGCAGAATGGCATCCATGATTTATGGGGTCAGTCAGAACAATAGAAGAGGAATTGGGTATGATCCTAGTGAAGATAAAACTTCAACTAATGACAAACCTAAATCTCCGTTTTCCTATCACTATACACATACACAAGCACAACGCTTTGATAATGCTAGAAAACCCAAAGTGTTAAGAAACTCTGGGAAAACTAATCACAAAGGACCCAAAAGATTCTGGGTACCAAAGGATAAGATTGTTTATGTTGCAGATATCTTATGCAGCAGAGTTAAGACACTAGTCATAGTACCTGGACTTTGGATGCTCGCGACATATGACGGGAAGAAAGTATATGTTCCAAAACCTGGAACTTAAAGATGTTGGATTCGTAGGTTTCAGAGGGAATCAGAAATGAAAGATCAGAGGCTCCAGAACTATTGGTAATGGTACTCTTCCCTCTATATCTGATGTTCTCTATGTAGAAGGATTAATGCATAATCTGTTATCAATAAGTCAATTAAGTGATAACGGGTATGACGTAATCTTCAAATAAAAAACATGTAAAGCAATAAATCAGAATAATGGAACAATCCTATTCACTGGTAAGAGGAAAAACAATATTTATAAAATAAATCTTTCAGATTTAAAAGAACAAAATGTAAAATGTTTAATGTCTGTTCATGAAGAGCAATGGGTATGGCATAGACGCTTGGGCCACATTAGCATGAGAAATCTATCTCAGCTAAACAAACTCGAGTTAGTCAGAGGTCTACCCAAGCTGAAGTTTTCTTTAGATGCTCTATGTGAAGCATGTCAGAAAGGAAAATTTTCAAAATCATCTTTTGAAAAGAAAAATATTGTTTATACCTCTAAGCCTCTGGAACTTCTTCACATTGATTTATTTGGTCCTGTGAAAACAACATCAGTCAATGGGAAGAAATATGGACTAGTTACTGTTATTGATTTTAGTCGCTGGACATGGGTAAAATTCTTAAAGCACAAGAGTGAGTCTCACTTTGTATTCACTAGCTTCTGTTCCAAAGTGCAAAATGAATTTGACTCTAAAATCATCAGAGTCAGAAGTGATCATGGTGGAGAATTTCAAAATAATTTTTTTGAAGAATTATTTGATTCTAATGGAATATCCCATGATTTCTCCTGTCCTATAACTCCATAACAAAATGGAGTTGTAGAAAGGAAGAATAGGACACTCCAAGAGATGACCATAACCATGATCAATGAAACTAATGTGGCTAAGCACTTTTGGGCTGAAGCAGTAAATACAACGTGTTATATTTAGAATAGAATCTCCATAAGACCTATTCTAGAAAAGACTCCCTATGAACTGCGTAAAGGAAGAAAACCCAACATTTCTTATTTTCATCCGTTTGGATGCTCTTGCTTTATTCTGAATACTAAAGAACATCTGAATAAGTTTGATTCAAAAGCACAAAAAGGTATTATGTTAGGATACTCAGAACGCTCTAAAGGCTACCGAGTATACAATGCAGAAACCAAAATTGTGGAAGAATCAATTCACGTCAGATTTGATGATAAGCTTGACCCTGAAAAGTCAAAGCTAGTTGAGAAACTTGCAGATCTGGAGATTACTCTTGCAGGCTCTGGCGAGAAGATCAAAGCACCAGAAGTATCTGATATACAAAGTTCAGAAGGAACTAAAACCCCAGCGATCCAAAAGAAATCAAAAAATCGCCCCAACATATCCGAAGAGTTGATTCTGGGAAACAAAGATGAACCTACCCGAACTAGGTCAACCTTTAAGATACCTGAAGAAACCCCTCTGGGACTAGTATCTCTGATCGAGCCTACTTCCTGTGATGAGGCACTTCAAGATGACGATTGGGTTCTAGCCATGCAAGAAGAGCTAGATCAATTCTCAAAGAATGACGTCTGGGATCTTGTTCCTAAACCCAAAGGCACTCACATTATTGGAACCAGATGGGTGTTCAGAAACAAACTAAATGAGAAAGGCGAAGTCGTCAGAAACAAAGCTCGACTGGTGCCTCAAGGGTGCAGTCAACAAGAAGGAATTGGCTACAAAGAAACCTTTGCCCCAATCGCCCGGTTAGAATCTATTCACTTACTTGTTTCATTTGCTGTAAATCACTCTATCAAACTATATCAAATGGATGTCAAGAGCGCATTTCTTAATGGCTATATATCAGAAGAAGTATATGTTAATCAACATCCAAGTTTTGAAAATTCAAATTGTCCAGAACATGTTTTTAAACTTAAGAAATCTGTATACGGATTAAAACAAGCTCCTAGAGCTTGGTATGAAAGACTAAGTAATTTTCTTCTGGAACATGACTTTATCAGAGGGAAAGTTGACTCTACACTCTTCTATAAAAACATTAATAATGATCTCATGATATGCCAGATATATGTTGATGATATCATTTTTGGTTCAGCTAACTCCTCTGTATGTCAAGAATTCTCTGAGCTAATGCAGGCAAAATTTGAAATGAGCTTAATGCAAGAACTAAAGTTCTTTCTAGGAATTCAAATCAATCAAGCTTCAGAAGTCACCTATGTTCATCAAAGTAAATACATAAAAGGCATTCTGAAGAAATTCGAAATGGATGAATGCAAACCTGCTAAGACACCCATGCATCCAACTTGCATTCTGGAAAAAGAAGAAGTTAGTCAAAAGGTTTGTCAGAAGCTCTATCGTGGTATGATCGGCTCTCTTCTCTATCTAACTGCTACACGTCCTGATATTCTGTTTAGTGTTTGTCTCTGTGCCAAATTCCAATCAGATCCTAGAGAATCTCATTTAACAGTTGTTAAAAGAATACTCAGATATCTGAAAGGAACTCCTAACATGGGCTTGATGTATGAGAAAACATCTGAGTATAGACTATCTGGTTATTGTGATGCAAATTACGCAGGGGACAGAATGGAACGAAAAAGTACATCTGGAAATTGTCAGCTCTTGGGAAAGAATCTGATATCCCGGACCAGCAAAAGACTATCAACCATAGCCTTGTCCACTGCAGAAGCATAATATATTTCAGCATCATTATACACTACTCAGATGCTCTGGATGAATAATCAACTAGAGGATCTTCAAATCTTTGAGATTAACATTCCTATCTTTTGTGACAATACTGCTGCCATCTGTTTAAGTAAGAATCCTATTTTTCACTCCAGAGCTAAGCACATAGAAATAAAACATCATTTCATTAGAGACTATGTTCAGAAAGGGCTAGTAATGTTGAAATTTATTGATACAAACCATCAATGGGGTGACATCTTTACCAAACCCCTTGCTGAAGATAGATTCTCCTTTATCTTAAAGAATATGAACATTCAAAATTGTCCTGAATAAAATGTGCCTCTGAGATAACAAAATAAGATTCTGATGTAAACAGTTGGATTCTGTATCTGACTCTGATGCTACTACCAGTTAGAAGTCATCTGAGTTAGAAATCTCTAGGAACCAACCCTTTGGTATTCCTGAAGACCAGATAAAGTAACACGTGGAGCATCATGCGTCTAACCTTGGAACTTCTAGACAGCTGTCTAGCAGTAATCAAGAAATAGTCTCTTGAGATCTCCTCGAGCAGTGTGCTGATTTTGGGATTAGACATCATTTATGAGCTGTAATCATTCTCCCTCTAACGTGCTTACTTGGTTTTTGTGCTAAACTCAATTATGTGTGTCGTTTTGCATGCGCCCTAATTTGGGTATTTAAACGCTTCTCTTCACGATTGCACACTTTTCACTCACAAACACTCCTAACCTTCTCGTAAGTTTTCCTCTCTCTCAAGGCATTTCTGCGGTGTTTACTCAAGTTCTTCAACTTTCAACCCAAGTTCATCAACAATCTTCATGGATTCTCAACAACAGTCTGTGTACAAATTCTCTCAACAGATGAACTCGAATGAGCAAGCTCCAAGTTCAAGCCATCCAAACCCAGCAGTCACCGGCGTCGTCTCCACTCCCATTTACAAAGAACCTCACATTCTTGATCGTGAGCCTCATATCCATCTTGCAACACCCTTTGAAAAGCTGGAAGTATTGTGTGAAACATTGGTAGATTTTGACAACATGAGAAGAAATGGTGTCGACCTCACTGATGAATTGAAGAAGCAAGGGTGGGAAAACTACTTACAACGTCTCTATGGCCTAGTCTATACAAATTTGGTAAAAGAATTCTGGAGATTTGCTGACGGTGACGATCACTACATCGTCTCCTACATTCTGGGAGTCAAGATGGTCATCACAGAAAAATGTATTACTGCTCTTCTGGGCACGGAGAAGGCTGGAGGAAGACGCATTTACAACATCAATCCTAGGGCAAAGTATATGTCCCATGAGATAAACCCTACAATCTTTCAACAAAGTGCTGAAGGCAGGCATTCCAAGAACAAGGAACTGCATCAGAACCTCCGGGTATGGCGAAAGATCATCTTAGGCACCATCCATCATCGCCCAGCCTCCAACTCCTCAGATTACATCAACACAAACCAGAAATGCATTCTGTACTGCATTCATAAGGGTCTGAAGCTCTGCCTTCCTGCACTCCTCTTCAAATATCTCAAAGACTCCGTGAGAGATACCAGAAACAATATGAAGACAAGAAATTACATTCCTCTGGGGAGGCTTATCTCTGATGTACTGATTGAAAGTGGCCTCGTGGACCATCTGATACAGTTCAGACTCATGGAAGACGTGATGATAGATACTGGAAGACCTCTGAACGCTCACAATCTGAAGAGCATGGGAATTATAAATCAAGTAAGGACCAAACCAACTATGGACACCTCCTGGGAAGCTCTTAAAGATCAGAGGAAGATCCCAAATAGACTCTATTTGTTCTCAAAGATCGACCCTCTAGAGGTAGTCATGTACTACTTAGATGATATGTGCAAACAAGGAGTAGACATCTCAGACTTCATCTTAGACTGGCTGCCAGAATTTCCTCCAGATTTCATGAAGAGGACACGAGAACCATCTGAGAAGGCAAAGCAGGCGAAGAGAGCAAAACTGGGAGAATCATCTGGATCAAGACCTCCAGTACCTCTGGTTGGATCACCTGGTAAGTCTGTTCCTCTCCCTCCTTCTGTAACAATCAAACTAATTGCTTCCTCACTCCCTCAACCTTCGCCCATATATACAAACTCTGAAACTCCTCCCTCAACCTCTAGGCACTCTAATCAACCCTCTCAAAAATTCAACCTTGCCACCACATCTCTACCCATTTCAGAAGCAGAAATGCTGAACGAAACCACCTCACCCTCCTTATCACCATCTCCATAATCCCCACCTTACTACACCCTCCCATCTGACACTAAACCTTCTGATCCTCAGTCCCCAACTCTGGCTCAACTTCAACACCGTGCTCTGGCCTCTCAACATCCAACACAATCTAGCCCTAAACCAGAAGCTACCTCCCCACCCCCAGAAAACCCAAACACAACCACCTCTGACCCTCCACCATCCGAGCTAATCCACTATGAACCACAACCCTCTGAAATAACCATACCAACTCCTTCCGCTGACCCACAAACTCCCACACTTAACTCAAGCCCCCCACCTCTCCATCCCAAGCCTCTGAACCAGATAACACCTTACTGACCCTTGAGGAAGAAATAAAGGTGTTTGTAGAAGTTTCAGTTGACAAGGTTAAGTTTCTGACCATCAACTCTGTAAGGACTCACTAAAACAGAGTGATAAGTTGGATGACCATTGAAGCCTTCAAGCTGAAAGGCCTCTTTGAACAAGTCCACAATGACTTCATCAGAGACGCTGAGATCAGACTCCAGGAGCGTCTAGCCAGAGAAGCTGAGGAACGGGCAAGATAGGAAGCTGAAGAGAAGGCAAGGCAAGAAGAACTTCAGCGAATCAAAGAGGTTGAGGCTAAAGCTCTAGTTGATGCCGCTGCTGCTGCTGATGCTGAGGCAAAAGCCAAAGCTGCCGCTGAAGAAGCAACTCGTCTTGCGGAAGAGTCTACTGCCAGCGTAAGAATGATGCATTGACTCAGGGGGAGTCCTCCACCTTCGTCCCTCTAGTCCTGAAGACCCTTGAAGAGCTGCAGAAAGAACAACAGGTAGTTCGAGCCAGACTGGACCAACAAGATTCTATTAATATCAACATTCAGAACATGCTGACCCAGCTGCTCAAGAGGATGCCTCCTCCTCCAAACCCTTAGGCACCTAGGCATTTATGTGTTCTTTCTGATTTGCTTGTTGCTTTTATCTGATTTACTTGTTGTTTTCTGCTTCTATGTTTGCTTTCTGAGTTTCTGGCTTCTTTAATTACTATCTGTTAATATCAATCTTTTGCTCATGTTTTTTATTCTGACAAAAAGGGGGAGAACTAAAAACAGCTCTGATAAAAACATATCTAATTTCTTTCAAACTCTGCAACATTATGACTTAAAGATATGCAGGAAAGTAACTAGAAACACCAAACCATGGAAAGTCCGGTAAGAACTTCTGAACTCCCAGATCTAACTCAGGGGGAGCTCACTACAATCTGATCTAAAACTCTTTTCTAAAAATGTTTCATCTCTAAATTAAATTATTTTGTCATCATCAAAAATGGGGAGATTGTAAGAACAAAACTGGTTCTACAATAGAATTCTAAGATTTTGATGATAACAAAGGATGAAACCGAAAATGGCACTCTAACGAAATTTTTCTAAGTATGCAGGACTCTGAACATTCATGCAGGACTCTGAACAACAACGAAGGACTCTGATCTCTTATCAGATACAAACACTTGTCAGATACAAGGTTCTAGAAGATCAGACGCCGCTAAGGAAGAAGTACGTCCAAGAAAGTTCTGATTCTGATCAAAGAAAGACAGCAAAAGAACCAAAAGCTCCAACAAACTACTAGTCTCAGACTCTGATACTTAAGAAGACTAGTACTCTGAGAAGCTCTGATAAAGTCAGACGTGATCATACTCTTAAGAACAACTCAGGTGCATCAAGACTCTGATGAAGACTCACAAGTCTAGAAAGCATAACGAAAATTATTCTCACTATGGAAAGGAAGTATTTTAAGAAAGAATTTAAAAAGGGAGACAAAATGGTTATAGCAAGAAACACAGAAGTAATGACATTGAATACTCATCAAAGACCAAGATTCTGTCATCACTCCAACGGTCCTTCTCACTACTATATAAAGGACAACCTACCTCACTGAGAGACACACCTGCAACACACAGAAATTCATTCATATTCTCTCTCCTTTTTCACGAGCTACTGCTCTTACGTGAAAAAAACTCTTGTTATAATACTTTGTTGTAATACTTGCTTACTCTTAGAAGCACCTTACATTACAAATCTATTTTGCTTAAATTGTTTTTGTTCCTCAAGTGACTCTGCGCAGTCTGTATACTTGAGAGGGCTAAGAGATTATTCTCTTAGACGATTGGTTGTGTAATCTTTCAAGATTATTGGATTAAGTCCTTTTTGAAGGCGAAATCACCTTGGCCGGGTGGACTGGAGTAGCTTTGTTTTCTAAGCGAACCAGTATAAAATTTTGTGTGTTTTTATTCTTTAAAAAGTTTTTATTTCCAAAATAATTCAAACCCCCTCTTTCTTGTTTTTCTCACCTTCATACATTATTAATCACACTTTCAAGTACTATTTCAAAGAGAAAAGTGGTAAGAGCGTTCATTTTTCAAAGAGTTTGTGGCATATTATGCATTTATTCTAACTTTCATTCGAGGGTTCCTTGTGGAATGCAAGTGCATCCTCTGTTATTCGCACGATGAGGTAATATTGTTTCAATCCTTTTCTTGCTTTATAAGTAAGTTCTTTATTTTACCTGTTTATTTCTCTAAGGTATGTGATATGTAATGTGTATGATATATTTTATAAGTGTTCTTTTCCAAAAAATTCAAGTGTACCCATTGTGTGTTTCATTTAACATGTTTATAGTGGCCTCATTCAAAATATATTCACATATGATCTATACCTTTTACTATTTCATGTTTACATTTCTGTGTTTACATGTTATTGGCTTGAAAATCATGAAAAACAATCATATGCAAGTGTCTTTCATCAATTAGTTATGCATGAGTAAAGTTCAGTCTTCCAAAGTCATTCCAAATTCACATATGTCAAAACTTTCTATTTTTAAACCTCATGTGTCGACACATATTTCGTATAGGCCGACACATAAAAACGAATTTTTGAATTATTCTAAATTGGTTAAATATGTGTCAACTCATGCTTTTATAGGTCGACACTGTTGTACCCCAAAATTTGCCCTCCATTTTTTCATATCTCCATCCAACCACTTGACTTGAGGACCAGTTGCATACATTAATAACTAATGCATAAGCATCATTCATTCCATTAGGGGATCACCATAGATTTAAAATTATTGGCTTGTGGAGCTAGGGTTTTCTTGTGCATTAACTTAAAAGGTGTGAGTTGGACTTTCATCAAAGCTCAGGGGCCTTCAAAACCCTAATTTCTTGATGGTGGAGGTATGGATTCAACAAGGGGCTACCTAAGCAATCCTCAGGGGTCTTCAAAACCCTAACTCTTGATGGTATAATAGTGGGATCCTTTGGAGTTCCAATAGGTCTTGTCTTGGCCATCAAAACCCTAATGAAGGCTCATACATTGGAATACTTGTTGGTGAAGAATATGGTTTGGTTCAAAGGAGTTGTTTGAGGGGTAGTCCTCATGGAAACCCTAATCAAGTAAGGAATGGTTTTGATGGACTTAGTGGCCTTACTTTCCATCTGGTGCCATCTAAAACCTTAATTTCATCCATTTTCACTCATTGATTGATTGGTACCACCTTGATCCTTGTCCCCCATAACCTTCTATCTTGGCTCAAGCCTATGGTTCCATAGTTTCCATGCTTGGCCCCATCCATGTCATTTCACCTGATCACTTCAAATACTTGGTCCATGTTGTTTTGGTCTCACTTGGTCATTGATCTTGAATCTAATCCATCTTAGTCTTAATGTCTTGTTATTTTATACATGGATTGGTGGTGCATTCATGGCTTTACCTGCCCAAACAACTAAAACTTATTATCATAATCCAATTGGAGGTTATGTCTATTGATTCATGGATGGTGTGTCATTCAAGCCTTAGCCTTATTTCATTAAGTCATAGCTTTGTTCATCAACCATGTTAATATATTCATTCCATTTACAAGTCAAGTCATGTTCATTACATTTCAAAACCAAACATACATATACAAAAACAAAACCAATTTCAATCCATTTCAAACTAATTTCAAATCAAATTCAACCCATTATAACAATCCACTATATTGATCATTACACACCAAAAAAGAAAATTTTAACAACTTTGACCAAGTGTTGTCTTTGGTTAACAATTGACTTTTTGGTCAACTTTGACCAAAGTCAAATCATCCTTTTTTAATCACCTAAGACCTAGTCTAGCCCATTTTTCCTTGATTCATCATCCAAGAGTAATGTTTGATGTGTTTTCCCTTGTTTCTTCATTTCCAAGTAACTTGACTCATTTTCAAATTCATGACCACCATACCATGACTTGGATCTCTTGCCTTGACAACCAATTTCTACCTTGCTAAACATGGTCATGCATCCCCACAACCAAGTGTCATGATCACACAATTAAAAACTGCACATACATGGACCAATTGGACAAAATTGTGCATATGGATTTTGGAATTGAACTCACCATGGTAATCAATGCACAAGCCAGATGAAGGATGCAGCAACCAGAACCAAGCTTGCAAAACCAGTTGGTACTCTGTCATGGATCTCAAACAAAAACAGGACAATGGTGCACCACAATGCTCCATCACACTAGTCCAACCATGAACCTACCATGGAATAAAACAACAAACAGTCAAGCATGTCAGTTCACTAACACCAACAAAATTAAGAACAAATTTACAAACCAAAGTCACAACCATCAGGAAATGCATCATAATGTAACAGTATGGCAAAACTTGTAATGTATCAGAATGCAATTGCAGCATGCCTGACCTGCCAGTACCAAGGTTTCAAAACAAAGCCAGCAAGATCAATGGACATTCTCTTCTGCAGTAAGTTGGTAAGCCTTGAGTAGACCCTGCATACAACCATCGTCCCAGCCACATTTCATTCAATAAAGGAGAGCCTAATCCGCAGTGCAAATAAACCAAGTTGGATGCAACAGATGCAAGCGAATGGGCTGCAGAGAACTCCATATCAATCCATTGCACTGCTGCACCAAAAGCCAAATCAATCCTGCAGCTTAAAACACCACAAGGCTAAGTTCAGAAGCACTACACTAATTTTCACTAACCCTGCAATTGATAAACCCTATTCGGACAAAACCTAAAACTAACCGAATGTGCTTGCATTTGAACAGTTACATGCACTTACAGGGCATGCTTGAGTTCACTTGTTACCTTGCAACTCAACCACAACCAATACCTGCAAACACAAACCAACATCCTTGTTCATCCAACATCAACCAAGCATAAACATTGGCCAAGCATCCTGTAAGGGAAAGGCAAAAGCATCGTCATTTCACTAGCCAAACAAAAGCCTACATACCATAATCAATACAGAATCATCTGCTAAGTCAATAACATTGGAATTAAACCACACACCATTAATTCAACTTAATCTTCCAAAGCATTATGACTAAACAAAATTAAACCAGAGTTGAACCTACCATTCACAACATCAATCCATAAGCCTAACCCTGCAGTGTGCCAAGTAATGTCAAAACCATGTCAACACCAACACCCTGTTCAACAATCTACAACAGTCTAGTGGGGTTTATACAATGGAAAACATAAATGTCAAACAAACCATCACAGCTCTGCAACATTATGACATGTTTCAACACAGTCCAATGGCAAATATTCACATACTAACCAACACAATGCCAACATTCCTAGGAATACATGACAACATCATCACCAACCTAACAAAAATCCCTAGAACACCATGATGTTTCATCTACCAACAAGAATCTCAATGGGAGTGCATCAAAACAAGCAGCCTGTACAAATATTCTAAGCATTCATCAATATTTATGACTACTCTATAAACCAATAAAACAACTCATCATCCATGGCTAAAAGAACATAAATCACTTCAGTTCCAAGCCTTCATCAAAGTAATGCAACTGTCAGTTATGAGACCTAACCAAACCAAATTTGAGCAGGAAATGCAATAGGGGAATGAGACCGACCCAACACTAACTCAAAGCAAATTCAAACCTACTGTAAGTTCATGCCAAACTTGCAAGATCCTTGTACCTCACAAGCCAAACCATGACCAGACTGCACCATTGGAAGGTTGACTACTTTGGCTAAATGAATTTCCTACTATGCTTTTCTCCGCTCATTCCCAAAACCTGCAATGGACAACATGAGCAAACTTTGTAGCAAAACCAGTGGGATCATATGAAGAGAAAAGGAAGTCAGAGCACACATGTTTGAGCTTGTAAGGCATTGGCAAAACATAACATATAATTTCTTACAAGTCACTAACAGTTGGCAGTAGAGAATAAACCTTCTCAGCAGGTCATCACCATGTTAAATTCAATTGAACTCTACTTGCATTTACTAGTCAACTAATTACTCAACCAACCAATTGACAAGCCTTAGCTCATTAACTAACTTCCCAACTCAATGAGTTAATTGCAAACTCACTGAGTTTATTCTAACTGTTTCCTAAGCTAGTTCGTAACCTCATAATAACTAACTCCAAACCTACACTAATCTAAAGCTAACTCCTATAAATCACCATCACCTCCATCATTTCAAGGCCTTGGCAATTATCATTCTGAAATTACTAAAAGCAACTCAAATCCCTCTCTCACCCTCACCACACGCACTCTCTAGAAGAAGTTGAAGCTCACTATTAGAGCTTCAAACCTGTTTATGCTAAAACCTCCTGAAGATCTCTCACTCTCAATCCAGAATAAGAAGAAGAAGAAGGATCGAAATAAGAAGAAGAAGTGACAAACGAACCAGACGCAAGGGTACACAAGCCAATACCTGACTCCGGCGAAATCTCCGGCCATAATGAGTTCTTTGTTCCCTTGATCTCTTCCAATTCTTGTGCTTAGACGATAGGTTTTTAGGAGAAGAACCAAAACCCCAACCCTAGGGGCTTTGAATCAACATTTCCAGGATGTAATTTGGGTTTAGGTGGCTAGAATTCTTGTTACCTTTAGCTTCGGTTAGGATCTTAGGAGAATCCTTGCTTAAAAATTGATAGTGGATTAGGGTAGAGCGTGATTGGAAGAGTGCTTTGGTGGCTTCACTTCAGGTTTTGGTAGCCACCGCCGCCGGACGCGACGGTCGGCGCAGAGGCCCATGGTGGACTTTCATTTCAATGGAGTCAGGATGGCCATGATGTGGAGCACGCATATACATCTTTCAAATTTTGTTAACCATTTGCCAAGTCAATGCACCCTCCTTTGGTTTGTTTCTGATTGGGCTTGGTCCATCCAAGCCCAATGGGGAATTTCATCCTCACCATAGTCTCAGGCATACACCCCCATGGCCAGAATCAAGGTTGCATTGGGCTTGCCTTAAAGGCCCATGCTCCAGAATTCAAATCTTCACCCCATTTCCAGTCCTGCACCCCATTGGCCCATTTGTGCATTTAATTCCTTTTTAATCTTATTTTGTTATTTATTAATAATTTTTTTAACCTTTCTAATTTTGGTTAGTTAGTTCATTAGGCTAATTAGTCCAAAGTTAGGTTTTAATTTGATTAGAATTTGGATAATTTAGGTGTAATTTCTAGTTAGAAATTAATTAGCAAATATTGACATGCTAGATAATAATTAGACATTAGGATAAAAAATGATTAATTGGGTTATTTTGTCTTGATTAGAAATAATTAGGATAATTAACCTTTTAATTAGATTTCATCCTAGTTTAATTCTCACAAAGTACATACCATATAAAATGACCATTTTACCCTTTAGGGGTTATTTTGGCATTTTAACCATTTAACATGACATATTCGCTTAGAATTTTTAAGATAGGTTTTTAATCAACTTTGATTAACTATAACATGATCCCTTAGATTAGTTTGATTTAATTCTAACCATTAGATTAGGTTCTAACCTAAAACTCCAAATCATTTCAAGCCCTCCGATTCAAATTGATCAAAAGTAATTTTGATCAGTTAAATCCTTTGAACTTGTATAATCCCACGGTCTAAATTGAGTGACAAAAAGACCCTTGGTTACTTAATAAGACTTTTATTCTAAGTTGTGGAGCTCGAAGCCTCAACTCAAGATCTTCAATCAAGGCATCCTCAGTCATACTAAGCAGCGAATTATACAAGATAAATCAAAGGTCAACACTTGGTAAACACGATTCAATTTGTACGAAACAAGCCTTAAGTAATAGGGAATGACGAGACAGAGTCCCTCCTATCCTCTTCTAGTGCGACTTTGCGTATGGGGCGTATGCCCCAAATATTCAAAGCGTTCTCCCTTATTCATAGACTTTAATGCAATTCAAATCGATTAAACTACCAAGTCTTCTTCATACAAGGCAACATCAATACAAGGATCAACAATGAAGATTCTTCACCAGCAACTTGTCAGTTAAGAGGAGTATTATGCGCTACGAGCCTTAAGTAATAGGGAATGATGAGATGAAGTTTCTCTCATCCTTTTCTAGTGCGACTTTGCGTATGGGGCGTAGGCCTTAAATATTCAAAGCGTTCGCCCTTATTCATAGACTTTAGTGTGATTCTTATCAATCGACTGTCAAGTCTCTTATCAATTCATACCTCTATTCTAATCATTTCAATTCAATCATTCAATCATTCAATCACATTCTTTTGCCTCCAATCATCCTTGTTTTCAGCCCTAGTGGGATGAACTATGAAAGCTCTGATTTCCTTATTGCACTATAAGGATACGTAGGCAGGAGAACCCAGTTTCTTCGCAAGCTACCCTATTTATCAATCAATCATTCTTCATTCATTCAATCGATACCATCTTTTTGAGATCAATCATACTTCTCCTTGGACTCTTTGTCTATCCTTTTAGGACGATTTAGCGACAACCCACCTCATCAATCGAGAGTTATTTGGCTCGTACCCAAACATTTAATTCATTCTTTTCGGCTAAGACGCCACTTTGCTCTTCGATTCAGAGTCTATCTCTATCTTGGATCCAAGATACTATTCTTATTTGATCTCGAACTGCCTGTTCCCCATCCAGTGATATACTTTTTCCTTGTACACAATAATACTTTCTCTTGGTCCCTGCTTTTACCCCTTGAAGACGTTGTAACACCAGTTCATCTTGTGAATCACGAGTTGTTTGGCTCGTACCTAGACATTCAATTCATTCCTTTGGTTTAGAGACTTGTTTACTATTTGATTCCAAGTTCCATCCATTTATGGGTTCCCTTGATACCATTTTGTTGGTACAAGTTATACTTTTCATCACTGTATGTCTGTCTCTCTATTCTCGTGGTTCCGAACTACGATTGCTCTGACTTTCTCATGGCACAATGAGAATACGTAGGCACAAGGATGTGAATCCTTGGCGATCATACTTCTAATTATTCCTTCTTCCTCCTTAGGGCAACATCCAACTCTTTCATAATCCATTATCTACCTTCAATCATAAATCATTCATCCATTGACATATTATTCCTTTGACATTGAAATACACTTTCTTTTGGAATCCCATACACACCCTTTTGGGACGCCTAACGTAAAGTCCACATTTCTATCTAGAGTTGTTTGCCTCGTTACCCAAACACCTCTATGGTACAAATCCCATTTCTCTTATGGATTCCAATATACTTTCACCTTTCGGTGTCAAACAATACTTCTTCAGTCACTTATCACCAGATATTCAATTCTGTGACTTCGGTCACTTTATTCCGTTCATCCCGTGATGCATTCATTATTCTACCTTCACTCACTCCACCTGATATACCTATCCTTTGAGCCAAATACCTTATACCTTTGTGCTACATCTTGTACCTTCTTGTGAACCAAGATTTGTTTGGCTCGTATCCCAAACACCTAATTCCTCTATTTTTTGGTTGTCCCAATACAGTGATACTGTGCTATAGGCCCTCACTTGTTGGTTCGTACTAGTTTACTCTTGGGTTCATATTTCACACTTGTTGGAGTTCAAATCAAAATTCTTTGGTTCAGACCATACTTTGATCACACTTCTTTTCACCTCCCGCCTCTAGTTCCTTGAACTACGAAGCTCTGAATTCCTTATTGCACTATGAGGATACGTAGGCATGAGGGCCCCAATCCTCACCGAGTACTTTATCTATTTCTCTTCCTTTTCTCCCTTATTCTTTGCGAGTAATTTTTAGATATAACACCTATTCGAGCGAGACCAATCAAAACGGTTCCCATGGAGTACCATGGATGTTTGGGGTGCTAATACCTTCCCTTTCCATAACTGACTTCCTTACCTAGCATATCTCTTTCCCCCGGGTTTTATCGATGTTTTCCCTTTCCTTCGGGAATAAATAAAGTTCGATGGCGACTTTGTTGTATGTTCGAGCGTGCGATACGTCCAGATATATTTCCGCTAGCTTCAGGCACATAGAATTAATTTTTCAAATCTTTTGAATTCTCTTCAATATGTGTCGACTCATAACCTTTTTAGGTCGACACATGCTTCCAAGAGGTCGACTCATAAGTCACTTTTGGGTAAATTCTCTTAATTTCTCTTTTGTTCTCATACATGCACTAAATCTCCATCACTCTTCACTTCTTCTTGAATCTTGCAAATGAATCAATTGGAATTAAATCTTGTTAGAGTCATTCACCATATATAACACATGTTGTGAAAATGATACCGAAATAACAAAGTATAATCATTTTCTTGACCGAAAAGAAACCCATAAGGGTAGAAAAAAGGGAAGCAAGAAGAACACAATAAATTGGTTATAAATTGCTATTCTTTACTTTCTCTTTGAAACAAGATTACAAGTGTTACAGAATGGCAAATAAATACTTTCATCCTAATTAGGATTTACGTTATGCAATGATGAGAGACTAGTATGCTATTTATAAGAAAAACCACACACTAAACTAATAAGCTTTTACACACAGACCCATTACACATGCTAACTTAGAGAACAAACTAACTTAAACAAGTGGGCATAACAAACAAGCCAAATATGACATGCTAACACTCCTAGCATACTTCGACCACAACATGTGAACAAACTTTGACAACATGCTAATGATCCTGTTGGATTTTCGAACCAAGAAGCTACCCTTAAACCGTACTAGAGTTCGATCCATTATCTCATAAATCTCCACCTTGGAACAAACTTTATAACATCAAGGGAACAAACTAGCTTCCTTCATGCAGCTTTATCAACTGTATATAGTGAAAAGCTTATAACTTGGTAATGTCTTGGTTATCATATTAGCATCATTGTGATCTGTCGAAACCTTTAGCACTTGGACTTATCCGTGCTCGATTACACCTTTGACGAAATACAGCCTCACATCGATGTGCTTGTTTTGCTCATGATAGGCTGAATTATTCGACATGTGTGTAGCGGGAAATTCATGATCATAAAGCTATTGACAAGCTAGAGATCAAATAACAAGAGTCGCCACCGCGCTTTTATTGTTTCCAAGGGAAAGGGAAAAAGTACGAACAAAACCCAAAAGTAAGAAGTTTTCAAATCAAAACTAATAAAAAGTCAGAGATCACATGTAAGGGGGTTGGTTACACAGAGGGAAGGTGTTAGCACCCAAAGTGTCGTAGGTACTCCTAGGGAGCCCTTTTTTGTATGCATATGTATTTTGTACAAAGTGATGTTTACAAACAAGTAGAATGAGGGGATGAGAAAAGAATTCATTAATTATATTTTTGTGTTTGACAAGACCTTCGGTCTTGTGCCTACGTGCCAACGTAAAAATGAGGGATCAAAACCTCGTAGTTCGTGATAAAAGTTTCAAAGTGGATGCATTACTTTTAACAAAAATTAAATTTGAAAGGCACAAAGGCCTAAAAATGGTTTGAATGTGTTAGTGATTTTTGGCTTTTTTGAAAGTTTAAGTCAAGTATAGTTAAGTTTATTTACAAGTTTGATTTAAGGAAAGAAGTTTGAAAATGCAATGGCATAAGGCCAAAGTTTCTATCTTTTTGCAAAAGTGGTCAAAATTTAGAACAAAAGTAGTTCACACAAAGAAGATTTTGAAAAATGGAGGGAGAGATTTTTGAAATTAAAGAAATGGGGAGGAGATGAAGAGACTATCCTATGTACAAAATTAAAAGTTAAGAGTTGAAAAGATCTGACCAAGTGGGTAGCAATCCAATAGAGAAGAATGTCAATAGAAACCTAGAATTCCCTTGGACTTTTAGAATCAAGCAAAACACAAATGCACAATTATATTATCTTGAAGAGCAAGGCATCAAATAAAGATGGCCACATCCAAGCTTATCCATTCCATGATCTTCTTCAAAATAACCCATGAAACAGATGAATTCAACAAGTCATAGGTTCAAAATAACAGCTTCACAATGATCATGTTGTAGATGAACTTACGGATGTCTTCAAAGATGTATCAGATGAAGTTCAAATTGCAAGCACTTGATTCTTCAACAAGTTGGAATTGGCCAAGTCTTTTAGCATAGGAAGGTTTCCTAGATTCTAAGTCCATTTGTCCAAGATCAAGCCAACAGTCCACTCAAAAGTCTTTTAGGGTTTTTGTTGTTATTATGTACATTAATGGTCAAAGGCCAAACAAACAAGCAAAGTATACACAAACAAAATATATCACACAATATGGTCCAAATGGACAAAGTGAAAATTGCATTAACATAAATAATTAGAATGATATGAACAATGGCAAATGAAATAGAGTGCTAAAAGTAAATTGCATTAAAGTAAAGGCTTGAAATTAAAAGTTAGTAGTTAATAGGTTAGAAGTTAGTATTGTTTTGCTTTTGCTTTTCATCTTAAGACATTCTTTGTTGAACACTCAACCCACCTATCACAAGCATGAATCCTTGAGCCAAAACATCTTCCAAAGGAAGGAAAGAAGGCCAAGTTTCCACACAATACCATGAAAGAGGGGAGACTTACAATCTCATTAACTAGAATGCTTATGCCTTTTATGTCACAAATTTAGCGCTATGTTAAGCAATCATAATTGGACTTATATATAAGTCACAACTACTTGAGGTAGGGCAATAAAATTTTGGTGTTAATGCATGTTAGAGATATAGTATAATGGACTATGCTCATGAAACATACCACACACAAAAATAATATGCAAAAGGTATGGCCTAATCTCATCCATACTCATGTCAATTTTTCAATCAACTAGCATTAGGACTTTGAGATGTCATAGGCCAAATGGAATGAATGAATTAAGAAAGGGAATAAGATGAAGTGGGAGAGGAATGGATCAAAACTCAAATTGGTCAAAGGAGGACTTTTATCAAATTAATATCATCCATTCATTTTGGGAGATAGAATGTACATTCCATCAATCCCCTAAATCCAATGATATTAATTTGACAAAGTCAAATCAACCTTGACCAAGGCCCAACAACAAGAGTTAAACATAAACAAGTCATCATAATTGGTCAACAAATTTATTTGGCATTTTATTCAAATTAAAAATACTAAAATAGTGCATTTAAATTAAATATGGTTTGTCCAATTCTTAAAATATCATCAAAACACAAAAGAAATGGCCATGAGATTTATCGTAGGTCAAACAAGGTCAAAGGACCTTAGGGAAAAAATTTCATAATTTTTGGACATTTAAAAGTATTTTTAAACAATTAAATATGAATATGAATATGAATAATGCAAAATAAATTAATTCATGAAAAATATTAATAATGATCCAAAAAATATTTTTAATTCAGAATATGAAAGAGAAAAATATTTGAAATTTTTTGGTGAAAGTCCCATATTTTTTGGATCAATATTGAATTTAATATGAATTATTGAAAATAATGCAATTAAAATGAAAATTAAAATATCAGAAAAAACATGGATCACTTGATCTCCCTCATTAATTGAGGTGGCAGATCAAGTGGATCAAAACACGCGTTCCATCGTGCACTCAAGTCAGCACGCAACAGGTATGGTATTCAAAAGAAACGCACGAGATTAAAACAAATTACATGGATCCTATGGCTATGAGACATGCCAGCGCATGGCCGGAGCTGTAGCTCCGGTCTTCTTCTCTGGTGGACCTAACCGGACTGGTCCACCATCAACCATCACCAAAATTAAACACTAGGACATGATTTCAAAGTAAAAATGGCACCGAGCTCGAATTTGGCCTCAATTCACTCTAACTCCAAGTATATTGAGAGATACATGGAGTTGAAATTTGAGGTACATGAACTGAGTTACTTCGATTTGACCTCAAAGCAACTCAATCTTCTTGCCTACATTGGTAGGACTTCAGACAACCAAAGAATCAGTAGAACTGAGCAAGAATTTGAGAGAATAAAAGAGATCAAAATTTCTGGAAAATACCTTCAATAGAGGTCTGGATTCAACTGATCTTGATCTTGCTTGTGCTTGATCTCACTCCACTTGCTTGCAGAAGAAGGATTGGATGCTTACAAGGCTGTGGATTCCTGGAGATTTGAATTTCAAAATAGTGGAAATTCAACCTCAAATTCAAATGAATTTCTCAGGTTTATCCTTTGCAAAGTGAGGGTTAGAGATGGGGATCAAAGCTGGCGCAAATGTGTGTTGATTGCTGAGCATATGAGGCTATATTTATAGCTGAAACCATTGATATTTGCACCCTTGAAATCACTTTCCAAATTTGGTCATTGATGATGCATGGGTGCATGGGCATGCATAGGCCCATAAAATCATTTCCATAAGTCCACAAATGAATGTTGGATAGTCTGAATTTAGCTTGGATTGCAAGGCAAGTGTGCATTTGGATTTAAAGTTTGATCCTTGCCAAGTGATAACACCATGTTCATGCCACACGCAACCTATGCATTCCTTGTCCAAAATGAATGGATTTGAGCTCTTTGGAAAGGTGAGATCAAGAGGAACAACTTTCATGTTCAACACTTTTTCATTTGGAGCTTGGAACTTGGAGAAATTTGAGGTGGAAGTTTGGAAATTTTTGACATATCAAATTTTTTCTAAGTGTCAAGTCATATGTCTCAATATTCCACATTGCTTATCTTTTTATATGAGCTTCAAATGAGAAAAGGTTATTCATAAAAGTTGTAGCTCTATCAAATACCTTAAAGCTGGTCACCAATTTCATGTCATTTGGATTTAAAATGATAGAGTTATGCATTTTTGAAGTTTGGAAAAATCACTTGATCAATGGTATAAGTCAAAAGTGACCTATAATGTAACCTCATATCACATGCTCAAAAAAGTTGAATTAGCTACCACTCCAAACATAAAAGTTGAATTAGACACATTGAATTTGATTTTTAAACTTGGAAATCTTTCATCTCATAAAAAATGAGTAAGTTATGGCCTTGGGAAGTTGACTTTCAAATTAGGGTTTAGACAAAATGACCTATAATGTTTCAACATAGAAAATGATTTTCCAAGCAAAACTAGCTCTAGGTCTTAACATTAAAGTTGTTTGGAATATCATTTAGAGTAAGTTTTCTCTTGGAATTATTTTCATATGGTGAAAATTGTAGGAGATAGGGTCTAGGGAGACCCAATTTTGATTAGATGAATCCATCTGGCCAACCACCATCAACCAACTTGCTAACTTCCAATCTTCTTGACTTTCTTGGCTCATGGTAGATAATATATGCATAAGATGATGAATTTTGAAGTATCCCTTAATAAATTTGATCAATTGGTGAGATAGCTTGTTGGAGAAGTTACTCAAGATACCCAGGCAAACTAGGGTTTCCAAGGCAAATCACCCTCAAACTCTTGAAGAAAAATTGATCAATATAACATGTAGAGAACATTGGGAATCATATATGATGTTCATGACCATTCTTGAATCAATTCTTGGTTATGATCTTTGTTCATGAGGGTCTCAAACCCTAGATGTGAACTTGATGAATCAATGGAGTCATGCCCTTCCTACAAAAGAGTTAGACAAATGCAAAGACATATTTTTGGTATTTTGGTTAGTGAAATGATAAAATACAAGTATGATATAATCACAAAGTGCTTGGTGATCTCTCCCAAAACAAACCCAATGAAAGAGGGGTAAGGAGGATGCTAAGGTATGATCCCAATGCTAATGCTTATGATGAAATTACATGAGGGGTCTTAGGGTCAAAATTGGGATCTTACAGCTGCCCCTATAAGGACATTCTAACTGAGGAGATGAAGGTTAAAATCTTCGGCTCGACTCAGTAGAATGAGCTTAAATAACAACATAGAGAAACAAATTTTGGTCCCTAAGAGACCTCATGATGCATATGACATGAATGCAAAAGTTAATGCTCTGTGGGGAGAAAGATAAGAAGACTTTGATAAGATTAGCCGTCAATTTCTACTTGAATGGTGATATACTGTACAAGAGAAACTTCGACATGGTTTTGCTCAGATGCATGGATAGACACGAAGAAAACTTGTTGATGATTGAGGTGCACGAAGGTTCCTTTGGTACTCATTCTAATAGACATGCAATGGAGAAGAAGATGTTGCGAGCAGGTTACTATTGGCTGACAATGGAGTCTGAGTGTTGCAAGTTTGTGAAGAAATGCCATAAGTGTCAAATATATGCTGATAAGATTCATGTTCCTCTGACATTATTGAAGGTTATTTCCTTCCCATGGCCCTTCTCCATGTGGGGAATTGATATGATTGGGATGATTGAGCCCAAAGCTTCGAATGGACATCATTTCATTTTAGTGGCAATTGATTACTTCACGAAGTGGGTCGAAGTGGCATCGTATGTAAATGTAACCAAACAAGTTGTTATAAGGTTTATCAAGAATCATATCATATGCCATTATGGTGTGCCAAGAAACATCATTACTGATAATAGATCGAACTTGAATAATAATATGGTGGAAGCTCTTTGCAAAGACTTCAAGATTGCACACCATAATTCTTCTCTCTACAGGCCCAAGATGAATGGGGTTGTTGAAGCTACAAATAAGAACATCAAGAAGATCATTCAGAAGATGGTTATCACATATAAGGATTGGCATGAGATGCTCCCGTTTGCTTTGCATGGGTATCGAATATCCGTCCGCACTTCAACATGGGCAACCCCTTTTTCTCTTGTATATGGTATGGAAGTAGTGCTCCCCGTAGAGGTTGAGATTCCTTCATTGCGTGTGCTCATGGAAGCCAAGTTGACTGAGACTGAATGGTGTCAGACCAGGTTTGATCAGCTGAATTTAATTGAAGAGAAGAGATTGACTGCCATGTGTCATGGTCAGTTATATCAGTAGAGAATGAAGAAAGCTTTTGATAAAAAGTTCAGACCTCGTGTGATCAGAGAAGGTGACCTTGTGCTCAAGAAGATCCTGTCGTTCAAACCAGATTCTAGGGGAAAATGGACTCTTAATTATGAAGGCCCATATATTGTTAAGAGAGCCTTTTCAGGCGGTGCTTTGATACTTACAACTATGGATGGTGAAGAGTTCACTCGTTCTATGAATGCAGGTGCGGTCAAGAAATACTTCGCCTAAAAAAAAAGAACAGCTCGCTAAGTTGAAAACCCGAAAGGGCGGCTTAGGCAAAAAAAGAGCGTCTCGGTGGATTGAAACCCGAAAGGGCGATCCAGAAAAAAATTAGAGACATAAAAACAGAAAGAATTTCCCGATAAGTTGAGTACCCCAACTTGGGGAAACTTATGCAAACATTAGGGATCATGGCAAGTAAATGGAGTCTGTTGATCGACCAGTATCGGAAAGACCGTAGTTAAGCACAAGGGTGACGTCATTTCATCATCCTAGTAGCGGTCAAGAGCATAGTGAATATCAAGAATTGGTAGAAGGATTAAGGATCATTTGTCTTCAATGTAACCCTTTTCCATGTAAATTACCATTTTCAACTTTGTAAAAAATCTACGGAGTCTTGTCATTTACAAACTACCATCCCATTAAATAAAGTTGAGCTTTTGTCCAATTGTTTCTACTCTTATTTACTTCAGCCAATAGTTTAAATTTTATTATGATCATTTTAGAAATTTAATTTTTTTAATCAAAATCATTTTTTTCTTAAAACATATAAAAACAAGAAATTTTCAAAGCAATTAAAAGGAAGTATCAACAGCACGTCAAAGAGCAACAAGTCCTTAAGTGCGAAACATTAGAGGTTCCCCAAGCAGTTAACCCTTAAGGTATCCCTAGTCGTTTGTGTTGATCCGGTTCCCCTACGGAGTGTTTGTTCCTTAGCGGAGTTCCAATTCTTTTCCTCATATGAGTTGGTTGATTCAGTACCTTGCGGCGTGTTATTTCCCCGACAGAGTTTTTGTGTTCCCCAACGGAGTTCGTGTTTCTTCAGCAGGGTTGATTCTTCAGTAGAGTAAGGTGTTTTTCCCAGTAGATCGCGTTGGTTTCTCCACCAATCATCACCTGACTCGCTCCTAGTCAGAGTTTCCTCCTGGTTTCTAAGCATCTATTGTGTGTTTATCCTTTGTATGGTTGTCCCCCATTTGAAATGGTGTTGACCTAAAATTCCCTGCAGGCTCGATAATGGTTCCTCTCCTCAGCAAATCTCCTCCCTCGGCTAGTTTTGAGCCCTTGGGATGTTAATTTCTCTGTTCTCCAGCAGTTGTCTCCCTCTTTTTTTTCGATTGATCGAGGATTATACCGATGATTCAAATTCTTTGCGACACCTTTGTATCCTTTGTGATCGTTTTGTCAGCATAATCATCATATATACATATACATATACATTCATGTAATTTCATAATTGCATATTTGCATAATCATATCTGATTAACTTGTTGGTTTGAGATTCTCATTCTCTGTTATGGCGGTACTTCATCCCCATACGAACCTCGGTGTCTGTCCTCCCTCAATTGTAGAGTGTCAACCCCTTAGGAAGAAAAACTTTAACCTTTCTCCTCTTCCTTACTGAGTTGTTTCCTCATGGATGATTATTACTTCATTTTCCTCCCCAGTTGTTTATCTGGATGGAATCACTCCCCTTGAGTTATATCCTCATTTGGTTGAGTCTTGATTGACTGTTTCTTTCTAGATCATGCCTAGATAGATGCTTTGAGTCTTCTAAGAGTTTGTTACGCAGTAACTGGTAATATTCTTCTTAGTTGGCAGTTTGTTACTTCTTGCCCAGTACTCGGCAAAAGTATCCCAGTTGTCCCAGCAGTGGAATCCCTAGTGGATTCATTTTTTCTGATTCCCCAGGAAGTATATCCTTGATATGTTCATCCTAATCGATGACAGATATCTTTCTTTCCCCTGCTTGAGTCTACCCTTGATATGTTCATCCTAATCGATGACGGATATTATCACCCTTGGTATTCTACCCAGTAAAAAGGTAGTTGTAATCCCTATTTTGTTCCCCAGAGGGTTAATCCTTGATATGTACATCGTAACCGATGACGGGTTTCCTCCTCTTTGTGGTATTTTACCCAATAACCGATAGTTGTAAACCCTACTTTCTCCCGCAGAGTCTACCCTTGATATGTTCATCCTTACCGATGACAGATTTTCTCTTTGATGGTATTCTATCCAGTAACTAATAGATGTAATTCCTATTTTCTCCCCCTTATAGAGTCTATCTTTGATATGTTCATCCTAACCGGTGACAGATTTTCTCTTTGATGGTCTTCTATCCAGCATTCGATACATCTAATTCCTACTTGTTGTTCAGTTGGTATATCCTTGATATGTTCATCCTAACCGATGACGGGTATCCTCCTTGACAGTCCCAGGCAAGTCTATCCTTGATATGTTCATCTTAACCGATGAAGAATTTTCTTCCCTGTTGAGTTTATCGTTGATATGTTCATCCTAACAGATGAAGAATATTCTCACCTTTAGTCTTCTGCCCAGTAACTGGTGGTTGTAAATCCTATTTTATGCTGTTTTCCCCAACAAGGCTATTCTCACCTAGTAACTAGTAATGAATACTCCCTCCTGGAAGTTCTCAGCGAGTCATCCTTGATATGTTCATCCTAATCGATGACGGATGTCCTCTCTCTCAGATCTTTATTATCTCCTCACCCAGTAAAAGGTAATAGATAATAGATTTCTGCTCCTCCTGTGTTGAATTTTATTTCTTCCCTAGTCGAGTTGAGTGCGTGTTTCCTTAGTGAAATCGCTTTTCCTGCATGATTCAAGTACTTCAGTTTTATCCTGACTTACTCGTATCCCCTGCAGATGTTGTTGTTCCCCGACTGAGTCTTTTCCATTTTTGTATGGAATTCTTCGAGTCCCCCAGCAGTTTTAAGTCGTAGTCTGGCCTACGCATAACTTCTTTTCCCCAAGAGTCTCTGTCTCCTTAGTGAGTTTTCCTTACGAAATACATTATACTCCTGCGGATTTTCGGTCTCTCTGATTTCTTTTCCTTTGTGGCAATATTTCCCCACAGGGCATTAACTTTTGCATTCATATCATTTGTATCATGAGGTCTCTTAGGGACCAAAATTTGTTTCTTTGTTGTTATTTAAGCCCATTCTACTGAATCGACATGAAGATTTTAACCTTCGCCTCCTCAGTTAGAATGTCCTTAAATAGGGGTAGCTGTAAGACCCTAATTTTGACCCTAAGATCCCTCATGCAATTTCATCATAAGCATTAGCATTGGGATCATACCTTGGCATCCTCATTACCCCTATTTCATTGGGTTTGTTTTGGGAGAGATCACCAAGCACTATGTGATTGTATCATACTTGTATATTATCCTTTTACTAACCAAAATACCAAAAATATGTTTTTGCATTTGCCTAACTCTTTTGTAGGTAAGGCATGATCCCATTGATTTATCAAGTTCATATCTAGGGTTTGGGACCCTCGTGACAAAGAGCACAACCATGAATTGATCCAAGAATGGTTATGAGCATCATATATGAGTTCCATTGATTCCTACATGTTATATTGATCAAGTTTTCTTCAAGAGTTTGGAAGTGATTTGCCTTGGAAACCCTAGTTTGATTGGGTATCTTAAGTAACTTCTCCAACAAGCTATCTCACCAATTGATCAAATTTCTCAAGGGAAACTTAAAAATTAATCATCTTATGCATATATGATCTACCATAAGCCAAGAAAGTCAATAGGATTGAAGTTTAGTAAGTTGGTTGATGGTGGTTGGCCAGATGAATTCATCTGATCAAAACTGGGTCTCCCTAGACCTTATCTCCTACAATTTTCACCATATGAAAATTACTCCAAGAGCAAAGTTAATCTAAATGACATTCCAAACAACTTTCATGTTTAGACCTAGAGCTAGTTTTTCTTGGAAAATCATTTTCCATGTTGAAACATTATAGGTCATTTTGTCTAAACCCTAATTTGAAAGTCAACTTCCCAAGGCCATAAATTTCTCATTTATTATGAGATGAAATATTTCCAAGTTTCAAAATCAAATTAAATATGTCTACTTCAACTTTTATGTTTTTACTGAGAGCTAATTCAACTTTTATGAGCATGTGATATGAGGATACATTATAGGTCATTTTTGACCTATACCATTGAATAAGTGATTTTTCCAAACTTCAAAAATGCATAACTCTATCATTCTAAATCCAAATTACATGAAATTTATGACCAATTTTATGGTCTTTGAAATAAAAACAACTTTGATGAATACACGTTTCTCATTTGAAGCTCACATAAAAAGTTAAGCAAGGTGGAATTTTGAGATATATGGCTTGACACTTAGAAATATTTTCAACATGTTGAAATTTCCAAACTTCCACCTCAAAATTCTCCATGTTCTAAGCTCCAAATGAAAAAGTGTTCAACATCAAACTTGTTCCCCTTGATCCAAGCTTTCCAAAGAGCCCAAGTTCATGCATTTTGGTTGAAGATTTCTAAGTCTACGCATGGCTTTAACATGGCTGCATCATTGGAAAGAATCAAATGTACAAACTTCATTTCAACTTGTCTTGCCATTCAAGCTTCATTCAGACTTCAATTGAATCATTTTGGACCTTAATGCATTACATCATACACTCGTGCCATTCACATTGTCAATTTTGGACTGATTTTGAAGTGTGAAAATATCATTCCCTTTGGCTATAAATAGAAGGCTTATGAGCTCATTTGAATCACATCTTGCGTGCCAGCTTTGCTCCCCAATTCAAACTCTCTCATTCTAAAGGAAAACCTGAGAAATTTCAATTTGAAATTTGAGTTTGAATCTCAACTGTTTGAGATTCAAGAACTCCAGGATCCACAACCTTGCAACCTCTCCAATCACTTCCTGCTAGCTTCTCAAGTGTGATCAGATCGTGTTTGAAGCAAGCAACATCAAATTCTACATAGCATTGAAGATAATTTTTAGACAACTTCATCTCTTTGTTTCTCACTCAATTCTACTTAATTCTCTTGGATCTTTGGTTGTCTGAAGTCCTACCAATGTAGGCAATAAGATTAAATTGCTTAGAGGTCAAATGGAAGCAACTCAGTTCACACACCTCAAAATTCAACTCCTCATATCTTTTTATATATTTGGAGTTAGTTGAAATTGAGGTCAGAGTCGTGCTTTACGCCATTTTTTCTTTCAGATCATTCCTCCTTTTTTATTTTCGTGCTGGTTGAGGGTGGACCAGTCCGGTGAGGTCCACCGAAGAAGAAGACCGGAGTTACAGCTCTGGCGGTGCGTTGGCACGTCTCCCAGCCATAGGATCCAGTTGATTTGTTTTAATCTCACGCATTGCTTGTAATTACCATTTGTGTTACGCATTGACTCGTGACTATGGTGGAAAGCACGCTAATGTCCACTTGATCTGCCACCTCAATTAATGAGAGAGGTCAGGTGGTCCACCTTTTTCCTGATTATTTGAATTTCATTTAATTTGTTTTATTTTCATTAATTCATATTAATTTTAACATTGATCCAAAAATATGAGAGTTTCACCAAAAAATTTCAAATAATTTCTTCTTTCATATTTTGAATTAAAATTATTTTTTGAATCATTATTAATATTTTTCATGATTTAATTGATTTTGTGTTTGTTTTTAATTGTTTAAAAGTACTTTTAAGTCTTTAAAAATTATGAAATTTTTTCTCCAAGGTCCTTTGACATTGTTTGACCTATGATAAATCTCATGGCCATATCTTTGGTGTTTTGATGAGGTTTTAGGAATTTGACAAACCATATTTAATTTAAATGTATTATTTTAGTCTTTTTTTAATTTGAATAAATGCCAATTAATTGTGTTGAGCAATTGTGATGACTTGTTTGAGTTTGACTCTTGTTGTTAGGCCTTGGTCAAGGTTGATTTCACTTTATCAAGTTAATATCATTGGATTTAGGGGATTGATGGAATGTACATTCCATCTCCCAAAATGAATGGATGATATTAATTTGGTAAAAGTCCTCATTTGGCCAATTTGAGTTTTGATCCATTCCCCTCCCCCTTCATCTCACTCTCAATTATTTGGCCTATGATATCTCAAAAGTCCTAAGGCTAGTTGATTGAAAAATCTACATATGTATGGATGAGATTAGGCTACCTCTTTTGCATATTCTTTTTGTGTGTGGTATGTTTCATGAGCATAGTCCATTATACTATATCTCTAACATGCATTAACCCCAAAATTCTATTCCCCGACCTCAAATAGTTGCGACTTCTACATAAGTCCAATTACAATTGCTTAACATAGCGCTAAATTTGTGACACAAAAGGCATAACATTCTAGTTAGTGAGATTGAAAGTCTCCCCTCTTTCATGGTATTGTGTGGAAACTTGGCCTTTTTTCCTTTCTTTCGAAGATGTCTTGGCTAAAGGATCCATGCTTGTGATAAGTGGGTTGAGTGTTCTACAAATAATGACTAAAAAACAAAAAGAAAAAGCAAACAATACTAACTTCTAACTCATTAACAACTAACTTTTAATTTCAAGCCATTTACTTTAATGTCATTTAATTTTAGTCTTTTATTCATTTGCCATTATTCATACCATTCTAATTGTTTATGTTAATGCAATTTTCACTTTGTCCACTTGGACCATATTGTGTGATATATTCCATTTTGTGTATACTTTATTTGTTTGTGTGGTCTTTGACCATTAATGTACATAATAACAACAAAAATCTTAAAAAACTTTTGTGTGGACTATTGACTTGATCTTGGACAAATGGACTTAGAATTTAGGCAACATTCCTATGCTAAAGGACTTGGCCAATGCCAACTTTCACGAAACCAAGTGCTTGCAATTCGAATTTTATCTGATACATCTTTGAAGATCCCTTTGAGTTCATCTACAACATGATCATTGTGAAGCTGTTATTTTGAACCTGTGACTTGTGAATTCATATGTTACATGGGCCATCTTGAAGAAGATCATGGAGTGGCTAAATATTGGGATGTGACTACCTTTATTTGATGCCTTGCTCTTCAAGATTGATATAATTGTGCATTTGTGTGTTGCTTGATTCTAAATGTCCAAGGAAATTTGGGTTTCTATTGACATTCTTATCTATTGGACTGCTACCCATTGGTTAGATCTTTTCAACCCTTAACTTTTAATTTTGTTCATAGGATTAACCTCTTCATATCCTCCCCATTTCTTTAATTTCAAAATCTCTCCCTCCTTTTTTTTAAATTTTCTTTGTTTGAACTACTTTTGTTCTAAATTTTGACCACTTTGCAAAAAGATAGAAACTTTGGCCTTATGCCATTGAATTTTCAAACTTCCTTTTCTTAATCAAACTTGTAAATAGATCTAATTATACTTGACTTAAAATTTCAAAAAGCCAAAAAAGAACTAACTCATTCAAACCATTTTTGGGCCTTTGTGCCTTTCAAACTTAATTTTTGTTAAAAGCAATGCATCCACTTTGAAATTTGTATCACGAACTATGAGATTTTGATCCCTCATTTTTATGTTGGTACGTAGGCACAAGTCCGAAAGGCTTGTCAAACACAAAAATATAATTAATGAATTCTTTTCTCATCCCCCAATTCTATTTGTTTGTAAACATCATTTTATACAAAATACATATGCACACAAAAAGGGCTCCCTAAGAGTACCTAGGACACTTTGGGTGCTAACACCTTCCCTCTGTATAACCAACCCCCTTACCTGTAATCTCTGACATTTTATTAGTTTTGATTTGAAAACTTCTTACTTTTGGGTTTTGTTCGTACTTTTTCCCTTTTCCCTTGGAAACAATAAAAATACGGTGGCGACTCTTGTTATTTGATGTCTAGCTTATCCATAGCTTGATGATCATGAATTTACCACTACACATGAGCAAGAGTTAGAGCACGCAGAGCCCAACATCGTGGCGAAGAGTAAATATCCTCCTGTTTCATCCCTTTTCATTCTTTATATTGTCGCATTGAGGACAATGCTCTATTTAAGTGTGGGAGGGAATATTTGTCTTTCCTTTATTTGTTTCTATTTTTAGCCATAACAAAAATTTTGTCTTTCGTTTATTTGTTCCTATCTAAGCGTTCATTTATTTCTATCTAATTTGCCATAATAAAATCTTTTGTTTTTATGTTAAATGCATACCCTACGAGTATATAGGTTGTCTTGCATAGGTTCTGTTAGGAAGCTGAGAAAAATCTAACAAGATTGATACCGTCCTGACACCTTAGATCTCTCACTTTTGCGAGATCAGTTTGAATACCCATTATACTGATACCTTAAGTCTCCGTTCTAGATTAACCCCTAGTAGTTTATACTAGCAGTCAACACCGTCTTAAACATAAACCATGTGAAGAGTCGATGAATATAAGTGATTGATGCCTACAAATTAAGAAGATCCTTCATACTTTTTCTATCGAGAAATTGAAAATGAACCATACAAACGGTTGCAAGATATACAAAAGGAAAAAAAAATCGTTGCCAGTTGTTTCAGAGGTACCTGGTACTGGACTCGGTAGGGAGAACTACGGTTCGATCCCTCACAACCTTCAAATGGGATATATAAAGGGTTACCACACTAGTGTACCAGACCCCGTGCAAAAAAGGATCAAAGCCACTAAGCGGCTACTTCACTAAGTGTGTGTAAAGGAAAAGGGCTTAATGTGATTACGCTAGAATGATACCGGGTGAAATAGGAATGAGAAGCATTATGTTGAGCTATAATAGCATGATTCGAACTGGTTTGTACAAAAGAGAGATATATGTTAATGCTTATTTCTTGTGTCGTCACTGTATCTTTAGTGTTTTACGTGAGTATCTGTCGTACCCCAATTTTGTCCGGGCATATTTAAATTTTCACAGAATTGATTTCATTTTATTTTTCCATCATATACATACCATTACATACATTGCATCATGAATAAACACCTGAAATGTCAGTCAGAATGAATTTATTTGAGAATACAGAAAAATCGGTCGAATTGTTAAAATTTGAGGAAGCAGTGTATTTTTTTAAATAAAGGGTTTTGTGCTGACAATTTTAGTGTGACTGGTTTAATTTTTCCGAATAAAATGTACATCCGATTTTCTATTTTTAATTGGTCAAATATTTTTTTTTTGATATTTAATTAAAGAAATTAGAATGATATTTAATATTAGTTAGTTTTTTAGATATTAATTAGAATCAAATATTAATTAGTTTTTTTTTCTTTGTTGATTTTATTTTCTTAAGTAAATAATAAATAAATATAAAAAATATATCTATTTTGAACATTGGATTCTTGGCCAGCTAGCACCTAACACGTCTCACTCACAAAATCTCCCAAAATCCTATCCTAACGTCTCTCTCCCTCACAAATCAACACACACCACTCACCTCTCCCTCCTCACATAAACGACAAAAAAGAAAAAAAGATAAAAGAGAAAACACTTTTCCTCTCACTAACAAACCCACGCGTCCCTCACACTCTCTCAACATAAATCCCCCACAAAACCCTTCATCGTCTCTCTCAATTGCCGCCGCCGTTCACTCCTTAACCTTCGCTATCAGCTCGCCACCACCATAAACACCACACAAAACCTCCGCCACTTCATCAACCATAAAACCCTTCATCCACCGGCGAAACCCCGACTTTAACCATCGAACCGGCGAAACCACCACGCGAACCTTCCATCTCACCGCACCACCTCCTTCGCACAAGTCACCTTCATCGTTCATCTTCATCTTCCTCAACAACCATCAAACCCTCGCCGCTCAAACATTCATCAACCTCACTCACCTCTACCACCAACATCACCATCCAACAAATCCGTGCCTTCATCATCTTCATCGCAACACAACCTCACCGCCACTGTGAATCGCTTCCTCACCGTTCACCCTTGAAACCCTCCACCGTCAAATCTTCACCTCATCCGTAACTCTCCTCCATCCGCTCAAACCTCCGCCGTCGCAATCCAACCCAAATCTCCATCACCTCGACCTAACCAAACCCTCGTCATCTCCCTCAAACGGCAACCACCACCATCGAACCCCTCATCAACGAAACCCTTCACCTTCCTTCCACTCGCACCGACAAAAATCGCCAACAGCCAAGCAACAACAACGAACTCCAAACGGCACTGACAGAACGAGATATGTAAAGCTCGTGCTACTGTATGTGGGATTTGTCTGTTTGTATGCAGGTTATGTGTTGGGTTCAAATTCGGAATCGGATTTTGGTTTGATTGCATATCAAAGGGTTCCATTCTGTTCTTGGTTTAAACGCAGACAACACGAACCGGCAATTATACCGACGAAGTTCGCGATTCAGATTAGTGTTGAAACGGACTGGAGCACAAAGCCAAGGTTCAAGCGCGATTTGAAGGTTTTTGGTTCCTGAGAAAAGCGCAAGTGGACGCTGTAGATACGGCAACTTGCGACCAGCTAACATCACCAAGCCATTCGCCGAAGTCCTCAACAGTAATAAGCAAGACATCATCTCAGCAATATAAATCCAACAGCATATCAGTAATTAAGTTCATCGGAATTTTGCCCCTTTTGATTTTGGTTGGTTTTCTTTCCATTTTTTTCAACTGTGTTTAATTATCATTTTGACATGGTGAAATTGTTGCTTCCAGTTTGCTGTTTTGGGTGCATCTGCATATTGTTTTTATGTTGACTATTTTGACAAGAGTATGTGTATTAATTTTCTGTTATAAATGTTAACCTAGCATCTCAGTGTTAAGTGATTCTGTTATGAACTTCTGGATTAGATTTCGTGTCCGTTTAACTGCTTCTATTATATCTCATATGAAGCATTATGTTAGGAACTTATTATGCCGGAATTTGTTTGTATATAGGGCTTAATCGATAGTTAAGGATTAGTTTAGAGTTTAAAGGTTACTATAACGAATTCATGTTCATGTTGGAGATTCATCATAAGCTGCTAGAAGTTTCATTTCAAAATAGTTTGGACTAAACATGTCTTTGAAGGATTCAGAATATTTGGTTATTACATGAAAGTTACCACTGATTTTTAGCATAATGGAATGTCAAATGAGTGTGTGTTCGGCCCTAGCTCAATGTTGATTTAGATTTCTATTACCTTTTAGTACCATTTTTTCTTTCAATTCTAATATGATGTAAATACTACTTGATCCTATTGCAGTAATTACGTTTAATTGGATTCATTTTGTGGATTCGACAATTTCATGTTGCAATACCACCAAGTTCTTAATAAATCAATTGTATGATTTCACCGTGTTATGAATTCATGAATGACATCAATTTTATTGTCATTTCGTCTAAACCGGTTTTTGGAGCACATTGTGACTAATTTCATTCAATCCATTAAACTAACATTGCTAAAATATTTTCTGTCACTTTTAATTAAATTAAGTTGAATTTTGATTAATTAGTTAAATCCGATTGATTAAAATTAATTAACTTAATTAGTTTGATCCAATTCCAAACATTTTTTCACAAATCATTTCAAATAATTTCATTTCAATTCATCATCCAACACAAACCAATTTCAAAAAGCACAAATCATACAATTCTCGATTTAAATATCGAGCCCATTTTAAGAACACCCTTGTAAGTCGATTGCTTTTAGCATCGCCATCAACCTCACATAGCTTACTCTTGGGCTTCCTTACAATGAAACCTACTTGGTTATTGATTAACCGAGTAGATGAAATAATACACTAAATAAAATTCATTTATTCAATCAACACAAATTCAAATCATTTTTTCAAACCATTCAATTTCAAACATAAACTTGGGATGAAAACGAGATAGTAAGCGTACGCTTCACTATTTCCCAATTACTCGAATAATTGGCGTACGCCATATTGCGCGAGTTCTTGTCACCCGATTAAATTTTAAATCACACAATTTCAAATCACTTTTTAAAATCAAATATAATTTCCAAATTCAAATCATTCAAACCAAAGACTTCAAATCATAATATTTCAAATCATTTCTACAAATTCCAAATCCTTTTAATCACAATCTTTGAATGAAAAGGAGAATAGTGAGCATCTGCTTCATTATCTCTCGATGATTCGAATAATTGGCGTACGCCATATTGCTCGGATTTTCGTCATTCAAGTAAAACCCTAATAATCATACAAGTTCAAATCACATCTTTTAAATCAATCATATCTCCTAAATCAACTTCAAATTCTAAATCCTTTTAATCCTAAATTCCAGATGAAATAAAGGATAGGGGGCGTACGCCTCACTATCTTTCGATTATTCGAATAATTGGCATACGCCACATTGCTCGAATCTTCGTCATCAAATTAAAACACAATCGAATAAATTCAAATCAATGTAATATCCAAACATACTTTTACAATTTAAACTTCGGATGATAAAAGATGAGAGGCGTACGCCTCGCCATCTCTCGATTATTTGAATAATTGGCGAACGCCATATTACACAAATTATCGACTTCCGACTAAAACACGTTAAATAAACTTGGATAAAGGAATAAGAGGCGTACGCCTCATTATTCTTTGAATAAGCAAGTAGGGGGCGTACGCCTCACTACCGTGCATATTCAACATCCACAAACAAACTTTCAAAATAATCTGAATGAAAAAGGAATAGAAGGCGGACGCCTTATTATTCCTCGAAAGAATTGGACAATTGGTGAACACCACATTGCTCAATCTTTCGTCGTTCTCCAAAAACATCTCCAGCAAATCAAACTAACTTCTCGCCCCCGAGCGATCGAAACCAAACCAAAAACACCCAAACAAATCAAACTAGCTTCTCGCCCCCGAGCGATCGAAACCAATCAAACCCAAACACATCAATTCAACTTGTCACCCCCGCGTGACCAAAACCCTTTCAAAAAGAACACTGTTAATCCTTTCTAATGCGCACAACAAACTAGTGCTTAAGCCTCCGCCGAGAGTAGACAAGCCAGCGTTTAGCCGTTAGAACGCCGACCTACACAGTCGTTCATCAAAACACACCAAATATTCGTAGTAGCCCGAATTACGAATGCTCTGATTTTCTTATTGCACTATAAGGATACGTAGGCAGGAGATTACTGTATCTTCGCGAGCACACTAATAAAAAACCTCTCATTTCCCCTCTTGAGGTCTTCATCCATATCTATCATCAATTCTAATTACTCGAAGCAAGCAAATGACAGTCAACTAACAATCAAATAGCAAAATCAGACTAAAAGGTTCCCGTTGAGTACAACGGACGTAAGGGGTGCTAATACCTTCCCCTTGCGTAATCGACTCCCGAACCCGAATATGGTTGCGACGACCATTATTCTTTTTCTTAGAGGTTTTCTCGATATTTTCCTATTCCTTCATTGGAATGAATAAAGTTCGGTGGCGACTCTGTTTCGAACAACACTTTTCCGCGTTCCATCGCGAGGGATCGCATTATCATTTTTTTTAGGTGCGACAGACTGGCGACTCTGCTGGGGACCCTGCTCCAAGCAAGAGAGAGTCTAGCCTAACTTAGTCTGATTTTGCTATGACTGTTAGAAAATATTATTTTCTTCCGTATTATCTCTCTGTATTTTATTCTGATTACTTGTGTTGTATTGTATGTCTTGATACTTTGATATGGGACTTGGTGTATGCTGTGAGATAAGCTCCATACCCGAGCTTCGAGAAAAACTTAGAACCCGGAGTTGTGTAGTATTGAACCGAGGGGCGTACGCCTCATTGGGACAATACGAAGACTCCACCTAGAGTAGATCTGTTTGGAGTTTCCATCACAATATGGCTAGCCCATCATTGCGGGGGAGGTTTTAAACACGATCCGTGACTCTAGGGACCTCGCCTTAAACCCAAGTTTTGTTTTCATAATTGGTGATTGTGTAGTATTGAACCGAAGGGTCTACACCCTGTTCGTACAATACGAGAATCCCACTTAGATTAGATCATTTCAGAACTCCCATCACAATGTGGCTAGCCCACCATTGCGAGGAAGTTTTGAACTTGATCCGTGACTCTAAGTTCCTTCCTTGAAAACATAACTTTAGAACCTACCCTTGGGAATTTCTGGTAATCAGAGAAACCTCCGTTTCTTCCTTTTACCTTGATGTACTCGACATGTGGATAATTTTGAGTTTGTATTCCTCTGCGAAGAACATGACAAAACTTCATGCATTTGCATATCATAAACATGCATTGCATATCATTGTCCAGAAGCAAAGGCTTACACCATACTCTACCCTTTGTCCAGTAACGCTGACTACTCGACACCGGTACGAGACACGCCGCAACTACAAGATGACACTCGAACAGCTTGAGGCAAACCAGGTTTCGATGAGGACCGACATTGACTCCATGCAGGCAAAGATGGATCGTCTGCTTGAGACCATGTTACTCTTAGCCCAGAAGGAGAAGAATGCTGAGACCAGCGCCGAAGCCAGGAAAGTTGCTGCTCAGTTTGGATCGCCATCACTTAGCATCCCTGGAGTAACCGATCTTGATGGTAATCCTACCCAGCCTGGAGGAGGACCGATCCCTATTCCAATCCCAATGATCAATGCAAACCCTCATGAGCATTCTGTTACATCTGCTCGCCATGGATCCGTGATGGATGATGAAGATCCGTATGATGCTTTCTTCATGCCACAACCCCCCAAACATGCTGTTGGAGGTCTCCCAGACCCAGCTGTTGATAGACTCCATGCTTTGGAGGAAAAGTTTAAGTCCTTGGAGGTTCACACTACTCCCGGTTTGGACGCCGTTGATATGTGCCTGGTGCCAGGCCTCATGATTCCCCAAAAATTCAAAGTCCCAGACTTTGACAAGTACAAAGGGATCAGCTGCCCGAGAACTCACCTCAGAGCTTACTGTCGTAAGATGGCCGCCCACATCAGTAATGATCAACTCCTGATTCATTACTTCCAAGATAGCCTCAGTGGGGCATCCTTGGAGTGGTACATGCAATTAGAGAAAGGACAGGTCCAGTCATGGAGAGACCTTGCTGAAGCTTTCCTCAGGCATTATCAGTACAACACTGATCTAGCACCCAATCGCACACAACTACAAGACATGACTCAACGCAACAACGAGTCATTCAAGGAATATGCACAACGGTGGAGAGAGCTTGCAGCTCGTGTCCAACCTCCTCTCCTTGACAAAGAACTAATTGACATGTTTATGGGAACTCTTCATACTCAATACATGGAGAAGATGGTGGGATCCAGCTTCCCGACTTTTGCTGAGGTTGTCTCCGTGGGAGAACGAATCGAGAGCCAGATCAAGAAAGGAAAACTACCTTGTGCTGCTAATGCTTCAAATGGGATAAAGAAACCTTATCCTAATCTCCCAAAGAAGCCAGAAGGTCAAACCAATGCCATAATGGGAGGAGGAGGATATAGGGCACGCCCGTATGCTCCTATGCCTTACGATCAGGTTGCCGCTGTCATCCCGACACCGTATCAGCCACCATATCAGCAACCATATCAACAACAATATCAACAGCCATATCAACAGCCGGCTTACCAGCAGTCGCATCAGAATCAACAGCAACGTGCTCCACAACGTCAGCCTAACCAGCAGAGGGCAAGGAGGCCTGAAAGGCATTTCGATCCATTGCCAGTGTCATATAGCAAGATCCTCCCCTGCCTGCTAAAGGATGGATCGGTTGTTCTGAAGGAGATAACACCTACAACTCCACCATATCCTCCAGGCTACGACGCCAATGCTCACTGTGAGTATCACATGGGTGCCCCAGGGAACACAATAGAGAACTGTAAGGCTTTCAAGCATAAGGCTCAAGATTTGGTTGATAGTAAAGCACTTACATTCACGCCAGTGAGGCCAAACGTTGCAACGAATCCCATGCCGGCGCATGCAAAGTCAAGTGAAGCTCGAAGGTAAAGCTTCCCACC